>NC_092422.1:103217683-103521977 GCF_036169615.1 Heliangelus exortis
ATATACATTTTTTTAGTGTGAGGTTTTTGCCGGCTTGATCTGTGACATGTTTACCAAATTACTGCTGTGAAACAGCTTATCTATTTTAAGAACAGTGGGAGTTGAGGACCAGGCAGCTTGGTTCAAGCTATGCTTGAAATATGTAGGTGTCTGGGGGAACAGGATCTGTTTCATAGTGCTGCCAGACTGCATATAAGTACATAAGCCAAACTAATATCATACCTTAGTCACGGGCACAATAAGAGATCTTAGAGCATTCAGAGAGAAGATACCAACTGCATGTGGCATTTGGAAGGGCCACGATGAAATACAAGCAAAAAAAGAACGACACAGGCTTTTTTCTGCAAGTGATGCATTTGTAATAGGTTTCTGAGGAGAGTTCCAAAGGGAATTGTGAAGGACTGGTAAAGACTAAAAGAACTATTGAACCTTCAGGGGGAACTTGAATGCTGATTAAAATAGGAATATATGCTGAGTGCTATTGACTTTCAAATAAGCTACTATTTTGTATAAGCAAAGTAGATCCTGCAAACAGTAAGTAGTCCTATCCAAGCTAAAATACTTCAATTAATTAGTAGAGAATTTTTTTTTTCTTCGTAGAGAAAAAATACATTCAAAGAGACAGCTTATATACCCTTCCAACCCAGAATCTTTTGACAAGGAGGGAAACTGAGGCAATATGTTACCCAGTCCTAGAATGAGCACACTCCTGTAGGCAGATTGAGGGCATTTATTTACCATACTAAACCCTATCATAATGCTGAGTTTTCAGATCACATCACATCAGGATTTAGCAGACGTGCTGTTCCCCTCCCTTCAGCAAAGCCTCTCTGCTTGTGTGCACTGCCAGCATGATAATGGTGAGCATACAGCAATTTCTTACATTGTATGACTTCAAAAAAATAATGATGTCATCTCATATGCATACTTTTACAATTTTATTTTTAAGGCTTTTTAAAACAAGAATTACATTAAAAGACTAGGGTAGTTAGAATATGTGAGTATTTCATCCTGAAAATTACATGCTTTTAATACTTATTTTAGTTGAGGTCTGTGAGAATTACACTAGATTCTACAAAGGATTTTAATTCAGATGTATTTTCTGGGAATTGGTATGCTTATTTTAGCTTTGGCACAATGTTGGTAAATAACAACCTATAAATTCTGAAAATTCTGTAGTCTGTAGTGTGATGGCTTAATTGCTATCTGAAGTCTTTCTTTTAAGCATATATAGGTCTCAACTAGTTATCCTCTTTCTCCTAGTTTTCATACCAGTGATATTTATTAAAACAGAAAGGGTCTGAGTGTTGCCCTTCAGCTTTCAGAGCATGTGGCTAAATGGCTATCACACTGCAGGCTGCCTTTTTAAAAAACTACTTCTATTTCATCTAAGTATAGAAGCTGTTCAGTGCAATACAGGCATAAGAAAACTGTTGTTTTCCTTAATTCTTTATTTTTCCTTTCATCCTCTCTGATTACCACCTCAGTCAGAATTTATCAGCACTGCTCTGTGCACTGGACTGTGTGACCTAAATTTTATGACCTTGCATCCCAAATCTAATTCTCTGCTACAAACTTATATTTCTCTGTTGATCTTTGAAAGACATTTTCCTCATTAACATGGCAGGAAAGCATGTGGAAGCCAATTGAAACAATATGCTATTTTGCATTATACTCAAATTCCTTGCTGCAGTGCACTCAACTAACCTTCTATTAAATTGTTTATTCTCCCCATATCCTTGTTTTCTCTTTTGCAAACAAATAATCTATCAGTGCTAAGGAATTACTTATTTTGTCTGTCTTTGATGATTCCTGTTAGCTACCAGTCTTTAATTTCGACATTTTTCTGTGGCCACTCAGGTAACCACAGTGCTATCAAAGCTTTTCCATTACATTAAAAGTCTCCAGCAACTGTGTTTCCACTGCAAGGGTATCTTTATTTAAAATTGTAATATTCGAAAGAAATTATATAGAATAAGAAAATAAATCTAATTAACAGCACAACATCAACTTCTGGACATTAAATTACAGACAAGGAGTATCAAATACTTTTAACAGCTATGATAATGGGAAAGCATGAAAGAGAAATATGAGGTATGGAAAATTAAATGAAAAAGCTCTAATGCCATCAGAAAACGGGATTGTGAGTAGTAGCTTTTTTTTTTCTTCTTTTTCCTTTTTCCTCACAAGTCTTCTACAAGTATTTAAATGATTTTAATAAATGTGAAACCAAAGACCTCTTCCAGGCATTTAATGTATCCATTCTTAGTAAAAAAAAAAAAAAATATATTTGTATGTAGCTGTCAATGCAATGTTATTTGATCATGTCACTTCCTAACAGACACACAGATTCTTATGGATCACTTGCAAAATTATGTAACAATTGCCCTCCAGAAACAGCTAGCATCATCAGCTGAACAACTTTTGATAAAAATTTAAGGTACTTTTTACAATTGTAGTATTTTCTAAACTACATCCAGTGATGAAAAATAGGTTTTGTACTTTATGTATGTAGAAAAATCCCCACAGTAAAATTTGGAAATGAAACCAAAAAGAAAAATTATAGTCTAAAAGGTTTTACTATGATGCATGGCATAATGTCAGGATGACACATTTTTGGTTTTACTTGTTGGTGTATTTACTGATTGTATTCGCAGCTGAGGTAGATGAAATACCACCTTCAAAACCACTGAACTGGGAATAAGGTGTTGATTCCTTGTCTTGTGTTCATTTCTGTGGTATTGTCTGATCCTGGCACATCACACCTAAACTTGATCCAAGTCATGTTCCTGCTCAGTATGCCACAGTTAATAGGAGCTGAACATACGTGAGGTTTTTGCTCTCACTCACATAAGGAGACCACTCATTCTGTGGTATGTTACACACTGTATGTTAAGTAAGCAGCTGGAGAAATTATTAGTATCAGAATTATTTGGAGGAAGGGAGGGGAACAAAGTGACTGTGAAAATGCCTGATGTTTATGTTTCCATGCTTTTTGTTACAAAAAGTTGGCAGATCCTGAAGCTCTCCTATGGTCCTCCTCTAGGCTGTAAAATAGAAGAACAGTTTTATAATGTAAGGAAATCCTAAAGCATGAACCTTTTTTTTTCCCCTTTATTTGCTGCTATTAAAATATGTGAAGCTTTGCTAGCTTCAGAAAAACTGTTTGCTGTTCACAGTTTATTCAGCACATGATAATGCACTTGATTAGGTACTTAACCTCCTGTTAAATTCATTGACTCTTGCTGAGTTAAAGAGGGTTGACTTCTGTGCATGCTGAACTGGATACCTTTGTTGTGTTATTTTTAATTTTTTTTTTGTACTAGCTGAGCAGCATCCCAAGGTTGCCTGCTGTCTCTCATAGGTGTCAAAAACTCCTTCTATGTTCTTTGTCCTAAGGAGCCTGGGAGGTCCCATTTTCCACCATTTCCCCCCTCTAGAATTGACCCTCAAGCATCTTGTCAACAGGAACATCCCAGCAACCATTGTGTACAACCACAGTGGTTAAATGCAAAAACTGATTTAGCTGGAAACACACTGAGATCACAATTAAGAGATCCATTACATTACTTCAGTTGTAAGAGTACAAATACCTTAGTTTTGAAATAATTGCATAAGAAAGCATCAAAGGCACATTTAGTTACGAGACAATAAGCAATGTTTGCTATGGCAACATGAGTTCTAAACCCAGCAATACAGTAACAATTTCTCTGGAGGACACATCAGAGACAAGTTGTGAATCTCAAAGTAAAAAGATAGAGCAAATGCATACAGGCAGCTCTTCTAATGTTGTCATAAGGTAAAGAAATCATCGTGCAGCCATGTTACAGAATCTACTGCTGTATTTGGTTATATTTGCACTGCTACAGTCCTCCATCCCAGGAAATAATTGTGCTTCTAGACACAATGGCATGTAATGGCTTGCATCTACACTGAAAATGTCTCAGCACTGCTTAGCATTTGATCTAGACTTTTGGGCCCTACTGTTGTACCTAAATAATGTTATTTGTATGTGTGTGGGTTTTTTGTGTAATTAAACATGTCTGAACTAATGTTAAAGTAGCTTATAAAATAAGCATTTTTGTTCCAGTGTGAGAGCTAAGGGTTCACAATGAATGCTTTGGAATGAGGCAGGGAACTTTATAGAGAGATTTTAGGATGCAGAAGATGCTGTGATAAATATTGGAGGACTACATATGGTGAGATGAACCAAAGCAGCACAGTATTATCCACGATGCAGTACAGGCAACTGTCCCTAGACTAAAATATTTGGACCAGTTCAGCTTTAGTTTGGTGGAAATTGGTTGCTTGACTTCAAAAAGAAAACTAGAATTAAATTAACTTGTATAAAGTTTTGACAAGTAGGGTGCTATAACTTGGGGCTGAACTATGAGTGAAGTTGATAACAAAGATGACAAACCCTTTATCATATTTGTTTCTGCATTTCGCAGCTGAAAGAAAGCATCTGGATGCTTACATATTAAATTCAATCCAAGTGTTACATTCCCAGGAGGAACCATTTACAAATGGTTTTGTAAGCCTGTGTAGAAATCAAAGTCCAAAGTACATCAGAAGCTTCTGATGTATCTTTTATAACCTCTACAGCAACAGTGTCTTGAGTGAAAATAACAAAATATTTCAAAATTTCTACTAACATCAGATCAAAACTTTGTTTTGCAAAAGAGATAGCTGAATGAGTCAGATTACTCTGATAGCTGAATGATCACAATCTTGCTCATGTGTTGACTAGCGTTGTGTTTCAGTAAGTCTTGAAAAAGTATTGTCAGAACCCATCTGCTACCACAGATAATATGGTTAACAAGTTGACTTCAATTAAGCAGATCTGCTCTCTCATATTAGAGTTTTCATATACTCTAAGTTCAGTCACTGAAAAGGGCCTAGATTTGTATCAGATGAATAGTGGCTGCATCATTTTCCCAAAACATCCACAAAGCAAGTACTGAGGTGGAAAAAAAACAGCTCGTGCTGTTTCCAAATGTAAATTCATAACAGATGTTCCAACAAAGTTATGACATCTTATCTAGATAGTTAGAGCAACAATCAGCTATTACTGACACATCACTGTCAAAACAGATCTGGAGAAATGGATAAGACCTTGTGACTTTTTTGAAGGCAGTTTGACAGGAGTTAAAAGTGTCATCAAGATCCTAGAGCGCATGCAAACTGTCTGATGACAAAAGACACATCACAATATCTGTGATCCATCTGTGTTATGAAGAAGCTAGAAGCTATTGTACAGCAGAATAGGTAAGACTTAGTCACCATCACAGAAATATGGTGGGATGAGTCTCATGACTGGAGTGCTGCAATGGATCTTGAGAAGGGATAGGCAAAGAAGGAGAGGCAGTGGGGTCACTGTATAATAGGGAAAGTTTCAAAATCACATAGAGCTCAGTGACTGTGATGATGAGGTCAAATGCTTACCTATGGGTAAGGATGAGGTAGAAGGCCAACAAGGCACATACCCTGTTAGGAATCTCTTATAGACTCTCCATCCGGGATGAAGAGGCAAATGAAGCATTCTGCATGACCAGCCTGGCTCAGTAGGGAGCTTTTGCTGGGAGTCAGAAAAAAAAATGAGAGTTTGCTACCTTTGAAAGAAGGGGTAGGCAACTCAAGAAGTGTACAGGGTCAGACAGAGAAAGGCAAAAACCCATCTAAAACTCACTTTGGCCAGATGTTAAAGATAAAAAATGCTTTTACAAACACATTAACAATAAAAAGAGAGCCAAGGAGAATCTCTATCCTTGATTGGCTCAGGGAGGAACATTACAACCAAGGATGAGGAAAAGTGCTAAATGCCTTCATTGCTTCAGTCTTCTATAGTTAGACCAGTCATCCTTGGGGCATTCAGCCCCCTGAGGGACAAACAGAAGGATAAGCCCCACATAAGCCAGAAGGGAGAGTTAATGACCTGCTATGACACCGGGACACTCACAAGTCTATGGGGCTCAATGGATCCACCCAAAAGTACTGAAGTCAGATGGTAGAGAAGCTTGCCAAGCCACTCTCCACTGTTTATCAGCAGCCCTAGTTAGCAGGGGAGGCTCAAGTGACTGGAGGCTTGCCAATGTGACACCCATTTACAGGAAGGGCTGAAAGGAGGATATGGAGAACTTATATAAGCCTGTCAGCCTGACCTCAGTACCAGGGAAGATTATGGAGCATCATCTTGAGTGCCCTCCCACAGCATGTGCAGGACAACCAGAGCATCATAGCCTTCTATGACCAGGTAACTTGCCTAGCAGCTAAGGGGAAGGCTGTGGATGTTTTCTACCTGGGCTTTTGTGGAGCCTTTGACACTGTCTCCTGCAGTCTTCTCCTAGAGAATCTGGCAGCTCAGGCACAGACAGATGTATTATTCACTGGGTAAAGAACTGGCTAGACAGCCAGTCCCAGATAGTTGTGGTGAACAGAGTTAAATGCAGCTGCTGAGAGGTCACAGTGTTCCACAGACCTCAAGTCTTTATGAGGGGATTGAGTGCAGTAAATCTGCAGTAAATTTGCAGGTGACACCAAATTGTGTGGGACTGCTGATCTACTTGAGGGTAGGAGGGCTCTGCAGAAGGACCTGGGCAGGCTGGGTCAATGGGGTGAGACCCCATTCATCAAGACCAGGTGCTGGGTCTTGCACTTGAAGTGCAACAACCCCAGACAACACTGCAGGTTTGGTGAAGAGTGGCTGCAAAGGTGCTCAGCAGGAAAGGACCTGCAAATAATATCCCAGAGAAGGGCAACAAAGCTGGTGAAGAGTCTAGAGCACAAGTCTCATGAGGAGCATCTGAGGAAAATGGAGCTGTTCAGTTTGGAGAAAAGGAAGCTTAGGGGACACCTTATTGCTCTTTACACCTACCTGGAAGGAGACTATAGAAAGGTTGGACTTGGTCTCTTCTTCCAAGTAACAGGTGATAGGATGAAAGGAAATAACCTCAAGTTGTGCCAGGGGAGGTTTAGTTTGGGTATTAGGAGAAATGTCTTTACTGAAACAGTGGTCAGGCATTGGAACAGCCTGCCCAGGGAAGTGGTAGAGTTACCATCCCTAGATATGTTCAAAACACATGTAGATGTGGCAATTTGGGACATGGTTTAGAGGACATGGTGGTGTTGGTTTGATGGTTGGACTTGATGATCTTGGAGGCCTTTTCCAACCCTAATGATTTGATGAATCTGTGGAATTACATGTCACTGAAAGTTATAAACTTTGGATTGGTAGCTCATTGGTAACATCAGTGAAAACTTCAGTAGCAAAACATCTAGGTTTATATGGCCAGATATTATGAGGTTTATTGTTTTGTTTCTTTGGACACACACAAATAGACTGTGGTGATGGGGAGGAAAATGTGTCCATTTTTGCAGGGAGCTGGATATAAGAATATGGATGCAAAATCTATTCCCATGAGGAAGTCCAGAAAATTAAATTTATGTTATAACCTGTAATTCTAGATCCATAATATTGCCTGGGCAGAGGGAGACACATGAAGGAGGCAATAGCACTCCTGATAAAACCTTTACAAGGTAAACTCTTGCAATTTACTGTCTGCTTGTGAAGTCTTCAAGTGCAAGGATTCAAAAATGTGGGGTTGAGATGATATTAGGGGTTTTTTTGGTACAAGTCAAAAGGGCTTTAAATATGCTTATGTATGAGATTACTGAAAACTGAAGACAATGCAATCCCCCCATCTGAAGCTGTGCAAAACTAGCTATTCATTACTGTCAGCACTAGCAAAGGAATATCCTACATATTCCATCAATTTCAAGTAGCTAGTGAAAGAATCTGCTTGGCTGCTGGTGACATTATCGGTGTTCAGAAGTCTGCTTCTATGGGGTGTATGTCAGCCAACTAATTTCCATGAGAAAAAAAGTAGAGAGTTTGAAATGTGGATTCTGATACCCTGAATTTACAGTGGTCTTGATATACTCCTTGATTATTGAAAGCAATTAATTAGCTTCTGTCAGAGCTGGCTTCATTTTATTGCAGTTGCAAATATCTTCTTTTCTATTGTGGAATATACCTTAAGCAAAGTATTGTGTTACATATAATATTTTGGGGGATGGTTTTTTCTATTCCTGTTTATTGACTACATAAATAAGCTGCAAAATTCACAACACTTTAGGAAGACTGTGACTATTTTTAAAATTAAGTATCTGCGGCACAGTTACAAGATGTGACAGCTGATAGAAAATGTCATGAAGGAGAGAGGAAAAGGCTGATGATTACCAAAAGGAAGAATTTTTTAGAGTATCTGGTTTATCTAAGCGCATGAGTATGTTTCATGAAAGTTTTTCTTGATAAACTTTCAAGACAAGCTATGCAACTCAAAGATTAGGGTTCTTTTCAATGCGATAGCTGAGATCAAAGAGAAAATCACAATGTTAAATATACAAAAGCACTCATATCTCTAGAATACATTACTCAGTCATGGTAAGCAACCCACTTTAGATTTCATGATTACTTGAAAAACACTTTGTGGCTTACACTCTGCAGACATAGCACTTAAGATATGCTGTCATTCACGTATTGTAGAAAACAAGCTAGGAATTGCATAAAAATCTTACATCTGTTGCAGAGGAAGTCATCTTGGAATCTTAACAGTAAAGATTGCATTAAGATGTCAAAGGTAGCTATGTTCAAGGATCCTTTGCAGGTTTTTTTTTTTCAGCTTCACAAAATAGATGCATGATGATCATTGGCCTTAACTTTTCAATAAATCTCTTCTTAGAGGACAGAAATAGGGCTAAAGAAATGAGAAAGAGTAAAAATTGTATAAGCACAGTTTTTCCAATTCTGTGACACATAAGATAGTATGTCTTCTGCTGGGTTAATACTCTTTGTCAAGGATAGAAGGCATTATAAAGGCTTTTAATTAATATCTCCAGAGTACTTTTTACAACAGCAGATAATATAAAGTATAGCAAAAGTTCTCATTTGTGTCTTTCTCCATATGGAAGGACACTTAGAGAAATAGTAGTAAGAATTAAAACAACAACAAAAAACAGGTCTTTTTTTCCCAGTGACAGCTGAAACTGTGAGTGTATAGAGACTTAAACACACTAAAAGGACGTTTCATAAAACATAGGATGATCCCCATGAAGACAATATCTGCATAATTAAGAGGGAGAAAAAAAACATCTCATTTTGTATGGTTAGTATTTAGGCATAACTATGCACTGATAGAGAAAAAAGTAATGTCATAGGAAGAGCAACCAGTCAGCTAGTCTTAGCATTCATACAGCACTTTGCAGGCTTAAACCATTGAAGACTGAACAATCTGTATTTATAAAAGTGGTTTTAACTCCCCCTGGGCCTTCTGGATAGTGCTAAGATGTACTATTTTTGTTCTTGTGTTTTGTTTGCTGATTTGTTTTGGTTTCTTTTCCCCTGCAAAATTCCAACTTCTTCAGCAGGGAACCATGTATAGTTGTATAATCTTGACCCATTTTACCAGAAAAAGTATTATTTGATGATCTCATCTCTGAGTAGTCATCTGTGGAGACACGTCAGCTGATTCTTACTGATGGAAACAGCAGTCTATCATTCCTTTATTTCTGTCTTCTGGACGCTATCAAAAGATTCTTTCACTGTTTTGCATTGCAGTAGTAATTTGTGATGGATTTGGCACTGCTTGGTAAGAGTGATGTGTTAGATTTGGAGCTCTTCAGAAGGAAGAGACTGGTACCTTTTCTGCTTGATAAGGATGTGTAATTGCAGAATCTTCTTCTAGAAGGCACTGTAATGACTCATGACTCTGAAAAGCTTTTCTGTGTAGAACTGGCATGTCCATTTTCAGTCTGATGTTTTGTTTTCTTGTCCTTGGCACTGAAAATCTTCCTCAATGGACCATAAAAATCTGCTTTTCCTATTACATGTCCCATCTCTTGCTAATTTATTATTTATAAATCTTTGAGCATTCCTGAGAATTTTTTAAGACCAGAACTTGAATGATTCTTTGTGTTTGTGTTATTTGTTGGTTTTAACTCCAGAGTGGGAAAATGTATGCTGCTGTTCCTTCTGTTTCTATTGATGACAGGCTTACTAACAGCTGCCCATAGTCATTCTAGTTTAAGTATGACAAGTCTTTGTTTATTTTCATTGTTTCTTTAATCTTGGTTACTCTTGTCTCTTTCTCCATTTGCCAGAATTATTTTTATTTCTCTTTGCCTTTTTTTAATTTTTTTTTTTTTTATTTCCTGTCCTCTTCCAGCTTTTCTCCTCTTTTAGCATTCCTTCTTCAGCATTACTTTTCTAGCACTCTTTCACACTCCTGTCCACAAATGTGCCCTCTATATCTTGGCTCAGAGTCAACCAATGAATCATGCACAGTATCTCCTAAAGTATTTCTTCAGTGCATTTGAGTACCACTGTGTCTACAGATTTCTCTTGCACAGAACCATAGAATCAAACAATGGTTTTAAGTGGCCCTAAAAGATCATCTTGTTCCAAAACCCCTACATGGGAAGGGACACTTCATGAATTCCATTAATTGAAAGTTCAGAGAGAAGCAGAGTATTTCTCCTTGTACGCTATTGTGCTCCAGATGATGGTGTTTCTTCACTGAATCATGGCCCTCTTTCTCGACTTTGTCAGAGTCTAGATATTTAAGGCAAACACCTATTTAAAATTACCTCTTCACATAGGTTTCAGTTGGTTTACTAGTACTGCACAGCAGGTAGTATCAGTCCTGAGACTTTACATCTATGTCTTTAAGAAGTGCATCTGTGGATAGCTATGCTTTAATTTCTTCAGAAGGATGTTTTTGGTATAGGTTAAGGCCTTTGTGTATTTCTGGAAGATGGCAGTTCTATTGGTGTAAATCCCTTGAAAACTACAAAGTGAACTACAGGACTCAGAACAGTCCAACACTGCAAAACAGTTTCCTTTTAGATCAAAAGAAGCCTTGTGTTTTTGCAGATCTGAAATATTCTGGAGAAGGTGTTTTTCCCATCAGGGAGTGGGTGTCAAGACATTAAAGCTAATTTCTCTTATTGCAATTTGAAATAAATTATTGTGCTTCAAACCATGACTACATTCTTTCATTTTGTTTTGGGGAATGGTACGCTTCTTCATTTTTGAGCTACTGCTACTCTTTCCAGTGCTGAGATTGCTCAGGCTCACAGGCTGCATGGGTTTCAAATAAGTTTGTATTTATATGTCTAACTTAAGACAAAAAGGATTATTTGGCAGGTATCTCTCATTGAAAATGTGTGTACTGCTACAAATTGCACCAGTACTAAAACCCAGGATATTGGATAGTGGAAGTGCATGTAATCATTCAGTATTTTGCAAGTTTGAAAACTGCTGTGGTTTGCATGCTACACAGAGAGCTTTTCACAAGTACTGAACTATCTCAGCTCCCCCAGCTGCTGAGAGCTCTTTGCCATTCACTTGAAGCAATGGTCAGTCAATACAAAGTGCCTTTTAAAGTAGCTCTATTACACATTCACTACCAATTTCATTGTTCCAGAATGTCTTTTTTTCTCCCATCTGTGTTTTCCAGTACGCTGTGGTATATATTTCTATTCTTCACTGCCTTAATAAATATGTTGTTCAGAGTTAATACGTTATCTGATGATGGCTGAACACTAGGAAAATTTATTTACAGAAAGAGTTGTGAGACATTGCAACAGGCTGCCCAGGGAATCAGTGGAATCACCATCCCTGGAGGTGTTCAGAAAATGTGTGGGTGTAGCACTTGAGGATGTGGTATAGTTGGCTTGTGTTGTTGGGTTGACAGTTGGACTTGATGATCTTAGATATCTTTTTCAACCTTAATGATTCTATGATTGGAAGACTTTGTGGACTTACTTGATTTACATCACATTTGCTGTTTTGGTTTTTTTTTTAGGGTTTTGGTTTTGTGGGGAGGATGTTCAAGCATTAATATCTTGTTGCTACTCTGTTTTATGTTTGTCTCTGACTTGCTGTTTTTAATCAAAGAGACATCTATAAAGACATAGGCTCTTGTAAAATGTGTATGAAAACACAAATATCCCAGAATTTAAAAATTAGGCAAGTTATATCCATATACTATTACACAGTTTTTGCATACACAAAGGTACAAAACTTTTTTTGGCAGTTTGAAGATAACACATAAATGTCCTCACATAAATGTCTGCATGTAATACAGCAGCAAATTACTTTGATTTATTGCACTCTTAATTGCATAGAAAGCCCATGATTTGATATGTCATATGCTCAAAGTAATATAATTTAACTAGAACAATTATGTAGCAAAGTAGAATTAGAACTTGATTGCTAGTCTATAATAATCTCTCAGAGCACAAAAAAAATTCTTATTTATCCTTTTTTTAGTAATAATGAAAGTTAAGATGGTGTCTTCACACTTCAGGAAGGGAAGGCAGAAATTAGAAAAAATGAAAGCAAGATGGAGATTGTAACTGAGAAAAGCTATTTTTGTCCAGTGCTATTTATTTTTTTCTGTATATCTGGACAGATAAAAAAAACAAAACAAAACCAAAACCATTTTAATGCAAGTCTATACTTAATAGGTACAGACAAATGCACTACTAAATGCTGAAAAATCAAGTGTGTGGTGGTGTGAAAACATTATTGTGCAAGACTTATTACCATGTTGTTTAAAACTGTAGGTCATTGTTGTACTCTGCATCACAGGAGAAATGTGAGACAGCATCTAATTCCAGTGATAAGCAAGGTGTATTGTCAAGTTTCACTATCAAACAGGCTTGATCTTGATTGGTAACATTGTACTAACATTGAAAGGAAGAGAACCTCAGGAGAAGCAGCAAGGCTAAAATAGGAGACTGGTGGACAGGAGTTCATAAGGTCCTTTACCTTACTGTGACATTAACTTCTGTGACTTTGACTACATCACTGAAGGTAATTTCTGATTTGTTGTGGGTTGCTGTGTTGAGGGAAAACAGGTTGCAATTATTTACAGCTACTTCACAGAATACTCATTTAACAGTTTTTGAAAGTGTAGGGTCACTACTGATATGTCAGAGACAACCTACATCCTCAATTGTTAGGCTGTTATTGTGACTTGTGTAGTCCCTCAGCAGGTCTTGATACTGCTCTGAGTGGAGAAGGGGCTGAATGTTATGAAGTCTGAAAAAAGTCCTTGATTACATGGCTTGTGTTGCAAAGGAATATGTTTCACCTTCCTCTGGTTTTGCCTGGGATAGAGTTAGTTTTCTTCCTAGTGGCTGGTAAGAGGCTGTGTTTTGGATTTGTGCTGGAAACAGTGTTGAGAACACAGGGTGGTTTCCCTTATTGCTGATCCAGTGCTTACACAGCTCCAAGGCCTTTTCTGCTTCTCTCCGTGCCCTGACAGTGGGTGGGCTGGGGCTGCACAAGAGGTTGGGATGGGATACAGCAGGGTCAGCTGACCCCAGCTGACCAGAGGGATATTTCATAATGTCATGCTCAGCATATAAAACTGGGGGAAGAAGAAGGACAGGGGTGATGTTAGGTGTGAAGACGTTTGTCTTCCTGAGTAACCAATACCTACAATGATGAACCCCAGGGCCTTTCCTGGAGATGCCTAAACACCTGCCTGTCCATATAAAGGAGTTATATGCCTTCTTTTGCTTTGCTTATGCATGCAGCTTTTACTTTACCTATTAGAGTGTCTTGATCTTAATCCATGAGTTTTCTCACTTTTACCCTTCTGATTCTCTCCTCCATCCACACAGGTTGGTGTGAGCCAGTGTCTGGGAGGTGTTTAGTTGCTGGATGGGCTTAAGCCATGACACACCCTCTACTTGTGGTAGGAAGTCAGGGAGCAAATTTTTTTCTTCAGACAGTAAAACAGAGGCATACTGGTTGTTGCATCCCACCACCTACAAGTGCAAGAGTCCAGCATCTTTCTCAGTATCAGCAAAATGAACATCAGAGATGCCTTCTGCCAGTACATTCCCACTGAGCTAGTAGGGTAGGAAGGAAATAATTAAATGACATGTACTGCCACTAATAGCTGCTTTAGGCAGCACATTAAGCAGTGCATTAATTGATGTATTAATTGATTTATAAACACCAACTTCCTGATTAGCTTGATTATTTCTATCGTACTGGGATGAGGAGGATGGTGGGGGGCTGAATAAAACTTAGTGACAGTGTAATTAAACATTTATTTTGTTATATGCTCTGTGACATTCACTAAGTGCAGATATGATGCATTTTTCTCTGCTTGATTAATGAGTTGAATTCATTTCCGCAAACTTCGCAATAATAAGGGTTGCATAAGGGTCTTCTGAACTACAGCTTATTTGAAAATGAAGGTGGATTAGTGAAAAAATAATGAAAAGGTACAGGGGTCTGGAAAGCTGAGAAGGGTTAAGAACCAGATGTTTAGCTGTAATAAAGTGTTTAGGAAAAGTTGTTCTGCTCAGTGCCACATCTGGACCCTAGAAGACATTCTGCCTGATGAGGGGCTTTCCAGATCCTTCTTCTGACATGAACTTTAAGCTTCAGATGGTCACAAGGAACTAAATTTTGATTTTGTGCTACTCAACCAAGCAGATTAGCAGTGCAGCTCTCTTTTCTTGCTGACTCCACTTTTGCTTAACATGCAGGTGTTGTCCTTCCATACACTGGGTATTTCTGCCGGCAATAGGCAAGTGGAAAGCCAAAATAAATAGGGAATACTGGTCACAGGGGGACTGCAAGAGTGTAAATTGCAACTTTCAAGGACCACAGGAGAGGACACGTGTGATTTGGACTGTACTAGTCTTCCTCTCTACCCTCTGCAGTGTCATTTGCTCATCTTCCCTCTACAGTCTCTTCCTCCCTCTCTGCTTCTGCTGCTCCTCTCTTCCCAGTAGATCAGCTGGAGCTCTGACTCATTCCACATCTCATAGTGAAATTCAGAACAATATTTAATCCCTTGACATCACTGTAGAGTTGTTAATGGACTCTCTTTCTTCTCCTTTTGCCCTCTCATCACAGCAGGGG
Source organism: Heliangelus exortis (assembly GCF_036169615.1). Classification (NCBI taxonomy): domain Eukaryota; kingdom Metazoa; phylum Chordata; class Aves; order Apodiformes; family Trochilidae; genus Heliangelus; species Heliangelus exortis. The sequence continues at coordinate 103,232,634 of NC_092422.1, forward strand.
CAGAGAAACATCTCTGGGGCCCATCAACACTTTGCTCAGTCAGCGGATTGGGTCTTGTGTCCATGTCAGCAGCAGGCATTAGTGAAGAATTGGGAACAGAGTGAGTAAAGCTATTCTAGCTTTGAAGTGGTGCCGTGTTGCAGTTTAAAATACAGATTCTGCCCAATGAGTAGATGAGGTGTCATGGAAACATTATTGAGTGCTGGCCATAGGAAATCAGAAAAAAATTTATATATGTGCATCTTCCTCTCCCACATAGCATTTCAAGAATCCTGTGTTTTTAAGGTGAAAGGATTTGTCATTTGTTGAAGCACAATGATGGAAAAAAAAATGAGAAGCTCTAACAGAAACACAGAATACTACTCATGTAAAAATCCTGCATTCCAAGATTTTCTTTGCTTTATTTAGTTTTTTTTTTTAGATATCTATCTTAGAGAAATTCTTAGCAGTTCAAGATATGTGTGAACTCCCCAGAAATGAATTTCTAGTGATCATTCTCTGTATTTGCTGTGAGCCAACTGTATTGCCTATACCAGTGAGGTTTCATTCTGATAGGTGTTAAGATATTCTTCCCCCACATATGAATGCTTGAGGGCAGCTTAGTGATCAGGCCATGGAACTTATGCATCTGGACTTAATCTTTCTAAGTTACTAGGTTGTATTAATACTTGGGCAGTGAAGGAAACTATTAAATCTAATTGTAACTTTGGAAACTCTGCAGACATTTGTAATCTAGGTGAAAATAATGCCTTAGACTTAATGAGGAGAGAGAAATCAACTAGGAACAAAATTCCTATTAGTTTCAGTGGAATTTTTGTTGCTGAAATCACTTAGATATTCTTGAAAATCTAGCTTGGTTAGAAATGAGGGAAGAGAAAACATGAGATATGTTTGTAAGCTAAGCAAATCTCCACAGTCTGACTTTCACTGGTGATTGCAGCTTTCTATGAGTAGTCTTCTGTTGCTTGGGTCATTGGAATTGTGTGAATGGTCTGGGGAAAGAAACAGAATAACTTCAGTAATACCTTAAAGGACCATAGCTTATATAGCACAGTTTTTTCTTCAAAGCAACACTGTTAACAGCCTGCTGGTGGAAAAATGGATCTGGATAGAAAGGGAATGAAGCTAGGAACTGAGGTTCACAGGCTAATGCCAGGGCTTAGCTTGCAATGGAATCACGGGGATGATTCTGTTTGCCATTTTGCTCACCTTCAAATGTGGGATATTTTTCCCACATGCTATATATTTGTTTTTACTTAAAAAAGCAATAGTTCAGGAGCAATAGAACCATTTGGTTTCTTTAGTAAATGCACCATGACGCCCTTATATTACAAATGAATAAAACAGAATACATTTCATGCAGCTCAATACCTTACATAAGGGCATCTTGGCTCTTGACAGTTCATTTCTATCACTGTAATCATTGAGACAGCTCTACTGTCTTGTCCTTTTCTACAAGAGTCCATCCCTGTAATAAATGGTAACTCTCTTCTCCAATTGCTCACAAAGTTTGTGGATGAGAACAAGTTTATAAACCCCCAGAAGAAAATATTAAATCCTCTCATATTTTACCACAGAATGTTTTTGTCTTAAACACTCCAGAGGTACTGAATACAAGCCTTCCAATATAACTAACATGGCATCCATTGTATTATTAACCATCTGTTAATACCTTATTTGATGGATACTCTTACTTCAGAGTGGCAGACTTCCTGACTGTGGAGATGCATGCAAAATCTGATCATAAGCCAGTGTCAGGTACTGTGTATTAGCTGTTACGACATGATTATTAATTACATGGGTATTGTTCATCTATGTCTCTTGGACTAATGGAATGATTAGCATGTATTGCTGCTACCTTCTACAAATAGCAAGGCAACAGTAGCAGGCACTCTTCATGTTTTCTAAGGAGTAGCATGCCTAAGCTCCTGCCTTCAGTATCTTGCTTCTTTATGCGTTGCTGCTACTCAACATTTGCCATACAGGGAGCCATGTCTATCCACTCTGGTGAACTGCTTGAATAATTCAGGGTTTCTTGAATTTGATGCTGCAGCAATCACAAAACATGTTCTAACATGCTCAGCAAATCTGAAGCTGTGGATTGTGATTGTTCCTTAGTCTCAGTGGAGTGAGAACAGGAGGATTAAAGATTGTCAGGTACAAAGAGATAATTGAAATGGGGTGTCTCAAGTATTTCTGGAAAGCTGTCATATATGTGTCCTGTGCCCCTGGGAGTTAGCATCAATGGCATGCATTGGCATCCAGTCTGTAAATCACTGTTGATATTTCAGCTAAATAAAAGATATTGATTCTGATTGGACTGATTCTTCAGTCCATCAGACATATTAAGATATTTTCTGATAACTATTTGGGTTGCAGGAATACCTGGAGTCAGGCATTTCCTGAGCTTCCAGAAGTGGAAGGCAGCCCTCCTGCCAACTTTTATGTGCTGAGAATATTGGCCCTACAGCCATCAGAGCAGGATTGTCACAGAAGGTGGTTGCCACTGCCATTAGTAACAAGAGGCATAAGATTGACATGAAGAGAGGGACTCTTGTGACAGAAGTAAGAGACAAAGACTTTAACTGTAATTAGAATTGAAATTGTAAATAAGATTCTCTATATTAAATAGGCATTAGATGAAGCAGTGTCTGAGAGGTAAACAGGAAAGGCTGAAGAATCTGACTGATATCATACCTGCTCTTCACATTTTTTTGCTTCCCCTAAATCATCACCATTGTTATGCTCAGATTTTCCCAGTCACAGAAAGAATTGAAAGCAGGAAGATTCTTGAGAGTTCATTGGTATGATAAAAAGAGTAGAAGATTATGCCAGTGGGTTAAGTTTTCATTCTCTTGACTAGTGATGCAGTATTGGAGAATGAAAAAATGTCCGTTTAGAACATATAACTCAAAATACTCCTCTTCCGTAAGGCTGGATAAAGCAATATAATGAAATTACTTTTAATGCAAGGAACTATGGTTTAGATTAGTGTTCACAGACATTTCTGTTGATCTTTTTTTTTTCCCTCTTGTAAGCAAGGCATTTTGATTTCAGATTTAATAATCTCTAATAGCCTCTTTTTAAGGTCTGCTAAACTAACAGAATGGAGTAACTACCATTGATCTTAACTTGATTTATGGTCTACAGATGACCAAAGACTTGCAAAACTACTTTGCACTAAAAAATAGTTACAAACCTCTCTTTCTCATCAGAATGAATTTTGTTCCTCTGAGGATTCTGGTAGAAAAAACTTCCTTATTGTGCTCATCAGATAATAAATTATCTGCAACCTTTCCCAGTCTGCAATCAATATGTTATTCTCTATTTATTTCCCAATTTTAATCAAATCTAAAGACAGAAAATTCAAAAAAGCCAGCCCAGGAAAAAACTGATGATAACAATGACATTTATTGACATTTCTGAGGCACAAGGAGATTTAAATGAAGTTAAAATACCTTTCAGCAAATGACAAGGGGTGTAATGAAAACCCAGAGAACACAATAAAATATGCACTGCCAGCTGCATGCAGGTCAAAGATAGAATTTACATAAAAGAAAGATAACTTTGCTTCTCTCTCAGTTTATCTCCATGCTAGACAGCTGACTGGTTCTTGCAAGCCATCGCGATAACATCATGCTGCCTAGGCCATACACTCTTACTTCTCATTATATAAAAGAGAAGAAAGATGTAAGGAAGAGGTGAGAGGCAGAGACAACCCATCAGCTAAAACTCAAGCATCTTTAGGTAGTGTTTTAGTAATTCAGGACATATATATATTTATCTGGATTTCTATTTTCTGACAGACAATTTTTTTTATTTACGTCTCTGGTTCTGGTGGATACAGGCATTTTAACATCCCACAGATTTGGACTTTGCACTCCTTAAACATTTAGTCCTGTTCTACCAGGTGTCCTGCATGTACAGATGTTGTCAAGCCCAGTTTCAACTGAAGAGTTTTCTTTTTCCCAGTCTCACCAGTCACAATGCTATTTGACATTACCCTTCTTAGTATAAGACCCACAAAATGTCTGAAAGGTTCCCTCATAGCTGTCACCAATCATTTTTATGGTCACTATGGCTTTAACCTGCAATCAGAGAGGGGTCTGTATAAAAAAACCCACTCTGAAGTAAATTATTGTAGCAGATGTCTATAGACATCACAGTACCTTAAGATGATTTTTTGTGAAATGGAGTAAATAAAAGCCTTGTTAAAATCTACTTGAACTGGTGTGTTCAAGCCCTCTAAAAAAACAGATCTATCTTGTCTCTGGAAGGCACAGTTCTGGAGACAGGGCTTAAAAGCATCTGTAATCTAAAGGACTGAGGTACTCAATGAATTTTTGCCACAGTCTTCCCCAGCAAGTGGCCACACTGTCCAAGTCACAGAAGTCAAAGGAAGACAGAGAGAATGAAGATCCACCCACAGTAGGGGCAGGACAGGTTTAAGACCATGTAAGGAATCCAAAGATGCACAAGTCCATTGGACCTGATAAGATACAACAAGGGCTCCTGGGGGAACTCGCAGATGAAGTTGCTAAACCACTATCCACCATATTTGAGAAGCTGTGGCAGACTGGTGAAGTTCCCACTGACTGGAAAAGGGGAAAGATAATGCTCGTTTACAAAAAGGGAAAAAAGGAAGACCAAGGAAATTACAGGCCAGTCAGTCACCTCTGTGCACAGGAAGAACATGGAGCAGATCCGCCTGGAAACTCTGCTAAGGTATGTGGAAAATAAGGAGGTGATTGGTGACAGAATAGATGACTTCATGAAGGCCAAATCTTGTGGCTCTGTATGACAGACTGACAATGTTTGTTGTTGAGGGAAGAGTAACTCATGTCATCTACCTCAACTTGTGCAAAGCACTTGACACTGTCCCACAGAGCATCCTGGTATCTAAACTCTAAAGATATGGATTCAATGGATGAATGACTTGGTGGATAAGAAGCTGTCTGAATGGTCACACTCCAAGAGTTGTGGTCAACATTTCATTGTCCAAGTGGAGGTGAAGAATGAGTGATGTTTCTCAAGGGTCAGTACTGGGATCAGCACTGTTTAACATATTTGTTGATGACATAGACAGTGAGATGGACTTCACCCTCAGCAAGTCTGACAATGACACCAAACTGTGTGGCATGACCAGTATGCTGAAGGGAAGGGAGGTCATCCAGAGGGACCATGACAGGCTTAAAAGGTGGGCCCATGCCAACCTCATGAAGTTTAACAAAGTCAAGTGCAAGGTCCTGGACTTGGTCAGGGCAATCTCAAGCACAAAAACAGGCTGTGCAGAGAATGGATTGAGAACAGCCCTGAGGAGAAGGACTTCGAGGTATTGGTTGATGAGGAGCTAAACATGAGGTGGCAATGTGTGCTTGCAGCACAGAAAGCCAACTGAGATGCACCAAAAGAAATGTAGTCAGCAGGTCAAGGAGGGGATTCTTATCTTCTACTCTCATGACACCCCAACTGGAGTATTTTGTCCAATTTTGGAGACCCCAATATAAGATGGGGGCTGTTGAGTGAGGCCAGAGGAGGGCCACAAAGATGATCAGAGGGCTGGAATGACTTTTTTATGAAGACAAGCTGAAAGAGCTGTGGTTGTTCATCCTGAAGAAGAGGAGGCTCTGGGGAGACATTATAGCAGCCTTCCTGCACCTGAAGGGGTCCTACAGAAAAACTGGGGAGGGACTTCTTTCAAGGGCATATAGCAAATGAATGAAAGGGGACAGTTTCTAACTGAAAGAAGATATAATTAGATTGGATATTAGGAAGACATTCTTAACTAATGGGTGGTGAGACACTAGAAAAGGCTATCCAGAAAAGTTGTGGATGGCTCCTCCCTGGAAGTGTCCAAGGCCAGGTTGCATGGGGCTTTGAGCAACCTGGCCTACTGGGATGTGCCCCTGCCCTTGCAGAGGAGTTGGAACTAGATGATATTTAGGTCCCTTCTTGGCCAAACAATTCTATGACTTCTTGGGTTTCTGTTTCAATTCATTATTTTAGACCGATTTCAGGCTGTTATTAAAAAAAATGTGGTTGAAGACAAATCAGGCATTGCAAGAACACAATGGTGGACATTTGTTACTAGTGCAGCAGCTGACTCATGTAGTTATCTACTTACCTAGCTACCTTATCAGGTAGAGAGCTTCCATGAGATCCTGCAGACTGTGTGAAACAACTGGCATGTTTAGCACAGGAATGCCCACTTCCATGGGAACTATGGAATAGAGAGGTCATTTTTAGAGAGCCGGGCTTTGCATGAACAAGGTATTCTAGAAATCTGCAAAAGTTAGGTTTCAGTTTATAGACTCTTCAGAATACAGACTATCATTTGTTCTCCTGACACCTAAAGGCCTTAATCCTAGAACAGAAATAGTACTTTAGCAGTCTGGAGGCATGGAGAGGCATACATAATCATGGCTCTGACATACAGCTATGGGAGATGTTTAAGAGATACAGTTTTTGGAAGCAGCATTTAAATGGAACCAGGCAGGGCTGATATTGAAAGGATGTTAGTATGCCTGCTGGTTGTGCATCATAAGACTGTCAAAAATTGCAATTTTATTGAAGCACTGCATCATAATAGTTATACTGTTACAATCCCTCCAAACTGTTTTTTAATGGTTCTGAAATGGAACTGTGAGTCCAATGAGGAGTTGAAAAAAATTGGGGAGCAGCTTCAATTTTCACGGTCCTATCATGGATGATCAGAGGCATTCAGGTTTTATTTAGAAGTGCAGTGGTGTAAAGAACTTAGAACTGCAATTGCAGACCTGGATTTCACACTGATACAATACTATACAGCCACTAAAATACACAGAGGTGCTTGTCTGATTTTTAAATCCAACATCACACAAAACCAGAGGCAATATTACGAGTATATATCAATAGCATCCAGGAGACATTTTTAATGTTGGATCAGGCTCTTGGTAAATGTATACAGCCACTGTATATTGTTTATAATTTTTGGACTGTAAATAACAGGAATACAGAATATTATTCTATTAGCATTCATTTTGTATAAGATGCATTTACATAATGACTCCTTCGCACTATCACAAAGTAAAAAAAATATACACTGAAGAACATTTCTTATTTTAGTTTTTTCTCCTAGGCTGGCATAAAATGTATGATACAGTAATTTAAAAGGTATGTTTTTATCATTCTTTAACACAGAGAAATGAAACAAACTGATGTGACAAAAATTACAGAACCACAGAATTATTGTGGCTGGAAAATACCTCTGAGGTATCAGGTCCAGCCTATGACCTAACACCACCACATCAGCTAGAGCATGGCACTAGGTGCCAAATCCAGACTTTCCTTAAACACCTTCAGGGATGGTGACTCCGCCACTTCCCTGACCACTCCATTCCAATGCCTGATCACCCTCTCCATGAGGGAATGCTTCCTGATATCCAACTTAAACCTCCCCTAGTGCAACTTCAGGCCATGCCTTCTCATCTTGTCCATTGTTGCCTGGGAGAAGAGCCCCAAACCCATCTGACTACAATCTCCCCTAGATTTAAAGAGTTCAGGTAGGCATAGAGAGTGAAAGCTTCTTAAGGGGTATGTCCATTTACTTAATTCTGCCATTTTACTCTTTCCTGTTGTATGGCTGATGACTTGCTTTTCAAGTGCTACATTACATGAATTGTTTAAATATCTTTAATGCTCTGGGTATCTGCTGAAATATTTTTACAGTTAGGCAGCTGAAAGTGCTAGCTTGGCTTTTATTATAGGCTAAGGTTTTGCATTTGTCTTTGCTACTTCATGATCTCTTCTGATCTCTTTCTGAAATGATAAGGAGGAAATCACAATCAAATAAAATTGAGATTGATTTTAGATTTATACTTATCATCCTACATCATACAAGTTGTTGAGAAATGGACTATAGTAAAGTTGCTGCTGTACCTACTAAAGTCATTATACCATAGCTCCGTTGTGCTGTTTTATGAGATGATAATCTGCTTCCTTATGAGGCAACTAGATTAGTACCTCATAAAAATGGCAAAAGCATGACTATTACTGTTCTACAAGTTTTTACGCATTGTTGAATTTTATTGTTATTATTGTTGTTGTTTTACTGTTTTACTGAAGCTGTAGCCACAAGTGAGAACTCATTGTCTAAAGAAAACCCCAACCCACTATCTTGACAGAAGTGTAACACCCTTTGACAGAAGCAGGAATTTTGTTTGTGATTTTGGAGAGGACACATGGACACATGTGTCCATGATGCTGTGGATGGCGATATGTGATGTGTGAGGCTGAATAAATTTGCAAGTTTGGCTTTTCAAGTGGGGTGAAATAGTTGACATCAAAACTGTGGAAGTAAGTGATAAGATGAAGATTTGTATCTTCATATTTAATTATTTAAATACCTGATGCAACATTTGAATACTAAACTTCTATAGGCCTTACAGAGCTGCTTGTCACTTTTGACATCCAGGTTTGTTGGCATATACCAGCACTTTCAGTTAACTCAAAGAAATAATTTCTTTCTTTGGAGGTATTTACTAATTGAGCCAAACTTCTTAGTTAACTTTTGGTGGTGCAGTTTCTAAATACCCCACCTTTTATGGTTCACATTTCTTCTGCTGTATCTATTACTTTATACCAAGTGAAACCATAATTTCATAAACAAATAAAAATATTTGTTTTGACATCAATTTTAACATGCTTTAGTAAGGTGACTCCTGAGTGCTCATTCGGTTAAATGCATCATTTTAATAGGGTCATTTGTCCTTAACCCATCATACAGAAGACTGTTTCAGTTTTAATAACAATATCTTGGGGGGGGGGAGGTGGTCTTTGTTTAAATTGATTAGAAGCCAGGGAAAAGGCCTTATTGCCATGTAACCTCAGATATGTTATGTTTTTCAACTGCAGTATAAGGAAAATGCCCTAAGTATATAAAAAGTTAAATAGACATGAGAAGTTGCAAAATCCTTCTTTTTATCACCAGTTTTCAAGTCCCTTCATTTGACCATCAAAATAATTTTTCTGTGATCTCATTACTTCAGAAACTCTTCACTCCCCTCTTCCCCCATCCATTTAACCAATAATCTAATTCTCACAAACACTGCAAATCACATTATAAACAAAGTTGTCTTGACTGGCCTGGAATGTACAGTGGATCCATGCTGAATAATGTTATATGTTCGCTGAAACTATGCAGTCTAGAGTAAAAATTGCTACTTTTTTTTTTTTTTCTAAAGGTAAATTTTCTGAAAAATACCTTTTTTTCAAGGAAAATAGTAATGTGTTTTAGGTAAATTTTGAAAAATAGGGATGAAATTGAAGGGATGAAAGCTGAAATTGAGTTTTTTTATTAAAAAAATATTATAAATCATCAGGGAATATGGATAGAAAGATATTTTCCCACCATTTAGTAATATGACTGACAAATCAGAATCATAATTTGGAGACTTGTTTATTTTGCTCCCCTGAATAATTTAATTCAATGTTGCCAACAATATCTTTCTTAATAAATACACATTAAGTATCCAAGATGTGTATGCAATCGTAGAAAGTGAAATCACTGGGAGGTTGTCATGAGGGTTACCAAGATGCCTATCTTTAAAAATTGAAGGAGCCAGTGGCTACAGGTAATCAAAATTTAGAGAAATATGTTAGGCCAAAGCTCTCCTCAACCATTCTGAGCAGTTAGAATTTAATGTGAGTAGTTCCAGAATGGACTTTTGGGAAAATAATTGTGTCAAGCCAACCTACTTCTGATAGAGAAGCAGCACTGAATCCCTTGTGTCTTAGCTTTGGGAAGTCTTCTGATGCTCTCACTCCTGGCATACTCAAAAGTAAAGAAAGCATGTTCTGCAAAGACCTTTGACAATGTATGTGCAACAATGTTTGAAACTTCTATACAGAAGGTAATTATCAATTTTCCTATCAAAACAGAGTGATATATGGAGCTGCCTTGTACTGCTTGTTGTTCATCAATCACCACCCTTGAGGCGTTAGCGAGTTGAGAAGGAGGAAACCCGATGAACTGGATGGCAAGAGCAGAATTCAAAATGTTCTTGACAACCTGGGAAAGATGAGCTGAAATGGAACAGAGAGAAGTGCATGGTAGTTCACGTAGGCAAGCTGAGTCAACTGCATAAATAAAGAATGAGGAGCAGCTGGCTAGGAAGCTGTTATACTGAAAAGGGTCAGGGGTTGAACTGAACCACAAGCTAATACATATGAGTCATGAGTTTAAAATGTCATAGTGCTGTGGTGAATTCAAACATCATACTGGGAGTCAGCAAGCCACTAGAGGTAATATTTTCATTCTGCCTAACAAGGGTCTCAAGGCTAAAGGGCTATATTGAATTTGGGGTCCTCACTGAAAGAAAATGAAATATCTGGATCAAATGGAGACATGGAGACACTTTGAAAGGAAGTTGCAAGAATTATTAGATACCTAGAAGCCATCATCTGAGATCAGAGACCAAATTGGAACTGCACATCTTGAAAAAAAAAGAAAAAAAGAAAAAAAGGGAGAGGAGAAAGTTAATTTTTAAAACCACAAAAAATTCTGGAAGGAAAGAAAAATGGATCTCTTCTTCCTACTTATAGGGTAAAACCCACAGTCTATAGTGGGCTATAAGTATAGCAGGCTCAATAGAAGTAAAATAGAGATAAAAGACTATAAAGAGGGCTTTAGAAAGGGGAAGACATCAGAAGTTTCTTGACTGCCTGTGTAAATGAGGATTAGGAATCAGATTATGAAGCAAAAGGTGGCATTATGTCACTGGTGGCTGCGTAAGGGGATGGGATGGTTAATCTTCTCTTTCTCAGGTGTATAAAAGTTCCAGATATAGTTCTTCTGATGTGTAGCAAATGTATATTGGCAATTTGGAGTGTGACATGAAGGAAAATGTAACAGGGAACAACCTGCTAGGTCAAAATGACATGGAAAACAAGAAGGATAAAGGACATTATTTATGGAGAAGAGACTCTTCTAAAGACGGAGTATTGCTACACTGCATATACCAAAAGTTTACATGCAAGCCTTCATTGTATTTCTTTTTAAAGCAGACTTTCATTGTCTGCTTTAAAAGAGAAGGAATTAAAGTGCTTCTTTTGAGCTTTTACGAGACGGAAGATACTTACAAGGAGCTAAAGCCAGTCTTTGGTAGCCCTTACTCTACTGAAAAATGTCATTGATGGCAGATGCTTTTAAATGCTCCAGAAACCTTCTATAACTACTTTGACGACAGCTCCATTATGATGAAATGCTATCAATGAATGAATTATACCACCATTGCTGCACAACAATCACTGTACTAGCTAGACACAACTAGCAAGAAGTATACTGACACTACAATTATACCTTTGTTCTGCTTTCTAGATGTCCCCTGTTCTTTTTGTAAACACCTGAGTTAAACATGTCTGACTCAACCAGAGCCCTTAGTCCTGAGAAAATTTTAGTTCATCATCATAGGCATGTAAGTTTTGGGATGAGCTGTTTGTTCTTTACTTAGATTTTAAAATATTTAGTACTTCAAAGTGCCCGAACACTGCACATGTGCATAAAAATTACATTCTCTGTGAGATCAGGAAATCTCTACAGTCTTCTAAAATACTGTCTTAATTCTAAGCAAGAAAAAGGGAGAAGGGGAAAAGAAGAAATGAATCCCCCACTTCTTTTAGATGAGGACACCTCTTAGCATTCTAACAGTAATCTTCTTATACTGGGGAAAGATTATGGGGAAAATGGTAGCTCTTCAGTTGCTTCATTATCTCTTTAGCCATGTGTTTTCTGCAAAACTTCAGTGTTTTTCTGACCCAAACATAGCAGTGAGATAACCTCAATTCTTCTTGATGTTGACAGAAGTACCTTGTCTCAACAGACTCTCTTACTTTGCCATTGTACATCACAGAGTCCTTGTATGAGCATCTCAAGGATATGCAGTAGCTGGCTTTGCAGCAGTGTCCTTTATGGCTCTTCAATCTTTCATATCACTGCCCACAACCTTTGGAAATAACATGTTACTCAATTCTTCATATTAAGAATTTACCATTCCTGGGGATGCCATGCTGGCATCCATCTGTGGTGCTTAAAAAGACAGCAGTATTTTCTAACTTTATTCACTGTAAGAGTAACCTAGTTTTACACACACTTTTAAAGTAAGGCTGCTCTGACAATGTTGGAGTGAGCATTAAAATTATTTGAACTCACCCCATAGCCTGAATATTCCCATTCTTGTCACACCCATCAATGTGAATCTAGTGTTGTCGCAACAGATTTGGGGAAGGATCAGGCAAGCGGCTTTTCAATTCAAGTAATTCTAGAGATTTATCTCTTCATAAAAACTAAAGCATATTAAATCCCTTAGTGCAGGAGCTGGACGACGTAGTTCTCTGTGCTTGGAACAAACACTTAGCATTGAAAATACACTGGAAAGAGTGGAAGAGAGGAGCTTTGAAAACTGTACTGTTGAAGTCAGGAACGAGTAGTAGTCTATCATTTAGTGATAAATAAAATCTAGATTAGTTATCCAATCTTTGTTCTAGAAACCCTAAGAAATAAAGCATATATCAGGGAGGGACAATAAAATAATGAAACACAAATGCATGATAAATATAAAAATCTAATATTGGCTCTTTTTTCTTCCCCCGACCCCCCCAACCCCTATTTCCTGCAATTTGATTATACAGTGTCGGTTTTCTTTGCTGCAATACTAGTAATTTTATTTTCTTTTTCGGGTATTGTATTTTCGTGGCTTATTGCAGACTGCATTCTGCCATCCACATCTCTACTATATAGCTCTCATTCTGCCCTCCCAGTTACAGCAGGAATATAAAGGGAGTGAGAGACTAATCAGAGTGAGCACAAAAGGATACAGAATGTGTCCCTGAATACTTAAACTCATCAAGAGAAGGCCTGCTGCCTTTTCTATTTTGAATGCACAGTTGGTGCCCAATGCCAAATACTTTTCTTTTGGTAGTCAGGTCTATGGTTGCCTGCACTGAAAGCATTATGATCCCAGCACTAATTGCTATTTCCTCCTCTATGCTACAAAAAAGTTGTCAGTTTATCTCTTCAGGCTTGCATGCAACCATGTGCAAATTTGAAGTAGTTTAGTCCTACTGCCTTTCTGACACCTGAATAAAACCCTACTCCCTGCATGGTTTAAGGGGCTGAGCAGGTGTTTCCATGAGGCAGAAATGAAAACAGGGATATTCAGGTCAACAACATTGCAGAGACAGTAGTCAAGGGCCAAAAAAGGCATGAGTTGTACCACCAAGTTGAGGTAAAAGATCTCTGGCAGGCCTACTCAAAGGCAGAAGAGACCAGGATGCCGTGTGTTAACTCCCCCTGGTCCTCTCCTACCTGAATATCTATATGAAGGAAGAGGTGAGATACATGTAACTGTACGTATAGTTGCACATGAAAAAGAATAGGATGCTTTCACTTGACTGTTGCTCTGAATAGACTAATGTACTACAAAAAAAGATAACTTAATCAGAGGTCAGAAAGAAGAGGTACATGGGATGCAATTTCATCTCTGCTAGGCAGTTGTAGTGGCCTGAAATTTAGCTGTATCAGACGGAGGGAAGCCAGAAAAAGCCCAATAAAGGGTTGAGGTAGAGATAATAGGTACCATTCTTTTTGCAATCAGAAAAAGAATGGAAACACTCCTTATAAAATAGTGTTCACATCATAGACAAAAGTCATAAGAATATGTTTTGAAAATACCTTTTTTATCTAATAACCCAGCAATAAACCAAGAGAATATTAGAACCATTAGTTATCTACCACATCTCAATATCAGTGGTAGAATTTCAGCTGTCATAAAGCAACAAAATCAGAAAAATGTATCATGGCAACAAATAAAAATCAACAGGTCTAGGTCTGTAGCTTAAATAACACTGACTGCATGAAGACACAACTCATCAAGAGAAGTGGTGATTCAGCCCAAGTTTCCAACATTTAAGTATAAATTTTCATAAACCTCTAGTACATAGAAAATGTAAAAATTGCAGAAGGCTGTAGTCCTATTTAGAAATCCAATATTGCCAGTTCAGATGTCTCACACTTGCACTGTACTTCCACAAGGGCAAAGGAGCAATTACAATAACAATGGACTTGATTTGTGGCTTCTGCTTTCTTTTGTCTAGTAGTGTAATGTGCCAGGGACAATTTGCCTTTCCTTGTGGGATAGCTGTGTTGCTCTGTACAGAGATGTCCTTCTTATGCTTCATGGTAAACAAAAGCATTTCACTGCAATAGCTCAAAAACCCTTCTCCCGATGTTTCTAGGAGGAAATTTTTTATTTCTTCCATTCTGATCAAATATTTTCCCATACTCTTCCCTTAGGTCTTGTGGGCCTTCATGCAAACAATTGAGCAGCAGTGAGGCCCTCATGCCAATGATTTCTTGTAACTTCTGCCTTACCTGAGCCCTTTTCATCCTTCAGAGTAATACATTTGCCATAATCAACAATAGTTGTGGCATAATCACAATAATAGTGACATTCAGTCTTCTATTCCCACTTGATAACCTGAGACCTCTTTAAAATTTTCCCTTTTCTCTGCAGATTTCGCCTTTCTGTGGGCTCCCTCTGATGCAACATTAGCTATTCTCCATATTCTCTGTTCCTCAAATAATTTATCATAAAAGACATTAAGATGTTTAAGACTGCCTTTTTTATCTTTCCACAATTACCTAAAAAATTGTGTTTCCTCTAGCATATTTGGCTGTCATGAGAATAATCTCTCTATTTAATGAGAGGCTAACCAAGAGTTCCTTGTGAAAAAGTGTTTTATAGGCCTCAGAGGGATGGCAAGGTACCAAAACACTGTCTAATTCTTAAGCATTATATAGTAGTACTGCAGATTATTATGAACTGCAATCAGCAAAAGCCATTACCAACCTCTTTTTGAAGACCATGTACTGACCCTAATATGACAGACACATGGCCAGCATCCTTCTCTATTTCAAATGGATGCCAGTGATAAATCAGGATGATATGGGACACTTTCTTTATCCCTAAATTATGCTATACAAGTACTGTGTTCTCACCAGTGATCTTATGGAAGATTATCTACAGAATGTATTGCTCTTTTCCTCTTTCATACTTCTTCCTTTCCTGATGCTTGCCTTCAATGAAATGCTTACATTTCTTAGGAAATTTATTAGAAGGTTGTAGATACCCAAGAAGCACTCTTTTTCTCCATAACTGTTCATATAATTTGTTTATATGGCACTTAATTGCAATATTCTATCCAACACACAGTAAAAACATCAGGCAATTCATTGCTCAGACATACTATTAAGATTCTGTAGGGCCTTTCTGTTCTAAGCAGGGTCTTGGTAGATTTTCATAACTGCCTTTGTCTCTGGATGTTGAAAATTAGCAAGCAAATTTTGTAATTTTGGTGTGCTTTTAATCTCTGCTACTAATAGTCAGCTTACAAAGATGATTCAGTACACTGTAAATAGAAATAATACTAGATACACTAACTGTGCTAATATTAGTCTAACTCATGATACATTTTCATGTTCTTTCAGGAAAATAAAGTACATAAAATTTAATCTGTGCATGTTCTCAAATGTTAGCTGAATCTTTGTGTTACTAGTCAGGTGTCTCTTTTATGGGTCCAAAACTGAGGGAAGCAAAGGATAAAATTTACCTTAATATTGCAATTCCAGAAATGTGGAGAGCTTAGTTGAGAATAAAGATCCCTGCTTGCATCTTCTGAAAATATCTTATCTTCCTAACCATGTAGACGTTATATTACATACCACCTTTTACCAGTCAGCACAGATTTTATGGGAAATGTTCCCACTTGAGATAGGTGCTTACATAACTGAAGAAAATTAACAGCTTCTCTGTTTATGTAGTCATAGGAAAAAAAAATCTCAGCAGGATATGGGTCCTATCTCTGGCTGCACTGTTCTTCAGGAAGCTATTCCTTCTGACTTTGTACAAAACAATGAAAGTAGTGGCCTTGCATACTTGAACGACAGTCTTTTTCTCTTGGTATTTTCTGAACCTGAAAGTGATTCCTGGCCAAAATATTTGGCAGCCATTCTCAGTAGTTCCAGGTTTGCATAAAAGAGTGGTCTTATCAGTTTTGTTTCTTAGACCTGAAGTATCATTCTTTCTTGTGTAGCTAATAGATACCTGCACTACCCAGTATTGTTTTCTTGTTACTTCAATGAACTCCATATCCACTTCCTGATGTCTTCAAATGATGTTTTATTTATACTTGAAGAATTTCTGCATCAGCAGAAGTGCCTAGGATATCTATAGATCAGACACAAGAATGATGCAGATTTTTTCAGTGTCCATGGAGGTGGCAGGAAGGCATCCTAGGGTGTTTTCAAAAAGATGAATATTTTGGGAGTATTCAAAAAACCTTGAAAAATTTCAATAGGTTTCCAAAATTCAGCTGCAATCTCCTTAAACACTGCCCTGTGCATCCTGGGGCATGGAGCCACCCAAGAGATGGGGAACACAGAGGTACTGTTCATGGGTCACTGAGTCTATTTTGTGCTCATTAGCTGGCAGTAATGATGTAAGACTGCTACTATGAGCACCAACAGTGAACAGGCACAATATAAAATGCAGAAGCACTGACTAATAAAGCTCCTGAAAGTTTATTCCAGGAGAAAATTTGGTTCATCTTGGCAGAAATATAGATCAGCATACACAGAACAGTGCTAACTTATGCTTTAGCACCCTGTGAAAGAGCATCAACCAATTTTACCTTTCTTGTTATTAAACAGTAGCATACAAGAAAGCAAAAAGAAGCAAAAGACAGCCAGGAAAGAAAACAAACACATAAAACCCACTCAACAAATGGCAAGGCTTTTAAATATATTTTTTGCAGTGCAGACAAGTGACTAGATGTGGGTAAGAGCAAAAGAACATGCACTTGCCTTGCAATCATGACATGCAGTGGCACCAAGGTGACACACTGAGGTTCTTTGCTGGCTCACGATCAAAGAACTGAAAGGAGCAGTTCACAGGAAAATGTTGTAATAAAGGTGTTGAAAGGTGTTAGTGGTTTGCTGCTGAAGGGAAAGAAAACAAATATAAATATTTCTTAACTGTCTGGTAAATGTGAACTCCACTGAACTTTTTAAAAGTAGAAAGAGCATAAATGATGCTTCAGGCTTTTATTTATTTTAAAATCCTTTTTGAAAGAAAAACGTACCAGTTATAATGCTTTAAGACAGAAAAAATCTTTAAAATGAATTGTCAAGAGAGATCAAAGCATGATTCTGGAACATAGGAAACGCTATGTCATATCCAATAAATAGTAAGTGTTTCTTTAGCATGTTGCTAAAGGTAGACAGGATATGGTCTTTTGCATAAAAGCATCAGAAGCCTTGGTGTAGGTGCTGGGTTAAGATGTGTGAAGAGGAGATAAAAATGAACCAGAGGTTTTTCATATCTTTCCTTGTCTATAGATTATTTTGCACGATCTATTATTTTATCAATTGTTGGGGTTGGTCAGACCTTACAGTGGCTATTGGCAAGGATGAAAGAAATGCCACCAGACAGGAAAGGAAGGAGCTGAGAGCAGTAGCAGCACAGAGACGACTGATCTGTAAACAAAATACAGGTAGGAGAGAAAGCTGTTTGACTCTGCAGCTCAATTAAAACAAAAAACCCAAAAAACAGGTGCAGTCCTCTCACTTTTTGTCATTGCTCAGAATTGTATGGGGTGTTGCAGTTGCTTTTCTTCATTTTGTTACTTTCAGGTATTACATCTTTAGAAAGTCAGCTACTTTTCTGTAGATTACATCTGAGCTCTTATAGTTGTCTCAAGTAACCTGCTCTCTGCCTCTTCCAAAACTGAGACGTGATTTGAATTACAGGATTTTTAACTGCCTACAAAAAGACTCATCAAGTGTCAGTCATGGAAGAACTTATTGTTGACTGAGAGCTGACCTTGCATCCTTGCAATTTTTCCTCTTTTCCCATACACACCTCAACCACTACCTGCTGTATGTGCCAGGTACCCTGGTGCATGTGGCTACAGCATCATCACGGTGCATTGCACAGGCAAGAGTTAGTAGGCATTGCTTCCAGTCATGGCCCTTAAAAGCAAAATTAATGCCAGTGTTGGAATACCCTTCTGTCTTCTTAGATATGATTGCTAATATTGAACCTAGCTTAAGAAGAGCAATGTGAGGGATCTATATCACAAAATGTTTAGTACTGAAAGATAAGCATGACTAAATGACTAAATGCTCTGCTACGTACAGCCATTTTTAAGAATCAAGGCATTATGTGGAAGGCACCTTGCTCTTCAGTGTTTCTTTATAACTTCATGTCACAGAGGTAGAGTTGTCCTGGGGTGGGTATCAGGAAAGTTTCTTTGGCTGTTTTGTTTCAGAAGTGCAATAGGTCATTACAGCACAGAAAGAAACTGTGATACAGCAAGAAATTGTGATATATATCTTTAGGGGCAGGCTGCACAGCTAGCAGTCTGATGGGTGGGTGGGTGCAAATACAAATTGTGTGGTGGGAGAGAAAATTCCCGTCTAATGGTAGACATTTATTTAATGGAGACCTCACTGAACTTTAATTAGCTAAATATAACAGTTCTTTTAGCACAATAAAATAGTACAAGAGCTGGTGAAAGATAAAGGAGAAGGGTTAATGGAAGATGTTGCTATGAGTCAGTGGCAATATCCAGCTAGTTCTACAGGGCAGGTTTTGAGGTTTGGTGTTTTTTTGATGAGCTTTCTGGAAGCCCCTTCTCGTCTGCAGTTTCTTGGTATAAGTAGACTTGCCCAGGGTTAGAAAATGGATATGTCTTGCTAGAGTTAGAAAAATAAACCAAAGAATTAATAAATAAACAAATTTCTATTTGTCTGAAAAATTTTATTTCAGAATATTTATTTTGCTTGAAGTCTCATGATGTAGGCCTGATTTTCCAGGCAAGCAAGAGTATATGATCATGTTGTGTTTCAGCACTGCTTCCACTTACTTTTGAATTATTCCCCAGTTCAGCCAAGACTTATCTGGAGGAGGAGATCTCAGAGATGAAAGCCATATTTTGTGAAAACTTGTTCAGGAGAAAAACTGGAGTCCTTCCTTCTGTGAAGGAAAATGTACAGCAATTCAACAGGCAATGGCCCTACTGGCCTCTTGTCTGAGCAAATCCGGAGTTTAGAAGTGCTAAGTCTGGTTTTCTAAAGAAGGAAAATTATAAGACCCTGTAGGTACAGGGAACAGGGCTTTAAGTCATGCAGAATTAGGAAGATTCTGGTAATAGGGAGGTAGTAAAACCTTTCTCTGGAAAGATCTGCTCCTCATGAAATTAGTTCTTTCCTCCCTTTTCTCTTCAGCCCAGCTGGTGAAGCCAGCTCTCACTTGGAGATTTTTTTTTTTTTTAATGGTTTTATCCCTGCCTTGCCACACATTCTGTGGATATGAATTGAGATCTGTGTTCCAGAACAATTCCTTGAATCCTCTGTGGGATGACTCCTATCTCTAGTGCTTGTGCACCACACTGTGGTAGTGCTGTACAAACAATGCAACAATAAACATGTGAAGGAATCTAAGTAGGAGAAGATGATTAACTTATAAATGTGTTTTGGGTTTTTTTTTCATTTTTTATTAAATTGTCTTATTTCCCAGCTAAATTTCCCTTCCACTATCCCCTTCTGTCTATGTCAATTTTCATCTTGGAGTTCTCTGATACTAAATCCAAGCTCTTTGCTAAGCTGTTTTCTAAAGTGGACAGAAGAATGTTTTAGCACATCTCATTGAGTGCCTGGAAGCAGGGCAAATAAGAAGACTGAAGGCAGGTGAGTGCAAGGCTGTGGCAGGTTCTGCCTTGTCTCACCTGCATTGCTCCATGAGCTGCTCTTGTAGCTTTGTACTTGCTAGTTGGCTGCTGAGCTCTGGCCCAAGGTAGGACCTGGTCTGCCAAAGGCTTGCAGTGACAGCTTGATGAGATGCTTCTTCAGTCATTATGTGCAGAGAGAAGCAACTGAGGATATTTAAAAAACAAATAAACAAACCAAAACCAGGGTTGACTGCACCTGTCTACAAAACAAGACTGCAGGAATTGCCATACCCTGTTAGACCACTGGTCCATTGAGCCTTGTGTCCTAACACAAATTCTGGCCAATGCCAGATGCTTCAAAGCATGAAACAAGGCACTGTGCAGCAGGCAGTCACAGTAGCAGGAGGTGTATCTATTAATAATCACTTGCTTACATTTTTTTTAATTTCCTGTTTTGCCTTGGAGGCTTGTAACATTAAATGAATTTCAACACTTTCTTTTCTCCTAACCTTTCCTTTCCTTAAGAAAAGTTTGTTTCTCCAACTGCAGTATTAGTTTCCCAGTCATTTTTGCTAAGAAGTTGAAGCATTCTTTTACAGGGAGAAATATGTGTTCTCCTAATAGCAGTTTATTTCTGTAGGGATTGAAAGCTGAGGGAATTTGTCTCTAGTTATATCTGCTCTTTGGCTGCGTGTAGTAACTTCTCAGGCAGGTCATGTACTTCGTTCCACTGCTATCTGCTCTTTCACTGTATATTTTCCTGCATGTTGCATTATCATTCGTTAAATATATTCCAACATGCAATTTATCTTAGTCAGCAGATTTAGGACCTTTGTGTCTCTCTGCACACCCAGGGAATTCAGAAATAAATCACTGTTCCAAGGGTATGTTTTGAATGCAACGAATGTTTTATAGAAAGTCAAGAGGGGTTTGGTCAATATCGTCTGGACTCTCCTGTGTAATAAAACATTTTCCACATGCTTTCCCAGGTGGTAGGAGAATCCTGATTCAATTCAGTTTTCTACACTTGCTATTTTTAATTGTTAATATGCATTTTTTTTCACTGGATTCAGGCTCTGCTGATTAAACTTCATGTACTGGAGATAATGCAGGCAGTAGTCAAAATTATTTTTCTGCCACTTATGCATTGATTTCTGTTGGCAGCCTTTTACACAGATATACACCTTCTGAAATGTTTTGTAGGTTAGATAAAGCAGAATAAGCAAAGAAGCAATAAGCCACATACAGATCAAGCTTGTTAGGCAGGGTCTCTTAGATATTACAAAATAGAGCCTGTTTTCAGTAAAGTGTTTCTTAAACAAAAATGATTTACTGAGGTAGAAGTTGCATTAATGTAAGACAAATGTGTCTTTCCTTAAAACCTGTCAAAAATGGGATTCTCTGAAGTGAGGAAAAGCATTTGCATAAAGACGCAAGTCTCCCTCCTGAAACCATTTAATCAAGTGAAAACGTTATACAATTGAGTCTGAGCTTCTGTACATGGAGAGATAGAGAACCTGCTTCCAGTGAGGTGAGTTATACTTTCTAGGTTTGCCTGCCTTACCTGACCATTTATTAGGTACCCAACTATTAGTGATTGAGGAAAGGGCAACATTGGTGCTCAATTTAAACCCTTGTACCCCTGTGCTCTTCAGGGTCAAAACCAGAGCACTTGGCACTGGCAGGATTGTGTCATCACCCTTGGCCTTAATGTCCCCTTTGGGTTGTGGAGCTTCTCTTGTGGCACAGTGTGTTTTGCACCTTTGACTAGTAGTTGGAATCAAAGGCTTTTTCCCCATCAATTTGTACATTGCTCTCAGCAGGACGAGTCCTCCACAGTGATGGGAGTCACTGAGCACTCAGGTAATAACACATAATAAATAATCACAGAGTGAAAAATTGCTGTGAGGATTGTGTAAAATTGATTTAAATGGGAGGCAATTGGCACAACTTAGTTCAAAAACAAAAGCAGTGGTTTTTAACAGAGCTGGAGCTATAATGCTTCATTATTGCAATCAAGTTTCTGTCAAGAGCTAGGAAAGCCTGGGAGCTTACAGAGACCCCTCTTGATAAAAAAAGTAACATTCACTTTTTGTTTGTTAAATTAGTCTACAAATTATAAATAATTGCTGAAATGAAAAATGATTGAATAATGCATTCAAGGGACAGTTTTCATATTAGTGAACTGATCTGGTGTACATTCAGTGGAATTCTCTATGATGTTGTTTAGCAGCAGGGATCAGAAATATTCATTTTCTCACAGTAAGATGAATATAACACATTTCTTAATTTGGAGACAATTAAGAATAGAACATGGAGGGACTATTGCAGTGGAGTGACTCATGCCACACTTATTGGGGAACAATAAGATTAGTTTGACTTCTGAAGCAAAGCTAAATCTCTAGACTACTTATTTTTAAATAACTGCAGACTATATATGAATTGGCATAATCGGATTCTAAAGATTTCTCTGTTACTGAACCAGCAGAAAGCTGACACATCTATTTGATGTGTCTGAAGAAAATGAAGAAAAATCCAACAGCCCAGAGAAAATGACTTAAGTTTACAAGTACATCTGATGTTTGCATGCATGTGCTAATATTCTCAGTGTGGTTTTTTGTGGCGCTCTGACAGTGGCAAGTGAAGTTATTTTTAGTGGGCAGGTACTTGTAGCTGATGCTTCCTGATCATTTCATCAGAAGTACTGTCTTGATAGTACAGACAAGCTCTGGAAGAAAGATACTGTCTTGCCAATGTGCCTATCCTTACTTATCCACTATGTTCGAAGACAACTATGTGTCGTAAATGCAGATCTAAAACACCTGGCATGCCTCTGTGTCCAATTAGAAGGACAAACATCTCTTCAAAGTTTTTTTCCCCTTCAGGTAGGCACAAGATTTTCAAATAGTCATCTTTTTACCTTACTGGCCTAAAAGTCACCATTTTAGAAATGGTTTTCTAGAAAGTCCTCTTGCTAACTGTCATTATGGCAAGAAAACATATCTGTAAAAAAAAATCTTTGCTTTTCAGGCTTTATAACTTTATTGATTTTAAAATTTTATATGCAATTTGTCATGGGGACTACAGTGCTAAAAATTTTTACAAATAGAAATTCTAGCATCACAGACAGATACGGGGCAAAATCAGGAAGTCATTGAAATAGGAGCTGGTATTCATCCTCATTAATGTTGAAAATTGTGGTTAGAAAGTCCTGTGCAGGCTTTGTGGCTTTCTTAACTCATCTTTTTGAAGATATTTGTCTTTCAAGAAAGAGACTGTAAGGAAAGAAGTTGTCAGGTCTGGTCAGAGGAACTGGTTTATAAGCATGTGAGGGCAGTGTAAATGAACTGAATGGGGTGAGAGAAGGAATATGAGAAAAAAGGAGAATGATCTTGCTATAGCTGCATCAAGAAAGGAAGAGGGACATTCTCTGGAGACAGGGAGAGGAGATGAGCTGGGAAAGTGAGACGAGGAATTTTTGGCTATTGCAAAAGAAAGAACAGGCTAAGTAGAAATGATGGATGATCAGCTACACAACACAGAGGTAGAAGCAGCTGTCAGGGAAAGGAGGATGGACAGAGGTAGCTAAGAGGAAAGGAGGATGGAGAAATAATTTTGTAGAAATAAATCACAAAGCAATATGTCTGTGTAAAGAATTTAAGAAGAAATCTTTTAAAGAATAAGATTTTATTTTAATTTTCAAGTAGATTTCAGCTTACAAAGATCAAATTTAGATATTAACTTTTTTTGAGGATCAGTGAGAAAGGTCTTTGTCACACCCTCCAGAGAAAGGAGTTTTGTGACATTTGCTAAGAAGTACAGGGATTTTCAGAAGATAGTTTTTCCTGTTTGCAGAGACAGGCTTTCAAGAGACACTAAAGCATTTTAAGGCATCAGTAAAGTAACCAGTAGCATACTGTTTGAATTCTCCATAATCCAAATAGCATTTTTTGCAGAAGTAATGGTTGGACATGGAACACTTTTTGAAAGTGTGTCTTACTGTAATCACAAGCATTTAAAAAAACAGCTCCTCAGTAAAAATCCCCTTATTTTCTCCTGAGATTTTTAAAAATTTATTTTTATTTTTAAAGAAATCTAAGAAAACAGCATCAATGTATTTTAGTCAGTTTTGATAAGGGTGGCAAAGGCACTGCCATCACTGCCATCAGGGATTAATATTTAGGTATCTGAACCCACATACTACCATCAGTGGGATCTCTGGTGAAAAATTATTTCAGTGTGATCTCACAGAAGACAGATGATAAACTCTCAGCAGCTCAATTGGACTTAGTAGAACTGGGGATGCCTTGAAATCCCAGGAGAGTTTTTCAGTGCTCTTAATGATTGTATCAGTGAAAGAGTTTGATGGAATAACAGAAAGAGTCATGAGTTATGGAAGCATTAGGGTAACTTTGGTTAATGAGATTCCATTCTGTTTTTCTTACTGTGCTGATCATTGTGATCCTAAATGTAGAGGAGCTTAGGAAAAGCAATTTAGTTATCCAATTTCTCATGAAAAAAAAAAAAAAAAAAAAAAAAAAAAAAAAAGCAAAATAAGACTACTAAAACTCAAAACCTAAAAATGTAGGAAGCTCATGACTGTCTGTATCCAGCTGCGAGCCATTATTCACATGAGTAGTCACACTGATTGCGGTGGATCTATTTGTGGAAGCTGGAACTTATGCCTGAAGCAGAGCCAGCAAATGGCTTAGGAAACGTAGGCATTGGTTTAGAAGGCAGGCTATAGCAGGGTAAGGCTGTACTGCCCATGTTGGAAGACATGTAGGCCTGTATGGATGTACTCCTCCAGACTCACTCTCTGGTGGCACCAGCATGCACCAGGTATAAGGGTAGCTGGTGCATTATTACTCCCGAGCCTCTGCTCTGCACTGCCACCCTGGCCCAGGGGAAGGAGAAGCAATGAGCAAGGGACTGGGATGGTGTTATTTGGTATATGAGTGAAAAAGAAGAGCAACAGAAGACAAAGGTGAAGTTCCCAAGCTAGGCTTTCTTCTCTCCTCCCTTACCGGGTTATTCCAGCAGCGCACTTCCAACCTTTTCTCACTCTGGTCCCTTTCCTCTATCCAAAGCCCAAACTCAGCATTTGTTCCCCACCTGCTTTGAATACTAAATCCCTCTCATTTACCCAATAGAGTATTTGAAGTTGGAAAGAACCCATAAGAGTTATTGAGCCCAGCTCCCAAATATCAGTTTGCAATTCCTTGTTTCCTTCCTGGTCCTTCAGCAATCCCCATCACCGAGCCATGCTCACATGCCATCAGGTGACTCCTTGAAATCAGGCCTATTGCTTACTCTGTTAAATTGAATTTGCTTGGAGGATATTTGGAAGGACAAAACTGAATTTGTAGATGAGAAGCCTTGAGTCTGCTCATGTATAAAAGAGAAGTCAAATTAAAAATCCAGCATTTAGTGATTCAAATGTGAAATGAGTTTACAGAAATGTCTTAAAGGTATTGTGGCATAAAACTCGAAGATCTCAGCCAAAAGCTCAAAACCAAAAGAGTAACGCATGACATGTTAAATCCCCCTCCTAAAAACTAGTTATTTATTCCAATTTTAGAGACGTTTCATTCCTGAGCTGAAATATGATCTGGAACCTAGTGTTTATGGTGGCAGAAATTTCTGGTCAGTTCAGAGAAGCTGTGTGGCAGAAAAAAGGACTAAAAAATATACTTTATCTTTCTTACAATTCACTCCTTTGATTTAGGACTTGGGGTCTCTGCTTTTGCTAAAGTCACAGAGTGTTGTGAGCAGATATATGCTTCTCAACATTTCTGACTGTGGAAAACTAGAAAGATAATTGCCCTAATCTATTTCCTTTTGACTTCTTATTTTTCCCCCTCTTATTCCTTAAAAGATAATTTTATTCTGATGTAGTATTCACCTGATAAGATCTAAAAGTGACAAAAAAACACAATTGGAAATTTAGACTGGCTTCAAAGTGTCCCTGGAAGCCAACACCTTATTCCAGGAAAATATCTTCATCCCATATAATATCTAAATGAATATTTAAGTTTATGGTAAAATAGATACGGATTGAAGCATGTGTTTCAGTGCTTTCATGGACCAGAAGCTAAGACCATAATAAGTACCTAACTCAAAATTAATTTTTTTGTTTTTAAATGCTCAAAGTATATCTGCAGAGACTGAAGACATTTATCCAATAATGTTAATTAGTAATTTTGTAAGATAGCAACCACTCGATATAAATTCTGTGATTTTACTATATTTTTCTTACCCCATCTGAATTGTTCTTGTTTACTATTGAGTTTTTATTCTCTGTCTGCAGAGCTGAAGATGTATCCATGACTCAGCTCTGTTGTTTAAAGGCCAGTTTGCTATTTGTAGAATCACAGAATGATTTGCACAGGAAGATATCTAGTTCCAACCCCTCTGCCATGAGCGGGGACATGTCCCTCTAGACCAGGTTTCTCAAAGCCCCATTCAGCCTGGCCTTGAACACTATCAGGGATGGGGCATCCACACCTTTATTGGGTAAGTTGTGCCAGTGTCTCACCACCCTCACACTAAATATACTCGATCTCAGTGCTCTGTACCAGGTGTAGAAATCTGTGCTTTTAGGTGAGTGGTTAGATCCATTGGGATGTGTGCACCCCTTATTCACATTTATTTTTTTAAGAGCAAGGAGAGTTTCTCAAAAAAAATTGCTTAGCACATTGGAGATCTATATTATTATGAGTTAAAACTGCACAAACAAGTGGTATTTCTCAGTGCACCTCATCATATATAATCCTGATTAAAAAAAGGTACAAAAGGTTTCCTCCCTCTTCTCGCACGTTTGGCCAGATTTGTGTCAAAGGAAGTCTGTCTAGAACTTTCATAAAAAAGGATGGCAGGTCTTGGTGGACATTTCATTCCTCCTTGATTTCCCTAACTGTCAGGTTAGAGTATCATCCCCTCTGTCTTTTTCCCTCCTTTTTTCTGATCCCGTTATTAGTTAATTTTTCAGTACAAAACAAACTATCTCTAGCTTTGAAAGTGAGTCTCTGATCACCCCTGAATACCTGCCATTCATTGCTATTAACCCCTTCCTCAGACAACAGGGAATATGGATTCAAATAATCTTAAAAGATATTCTTCCAATTTCTGTCTATAAAATTTAGAAGGTCTGTAGAACTACCAGATTGTAGCAGATGTTCATCTGCTGAGCCCAGCAATCCCAGAATGTGTCAGATTTAATCTGTGTGGTATCCAGTGCATCCAAGACATGCTGGACTTGGCACATTTCCTCTAAGTTTATCCCACTTTTAGAGTGTCATTTGTCTGGCACTTTAGGTTATCCAGATCTCCTGCTCAGATGGTCAAATCCTTGAGTTCTGCAGGGTGAAAAAATAATTTGTCTGAAGAAAACCTGGATGGTGTGCATCAAAGGGAAAGGTATTCTGGATGTGTCAGAAGCTTGACTTTGTATATGCGAAGAGTTGAGTATGCAGAAGACTCTGGATGTCTACACAGTTGACTTTGGCAACTAACCATGTGGTCATTAAGTACAGGGCAGTCATTACCACCCCTACCTTGTGACAAACAACAGATCTGGACACATAAATCTTGAGATGATGGAAGAGTCTCAATCCCAAATAGAGTTCAAAGAGAGTTATCTCTTTGTAGCTCGTAATAAAACACCTGCAGATCTTGGAGAAGAATAAGTCTGTGTCTCAGGTTACTTAAGTTACATGACTCCTTCAGCAAGCTGAAACTAGTGAAAATCCATACATAGTTTCTTCCTAAGCACCAGTTTCTTCCTGCACAGTTCACATACTCCTTGTCCTGACCAAGGGTTCGCAGTAGATAGCAAAGAATCTAAATGTTGGAAACAGCATGATGTTGGAAGCTGTGCTTTCGTGAGTGGCTGAGCTGATGTTGTGCCTTTCACCTAAAAGGAAGTAAGCTCACTTTTTATTCCTTCATAGACAACTTAAGTGCTCATCAAATGCTTTTGGAAGTTGAGCTCTGCCTTTCCTCTTTGGTTTGGAGGGGACCTTCAGACCACATGTCTTATTCAGCTCTGCTCTGAGGTTTGATGTCTACAAACCACAAGCAAAAATTACTTCTCTTAGTGGATGCCCACACTAAAAGACAGTAAGGAGCTCAGGAGTTTCAGTAATGGAGGTGACATAAGTATGGTAAACAAATTGAGCTGGATTATTTTATCTACACTAGATAAAGTGTTTCTGATGGGACAGCGTGTTAAGATTCTGGAGTGCAGCATGATTAAATTTTTGCACTGGGTGTTGATCACAGTTATAGAGCTCAATGATGCAAAGTCATGTACTGGTTGAACTGGATATATTTTTAGGCAGTTATTGTGTACAGTCACGTACATCATGCAAATATGCTTACTCTGTACGTGCCCTTGATTTCCATATACCAAATGGGACATCTTCTGTCAAAACGGAGTTGTGCTAAAGCCAGATGTAAACAAGACTGGCTATTCTCATAACTTATTTTAGAATGCTAAACATTTTTTTAGTTCCTTAACATTGGTCTAAATGAGTACTTATTACAAATTCTGCATAAATACATTTTTCATTGGTAGTGAATCTCAGTATGAGCCATTTTACCACTTCTGGCTGCTTGCTGAACTTGCTTGGTTTAAAGCAAGTAAATATTTTAATTTTCACTTTATTTTTTCCTGATTGCTTTTTTTCACATTTCTGAGGATATGCAGTAGTTTTGAATTCAAGAAACGTTTAAAATATTTTCATAAATGCTTCTTAAATAAATGCTGTTGTCAAGTTTAGGGCAGAAATGACACAAGCCATAATGTTTTCAGTAAAAGTAAAAAGTATTTATCTCCTGTTGCTTTGGTTTACATGAATTAAAAATTAGGTGACTTTTTCAAATCAACAAGAGAGAGTACAGCCTAAAATAATGTGTTTTGAGCCAATGTATTTAAATAACAGTTTTTCATTTTAGCCTACTCTTCCACATTTATGCATGTAACATTCAGTACGTAGACGTTAAGTAGCTTTAGGTACGTATGTATGTATGTCTATACATAAATATGCTTATACTCATATATGTAAACACTCATATAAATAGAATTAACTGTAGGATTCTTTGAAAAATAATGTTGGCTTTTGTAACAATAAAATAATTGTTTCAGATCACTGGATATCAATATATTTAGGAGCAGCACTTCCATTTAGGTTTGAAGAACTGCCTTAAGAAACCAGAATTTCCCAAAATTCTAATATAAA
Organism: Heliangelus exortis; assembly: GCF_036169615.1. Taxonomy (NCBI): domain Eukaryota; kingdom Metazoa; phylum Chordata; class Aves; order Apodiformes; family Trochilidae; genus Heliangelus; species Heliangelus exortis. The sequence goes on from NC_092422.1 coordinate 103,261,640, forward strand.
ACTCATTTTTAAATATTTATGTGGTTAATAAACTTTTTTCTGATGGATTAGGCATATACAACACTTTTTCTTCCGTATAGTTTTAGATTCCCTAGTGTTATTTAAAGCACTGCATGTGGTATTGGATATCATGCAATAAAATTTGTTAGTTAAAATATGATACATGATATTCCCATGAAATATTTTCCTGATGAGAGAAAATATTGCCAAGCAAAAATAAAAATTGTAAGTCACACATGAATTGCCTAGAGAATGAAATTTCCTACTACTGTATAACTTTTATAAAGATAGTAGTCTCACTGAAAATTTCATAATGCCAGCTTTAAAATACAGCTGCTAACATGAACTCATGACAACACAAAAATGGTGAGAGTGAATTCACTCCTCTATAATGGTAAAATTGATCTATGGCAACCATTTCTGTGGAGTATATATTGACTGAGGAAATAAAAATGTGCTCTGAATGATAAGCCCCCCTAAAAGTGGATGTGAGTTTATTAATTTTGACTATTCTCCCAGAAATACATGGTTGAGCTAGAAGACACTCATATTCAAGGTTGTTGGGGTGCAAAACCATTTTAAACTACAGATCATCTTGGTGTCCTAGAGCTTGGTTAGGAGGCAGCCTTGACCAAAACGTGCTACCTCTTGCAGTGCTGATGCTCTGCATCTGGCTGAATTTACCTTTCCCCACCCCACAGTGTTATCCATTACACTATCAAGAACTCAGTATACAGGGCTAAGCTAGTTATCTCAAAGTAAAACCCACCAAAATGCTTACAGTGTGAACTCACCTTTGCCACCAGCTGGGGGACTCAGTGTAGCTCCTCATACTGAGTCACTCTACACAGCCATGGTGTGCAGTTGTCTTGTGAGAGATGGACAACCAGTGAATTAGTAGTATGATATGGTAGAGTGGTTTGTGGGCTATAATGTCTAAGTCCATTCAGGGCAGGATAGACATGCCCTGTTTGACTTAGAGATACTAGTTTTCCAATTCTTTGCCACTTTCCTTTTTTTCATTAATTGTATTTCATTGGTATTTATGTGAGAGTGAGTACAAGAGCACTTGTAAAATGCCTACAGTGATAGAGATTTGATTTGATCTCATCGGAATCTCCTAAGCACCACTCACATACAGATAACAATGGTGTTAATAACCTAAGAGAACTTGTGACGAGGCACTGCAAATTTGTAACTGAAATATCTGATTCAAGGCATCTTCTTGATTGCAGTTTAGTTTACCACAGTAATGTGAAACCACCATGTTTCTCAAATGTCCTTCATTTTGAGGGCTCTCTTCATGTAAAAGATAATTAGAGTCAAAGTTATCACCATTCTACATAGTTCAAAAGCTCATTTTCCTCTCAATTTTCTTTTTAAAATTACCTTTGAGACAACAATTTCTCCCTCATAAATGATGATCTAGCCAGTGTTGTCTTTTAAGCAGAATGAAGTCTGTAGTATTTGGAGGATGCTGAGTTTGAGGTGCTATTCTTTTTTTTCTTTAGTAAATATTGGAAATCCCTCATTCGGGTTCTTTGTTATACATTATGCTACACATGTGAACTCTGGAAAGTTGAGAGCAATGGGAATAATTCCGATCTGAAATAACATTTTGGTAAACACAAAAATTAGTCTATACTAGAACTATTTCAGAACTTTCCTATCTAGAATTACGAAAACAAGCAGCTTTGAAATTGGGCTTGTATTTACCCTCACCCTTCAGCCTGGCAGAGCAACCTGGCCCCATGGAATGGAAACTGCATTAGAAACATCACAGGAGCTATAAAGGTTTGGAGACCAAATACAGGAAAGACTGAGAATTCTGGCTTGAAATAAGTAAGAAAGGAAGGAAAGAGCTTTCTGGGATCAAGATGATGTTAGAACCTTCAGTTACTCTGGGTTAGCCACAAAGCTAACTTTTCCAGTGCAAGCAAATAATGTAACTTCAGGAGCCTGGAATTCCATGAATGCTGAAGTAACAGTAATTATTTTTCAGTGGCATTGCAAACATTGTAGTAGGATTGTCTGTATTATCTGTCTACTGAAAATTAAAAGCAGGTATTATTTTTTAACTTTACAGTTATCAGTCTTAAATTTTTTGGCAAAAATATTTATATCTTATGCCATTTTCTATGACTGACATGATTAAAATACATGTTGAAATCACAAAGTTTAAAGTATACCCAGGGAAAAAACAAAAAAACCCCTATTTTGATGATCTTAAACTTTAATTACTAAATGGTTTTATTAGAGATTTTCTGAAAAGGCTATGGAAAAAGGTAATAATCTGGGTTAAAGTAAGAATTTTTGTGCATTGTTAAAATACATGACACTTGGCAAGAGTTTTTAATGTAATATGGCTGTCAGAGTTGACCACTATTTGACACACATTATGATCCAGAGCTAACTGAAAATAGTTTATCTTAACAGTATCTATGGACTAAGTGCTTAAGCATACTGTTGCTATATTCAGTGTATTTGTGGGGATCCTAAGAAGCAGGTAATTGTTGTGTCATAATTTTATTTCCAACATTCACTAGCAATGCGTGTGATCCAGATTCACAGCTGGCATAGTCAGTTGTAATTCCACTGATTTCTATTGTGCTGTCCTTATTTAATCCACCAATTATTTCAGAATTAAGCAGTATTTCAGAATTAAATTTATAATTTCATCTTTTCTTTGGTAATCTTAAAACATTCTAGCCAGTGCTGTCTAACTTATTTTTACTTATAAGCTGGATTTATTCAAGGTATAACTGTGAGCCGGTTATATTTCTCTCCAGATATATTTAGGCACATCAGAAAATTGCAGCCTTCCAAAAGATGTGTTGTGTCTTAGCAAGACATTCTACAGAATGGGGAATCCCTGTGTTGAAAAGCAAATTGTGCTAAGGATACAGAAGACATACTGTGGGCATTCCTATGTTTTCTCTTGGATTATCTCTAGACTGATGCCATGGACAAGACGCCCATTCATGACATAAGCAAGTAGGGTGAGATCACAATGTGCTTCCTTCATTTTAGCTTAATCCAAAGGGAACCAGTTTGTGCACTCTGAGACTGCTTTGCCATGCAGACTAAGGCATAGTGAATACAAACAACCAAAATTTAATGTGAAAGCACATTGGTAGGCTGAACTGAAATGCTAATACAGAGGCATTCTCTAAAAGATACTCAGAGTCACACACAGCCTAGACAGTACTTTAAATTATTTTAGCTCTCAGTAGTCTTCTTTCAAGCGAGAACCACACAGCTTAACTTATCTTTATTTGTGAGAGATAACCAATGACACAAGAGTGGAATTCCTTCCAAAAGACTCTTATTATCTTATTTTTTTTAATGATGTCTAGGTATCACTCACCTTAGAGCAGTAAAACTACACTGATTTGAGAGGTTAATAATCCTTAATAATGGCAAAAAACAACCAACCAACCAACAACAACAGGAAACCAAAACAAAAAAACAAACTAAAGCAAAACCAGAAAAGAAACAAAAAAACCCAAGACCAAGACATACAAAGGCACGAAAGTAATTTGCTCCAAAAATGCAGTGTATTTAAAATATAAAAATATAAAAACAAATATATAAAAATAAAATATATATAAAATATAAAAATGCAGGAAAGAAAAGCAATGATTTTTCCTAAGACATAGTAACCTATGGAAGATAACTTATGAAATTAGATACAAAGGAAAGTAAAAATTATTCAGGGCTACTTCACCTAAGGACTTCACAGTACAGACAAAGTAGTAGAATCTAGGATGTTCACAAGTGTTTGTGTTGACATCTAAATTGCAGTAACTGTGTAAAGCTGTTGAAGTGAAATGAGAGTTCATGAGAAAAGCTAGATTACTGAACCAGCCCTTGTCTTGTCTTAGAATGGATTGCAGTCTTAATGAACAAGTCTTCGCTCATCTTACAAACACTTTAGCCTGATAGTTTCTAAACCTCTGAAAGGCTTTACCTTTTGACAGCCAATGAGCACTTCAACAAAACATTGTCTCATTTTTCATTGAATGCTTCATGAGCACTTTATAAGTGCACTGGTAACATAATAAGCGAATACCTAGTTGATGGAATCAAGGGCAGATTTTTTAATATGAGCAAAGGCTGTCAGGTCTTTGACTAAGATGGGGCTTTTAGGTGAACAGCATCACAGCAACTGAAAAACTTATACTGACAGGGAAAACCTTCTTTCTTCCATGGTTTAGTGTGATACCACAACCATTCTCATCATCAGTCAAGGTATGTGCCCCACTTGAGCATACACTGTCTAGTCAAGCCTTACATTTCCAATAGCTGTCACACTTTTGGAACAAGCTTTGGGCAGTGATGGTAGAAGAAATGAGCAAAGGCAGTTCTTCAATTAAAGCAGTTTCCATTCATACTCTTAACAAAACCACTCAGTTTTATAGTGAGAGTAGGATCACAACTCTAATGACTTGCAACTTACAGATGTTTAAAAAGTAGTTTGGGTTGATATACCAATGGGCACCTTAAATCCTTTTCAACATTATATTATCTGAAAGTACAGTCCCATCAATTTTTATCTGCACATTGGTGCTGGTTGATTATTTCACTTCTTTACTGTTTCCTTCCTGTAAATTGGAATTAATGGTATTCATGTCATCATCATAGATTACATTTTATTCTATTAGTATTATATGTATAAATGTGTCTTTATGTGTATATATGCTATGCCATTATATGTCTACAGCATGCATACTGTACATATGCATGTGTAAAAGTAAATAGATGTGTATGTATGTATATATGTCTCTCTGTGTGCATGCGTACCGAATGAATGAACTTCAAAATAATGTTTTACTGGGTGTTTGTTGTGCTATGAGAGCTGATCGTGTAACATATTTGCCAAGACACTATGGAGTCATTTTTTTAAATGGTTTCTGTGAAATGCTATCCTGTATTGAACTTTGTGAGTATAATCTTACCAGCCAAATGAGCTAAAAAGCAGTCTGTTAAAAAGTTATGGCTTTCCCATATTGTACTGATGATACAAGATGTAAAATCCTCCTTGCTATGTCACCCTTCTATATTATTTCTTTTATATAATTTTTTAATGTTTTGGTTTTCCTGTTCATGATTACAATATACCCACTTACAACAATATTTAAAGTAACTTGGAAGTTCTTTTCTAAAATGAACCAGATGAGACCCTGGCCACATTCTCTGAGGGCTTATTGCCCTTCATAATTTTCTTTTTCTGAAGCATCATCAGTCACAGATGAGGCAAACCTTGTCCTGTGCAATGCCAGGCCCACAGGCAGCTGTTAAGGATTTGTGCTGCTGTGACTACATGCAGAAATTTTCATCACTGGATGTCTTCCTGACTACAAATTGTTCACTTTGGTTATTCACTACTTGAATTTTGTTGCTTTACAGGTTTGCTTTCTGGAGGTGACATGCTGGTTTATAATTCTTTCTCTATTTGAGGTATGAGTTCTGTTACAGCTGAGAGTATATAGCATCCCTTGTGGCATCTCAGCCATAGAATGGTCACTCCTGCTTTAAACTTAGAGAAATAAAATAAATTTTGCTGTTCTTTGGGCCTCCCTTTGGGTTCCTTGCAGAGAAAGAGCATTTAGAAGAAATCTGCAGACTGTGACTGCAAATTACCATAAACCCTATATTTCAGCAAAATGAACTTAAATACTTTAAGCTACCATATGACCAAGCCGTAGGAGTCCTAGTCTGTTATCTGTATAATTCTACCTACTAATGAGTTTTGTGCCTTGCTTCTGTATCAAAATGCAGCTTATCAAAATTAGTGAACCTTTATCACTTTTCCCTTAAAAAAGCTGATGTTCTGAGCCTTTGGGCCTGAGAAGTGTTGCTAAGAGAGGTGCTTTATAAAAGAGCTATTAGTCTTGTGCAGCCTCAGATTCTCAGGGAAGTTACTGAGACCATTTGCCAGTATCATTTGACATTCCTTCGGCATCTTGTTCAGCAGCCAAAGAAAGATATGATACCTAGGCTAGTTTTCTGCGTGACATTATGGAAAAATATTTCTTTTTATTACAAGTTGAATCAGGATTTTTCATCTAAATGTTTCTTAGAAGTTATTTTTATCCTATTTTATTTCAAAATTGGCAAATATGTCGGTATACAAACATGAAGAGTAGTTGACATAAAAATACCTGCATTTATTTTTCTTAGATGAGGGGCTTAATCAGTTTAAGGAGTTATTTATTCAAACACTTATTCAGAAGCTGGAAAAAATTCAAACTTGGAGATGCATTATTCTATGTATTGAATGCAGCTGACTCAAGAGTGAGGTATAGGTCCCTAGTTTAAGGAGTGAGAGGCAGACTATATTTTTCCCTGACATTTTTGATTGGATTAATGTTGGGTACAAATAAAACTATTCTGTATCTCTGAACACAGACATTTTTCAAAAAGAACAGGAATGCATGCTGCTTAAATATTAGATATCCGTGTCAAATGCTCCTTTGCACATATTCTCTCAGTATATTGGCATTACCTAGGTTTAACCTATTGCATTTCTTCTTGAAGAATTTCAAATTTACTGTTTGCTGTTTCAGTTTTCTAAGACTGATAGGTTTGTCGCATCATTCATTTCAACACTCTGCTTCTCTTTGGGAAGCATTACTCTACTGGAAAGTAGCATTAGAATTTCATGGCAACAGCACGTTATCCAAGACAGCCAATTACAATTGCAATTTCTCACAGATGTTTGAACCTGGTAGGTTTAAATTGTTATCCAAGTAAGTTCTAAGAGACTTCACAAAATGGATGTGTATCACCACTCCACATACGATTACCTCCTTGACAGTACAACATATTATCTGTAAGGAAACACCATATGGCTTTAACTCAGGTGAGACAGCACCACTGTGTAGTAGATGAGTTTCCCTAAAGCTAAACAGCAAAACTTAAATGCACCATGCTAAAACGCATATGTGAAGAAACCCAGAGTGTTATATACACAGGTGACAGCCTGGCAGGCTTTTCTGGGAGCACTTGTCCTATCATGATAATGCATGATGAATAGATGTTGGCTGTAAAACTTCTACTCCCTCTCTTACTGTTTGGTGGTGTTTATATTGTTTATACAGGTGGGTTCTTCAGTAGTACAATTAATATTTTTGTCATTTTTACCCTCTAAAGACCTATGCAGTAAATTGCATGCTCCAGTGCCTTATATTAGTCAGTTGAATCTAAATCCTTGGGAACCCCATGTGTTATAGGGAAGGTTTCTTAAAAGTTGCATTTCCCACTTGACTGCCATAGCATTTGACGTATGGCCTCATGTTATGTGTAAAAGTAGCAGTGAACAAAGCCTTCTGCAGCTCTCATGAAATATCTTAAGAACAGCCTTAGATGAGAAATCTCATAAATAAATTGGAGTAGAGGCATTTTTCCTGGGATTATGGGGAGATTTTTTTATTTACCAATGTGTTATTCAGTAAGTTGCTTGTGCATTGGGTTTTGCAAACTGATGCATTGCCACTTTTCACCAAAATACTTTGGTATTTGGTATTTTGCTGAAATATGTGTAATTTGTGGAAAATTTTAGTTAAGATGGGTTCTGTTTAAATGATTCTATAGGGAAAACAATAATTTTGAAAAGAAAAAAAATTGGTTCCTTATTTGACACAAGTGTTCCTCTTAAAATGCAAATACCAAGGTAAACAAAAGTGAGCTTAGCACTTATTTCTTCTGATCTTAGCTGGAGATAGTTTTTAATGGGATGGGTCCTCAGGTGAGATATACTTGTCTTTGACAAAAATAAGATTCCTGAAAGGTAACATATCCTATTTCTCTAACCCACCCTGGGTATTTACTACGGATGCCTTTTTTTCACCCTAATTTTTTTATGTATGCAGAAATTGTTTGGTTTTTGGTTTTTTTGTGTTTGCTTGTTTGTTTTTTATTAAGCCTATCTCAGCTGTGATTTCTCTACCACTAAGGCAACATCTAGTAAGATGGTTTTAGAATTACAACTCCAGAAGGAAAGCTGATCCAGTACCCAAGCTCTCAGCTACCTAGTCCCAGCAAAATACACTGTCAAACAGCTCAAAGTTATGAAACCATTGCAACGTTTGCTAGAAAGCAGCATAGGAAGAGTATCCCTCTACCACATCTGTTACCATCATTCTTCCTCATTGCTGATATAACTTGGGAAAACATGGTGCAGAACCATTGCTCACACCCTAAACTAATGGAAATTCTCTTTGCAGAGCAGGGAACCAGGGAGAAAAATCTCAGAGCAGTGAGATTGGGTGCTTTCCCATTCCTTGTGGGAGTATTTTTGGGATGATTTTGTAGTTATATAACCATATGTGACTGTGAACACAAAAGTATAACTTGTCAAGAATAAGAAGATACTGAAAACTAAGAAATCTAAGACTTGACTTCAACAAATGTTACATGGTTGAGGAAAAACTCCTACAGATGTTGCTGAGCTGCTTTATTATCTGATGGATATCCTAATATTCCCAAGGACTTTTCAAAGATTTCTTGTGCCCCTGTATCCATTGAGAAAAAAGACCTCGGTACTATTCTGAACAGCTTAATCAGAAATAAGACAGGACGTATGGAGAGCAAAACAGAACTTGTATAACAGAAAAAAAATTATTTGATGCTCTGAATGAATGCTGACTACTAATCTCAAACACTGTGTAGTTTTCATGCTATCTGTTTAAAAATGTGTGTGGAAAAAAAGTGCATCAGGGTGTAAACTAGTGTCACACACAGTAAAGCAGAAGTACAGGACATTCTAAATTTTACAGGTGTGGGGGTTTTTGTTGTTGTTTTTTTTGTTGTTGTTTTTGGTTTTATCATGGTGCTAAACTGACCTTGACTTTCATTGCCACAGGATGAATAAACAGAGATATTGGTGTAGAAGCAAGCATAAAAAAGAAAAAGGCAGTTCTTCATTTAGATAGCATATTGTTGTTTTCTACTTACAGTAGCATAAAAACATATGAAGACATTTCGAGTTTGTGCTTCAAGAGAGGAAAGAATTTTATATCTTTATTCAAAATACTTGTTATGTAGAAAAGAAAAGCAGAAAGATCATCGATTTGATCCATGGTATGATTTGGTGTACTTAGGTATTTTTTCACTAGTAAATATAAAGTCTTTGATACACCCCACTCAGGGTGTTTTGTTTTAATTGCACAGAATAATCTTAATAAAGATGTCTTAAACTTCTTTTAATTTAGAAAATTAAGTAAAAAAACAATGACTGCATATATAGAGCAATGAAGTTTTGTGACCTTTAGGGTGTATTTTCTCCTCTCTCTTTATATCAGCAATAGTTTGAAGTCAAAGTTTAAACTGTCAGTTTTCTTACTCATAGGTTTGAATTTTTGTCCTCAGTCCTGAAGAAATGTAGAAACAATATTTTTCTTTTTGTAAAAGGAAGAGCACTAATTCAGCAGCACTGTCTGGCACAGCAGTTACAAGCAAAGACCACAATTGTCTGTTACAATAATTCTCACACAAACAACAGAAAGGAACCAGAAGCCTTTGCTATAAGTATATCCTTCAGAGCAGATTTTTATGGCCTTGACTTGTGAAATATTTCATAGTCTAGGATGATAAATCAAACAACCACGGTGAATAGTAGCTGCACTTTTTTGACACTTTTGGGATTGTTTTGGCTCATTTGAAAAGTTGTTCTTCAGTGCTCAAATTCAATGTTTTGAGTTTTTACTACAGGTGTGTTTTTTTGTTTGGTTGGTTTTAGGTTTTTTTCACTGGTTGATTGGTTGTTTTATTTTTTATGCCATTTTCTTGTAGTTGAGTTCTGGAAACATAACATTTATAATGCATATCTAAAGTGATCAGCTCTCTTCAGTGCTACCACAAAAAATGCAGAAAATGATCAGGAGGTCTATAAATTATCCAGCATTTAAGTAAGAAGGAGATGAGACATGGTGTTCACAGTACTCATTTTCTTTGACTTTTAGACTTGTGAAGTTGAGCAAATTTCTTCACTGAGTTCCAAGCAGCAACGTCTTCCTACATTCTTGAGAAGTAATGATCTTAACAATCAACAGCAGTCTTGCAGGGGGGGTTCATCTGGACTTCCAAGTTGATAGACTTTTCTGCCTGACATTTGTTTATCTATTCAGAGTATCACAGAATCCCAGGACTCTTGAGACTGGAAAAGACCTCTAAGATCATCAGTCCAGCCTATAAAAAAAAAGCATTGCTCAAGCTGAGGTAGACCTGAACGGTTCCCTTCATTCACTAGGCAGGTCACCGAGTCATAGATGAGGTTGGTCAGGCAGGACTCCTTTCCTAAAACCATGTTGGTTGGGCCTGATCCCCTGGTTGTCTTCTAAATAACACTTGGTGGCACTCAGGATGATCTGCTCCATAACCTTGCCAGGCACCAAGGTCAGGCTGACAGACCTATAGCTCCCTGAATCTTCCTTCTGGTCCTTCTGTGGATGGGTTTGGAAAAGTGTATTCCGAAAATCTGGGCCTTCCCTATGACTACTCTTCAGTGACACACAGTGGCATTGGATTCACCAACAGGTGATTGCAACATTTAAATTATGCAGTTTTCTTGAGTAGTGAAAATGAATTGAGGTCTCTGATACATATACAGCTAACATCTCTGATAAATTTCTAACTAGTTTCATAATAAGTCCTATTATGCCAAATATTCCCAAGTTAAAATGATGAATTTCCAGCTATCCCTGTGAACAAAATTGGATAATTTAAAGAGATCTTAGATGGGCTGAGGTATTCATCCTTGTTTTAAGGCACACACTGAAAGATAGCATAAGGAAATACAAAAGAATAATTTATTCTCATCTCTGCAGACAATATGAATTCCTTTTTTTACCCTGGCTTTTTAATTTTTTTTTTTTTTATAAGACAACAACAACTTGGATTCTCCATTTAATTTTCTTTTTTTTTTGGGATCTCTGGTAAAGCAGAAGGATATGATTATTCAAGAAACTAAAATGCAGGTTAAAAGTGGAGATGAATACAAGAGATATCTGTTGAGAGCCTAGAAAGTGTGGAATAGAGAAATTCAAAGAAGGAAGTAAGGCTAAGAAGGAAAATACCAAGGATCAACCACATACCTGTAAAAGTTCTGCTTGAGATCTCCCTGCATCATGCCCATGGTTTTGTTTCCAGATAGTTCACTATCAAATCCACACTCCCCATCTGTTCTGGAAGTTTGTTCTCAACAGCAACTTTAACCTTTTCTGCAACAAACCTTTCATGACAGATATAAGTTTTGTGTTCCCTCACCCAAGATTTAGTAAAAACTGACTGGTCAATGAAATTTGCCAATTATTCCAAAATTTTTCAGTGGAGCTGTTTTTAAAATGTGAAGAGCTAAATGATCTCATCTCTACACCTCTCCTCCAAAAAAGTGCTAATACTTGTATTTGCTCTTTATTTATTCTTTATTTGTATTCCTCTTCTTTTTACAAGTTTGCACTCTTATTCAAGGTGGAAAACACTCATAACTGGGAAGGTGATATTAACAGCCATATAAGCAACATGATTGTAAAGGGGAAAAGAGTAATTCATAGCAGGCAGGAATAACATGAAGTAATATCTTCATGGTGAAAATACATTTTGTTCAGGACACCCACACAACTTAAAGCAAAGTGAAATCAGTTTGATTTTAAAATTTATAGACAAATAATTTATTATTATTGCTGTAATTTACAGTGCATTTCAGTATTTTTGTTTGCTTTTGGTGGGGAGGGGGAGAGAGGACATTGGGGATTGCAGTCTTCTTCTGACTATATAAATGGATTTCCATTCTACTCTTGTTCACTGTAAACACATTTCACTGTGTAAGCCTTTCTATAGCTTGGAAAAATATTTCAGATGTGAACTATATCACTTCATTGACTGCACTTTGAAATTTAAAACTAATGCACTGTTCCACTGTTTAAAGGCAAATTTCACATTGTTTAGATGCCAGGTAATTTGTTACAATCTAAATTTCCACTTCTACTTAATGACTGAAAGTCAAATGTTTGCCATCAAAAACCTGTGGTCTGTTGAGCAGTGATCCATGTGAGAACAGTGAACCTATGTCTCTGAAAATTTGTTAGTCATCTATGAGGCAGAGCAAAGCTGACCTCATAATGTCAAATCCCATTTAGAACTGGTGAACAGTTTGGAAAGAAGGTACTTGATATCTTTTGAGCAGTATTAAAAAATACACTGCTGTGCAGAAGGATGAAAGCCTCGGTAAATTAATGTGGAGATTTTGGCCTTTCCAAATAATTTATTGCTGAATTCTGTCTTTTAGGAGGAAAGGAACACAGTTAATAAAGGTTGTGACTTCAGTAAACAGTTTCAGAGCTAGAATACTTCCATATAAGTGTTTGAAGCTGTAGCTTTGCCCTTTTGTGTGCATCATTTTTTTTGACTGAGCTTTCCTTAAACCTCATTAGTGGTTGCACTTTTTAACTCTCCTCAGAAGCAGTTGCTTGCATCACTTTGCAAAACACTAGGTCAAAATTTAAACACTGTATACCTAACCACATTTTACTAGAAGATGCAGGTTTCTTCTAGTCTATATTTTACTGAAATACTTCTTATTCCTTGGCTGTAGGCTGCAGGGGTGCCTAGGCACAGAAAATCATGAATCTGGGGCTGGTGGTCAGTGACACAATTCATGTTAACACGCATGACTGTCATTTCATTTCCCTTCCAGGTGACTCACTCAGTCAGTTCTCTTCCCTGTATATTCCCTAAGAATGTTCCCTTCCATCTTTAAGAACCCCCTCACAAAGCTTGCAGTTGGATACATAATTTATTGGATAGGTATCGGTTTTATTTGGCTAACTGGTTGCTTTCTAATGTTAGTTATTGCATGTTGGGGATTACATTTTAAGGACTGTTTTGTTTTGTTTTTTTCAAACCTAAATAACCACTTTGACTGCAAATAATCAATCACTGAATCTTTTACTTTTAGGTCTTGCATTGTCTCACTGTCTCTGAGCAAATGGAAGAGTGATCTTCATCCACTCTCCACAGAATTTTTGTAGATGCAAATCCACTGGTAACATTCAAGGTAGGATTTGAAATCAAAATCAGAAATTTTTATGAAAGGCAGCGACAATTGATCAGAATTGTCAGAGCCCAATAAGAAGGACAGTTGCTGAGTATAAAAATAGGATATGACTGTGACGGTTGTGTGTTAATATATTTATGAGTTTGAGCAGAGAGTTTGACTGGACATTTCATCTGTGTCTAATGCAATTTCATGTAAATTCTCACCAGTTGTGACTTCTTTGCAATGCTCCAGAATGTTATGCCTGAAATAGTTTGCCCTCTTCATCCCAGCATTTTTATTAGGCTTCTATGGCCAAAACCTACAAAATCTAACTATGCAGACTGTGAAGTGCAATGTTTTCTGAGGAATTTAAAAGAAGCCAAAAAACAGGCTCCAATTAGACAGCTTGCTGCATTCTTACCATGGAGAGGAGACAGCATGTAAATACCTGTATGCATTAATTATAATCTGCTTCCCTACCTTCCATTTTTCAGCTTGCCAAGTTTCTCCCCTACCTGAATTGTCCTCTGTTTCCTGTATGGAAAAAGACCAGCCATCTAGGGTTTATTTGTGGCTATGACTAAAAGTCTAGCCCTCTGGAATTAAAAAGAGATGGGCACAACTCAAAAAAGGCTGACCTATGAGGACCTGATCATGTGTATGCTTTTTTTATTTATTTTTTTTTCTATTTTGCACTGAGTCATTGGTGGTTAAGAACGAGAGTAGGGAGCAATTAGTGTTTTCATAAAACTCAGACCTAGGGCTGAGGAGAGAGCAGGAAGCAATTTATCTGTGGTGAGCAAGCCTCAAGAGTCATAATTTCCCTGTTTGCATTTCAGTTCAGATGAGTGCCATCCTGTTGTTTGTTTTATAAACTGTTTAATAAACTAATGTTTATTAACAGTAATACATTAAGACTGTCTCCTGTGAGACCTTTTCTGTACAGTCAATGCTCTGCACTTCAACTAGGAACACATTTTTATTTTTCTCTTGTTTCTTACTCTCATGGCCATTCAGAAACTTTAATGATTTTATCTGAATTTTTATACTACTCTGCACAGAGAAAGGTTTTTGGATGCAAACTCTGCCAGCTGCAATCTTTCCATATAGAAAAATAAAGTGTAAAATATGTGTATGTAAGCTCCATAGTCTAAAATTGTAGCAACTCAATTTCCTTGCTGGGAAGTGAGAAAATTAGCTGTGCTATGTCACACATAGGATCGGAGTGGGAGGTAGCACAGGTGGTCATAACAACTGCAAAGGGTTTATTATATAAGGCTCCACTCCTTTTTAATAAAATTGTCCTTGAAACCCAGCTAGACCAGAAATTAATAGGAAGCTTGCAATGATTTTTTTCTCAGCAAAGCACTCTGAAATTTCACATGGTGAAAATCACTTATCAGTGCATCTAAACAGGGTTTTATTTTAAAATACAGTTTTTAATTAAAGTTTGCAATTCTGAGCCTGCTGCTACTGCCTGATATCTTGCAAAAAGGTCACAGCATTGGTGACATTAATGATTCAAGAACCTGATATAGGAGATTATGAACATTTGAATTGTGTTTCAGTGCTGGTTCATCATTAGGAGGGGCTGCAGCCCTTCCTTGCTAAAGGTGGGTGGTGAATAAGAGGAGCTCATTCCTTGCCTTAGTTGTAGTCACAGGCATATAGGCAGGTTCCTAGGGTGTGTGTGTGCAGGGAAGAGGCAAATGGCTGTCCATAGTCTCAGGTGTCTCCTTTGAAGATGATGAGGCTCCAGTAGTCCCCAGTATAGCTGCTGCAGTGTTGTGGTGGGTAGAGTGGGGACAGTGCCTGAGAGGCAGGCACACTCTTATCTCTGTAGGTGACAGGGACAAAAAATCCACCTCACTATCCAAGACCCATGCCTTCTGCAGAGCTGTCCTTGCCAAGAATAGGAACCGCTTTATGTGGCTTATGCTCTGCATTCTTCACATGACAAAAGTGACTTTGATTGTATGTCTGGAAGCTCTGAACTGCTTTAATTCCAGTTCTATCTTGAAATGTAAATCAGAAGAGCCTATAGATGCTTTACTGCAACTGACTATGTTACCAGGGAGCAGTGAAACACTGAACATTTGCTGAAGGAGAGATGAGCTGCAGCAGTTCTCAGAGCGCTGTTGCAGAGAACTGGAGAGGAGCAAATTCAGTTCAGAAGCTTTAAAAGGATCTTGCAAGAGAGAGGTAGAAATAGCTATAGTATTGTGCAGGGCTGGTATTATTCTCTCCTGAGCTTCTGAAGCAGACCAGTATCTCATCTCCTGGATCTGACAGGTATCTGAAGAGATAAAATATAATTATGAACTTTGTACAGCAACTTTGTGCAGCTGTAGTGTTGCCTGAACCAGCAACCTAAAGCTGCTGCTGTGTGGTGGCAGGCAAAGGGCAAGGACTGCAAATCCTCCAGCATGGCACAGAGAAAGCTGGTAAGGAGGCCTCAGAGGTCTCAGAGCCAGAGCCTCCAGCAGTGAGCACAAGACTCATCTGTCTGTAAACATCCTCAAGTATAGATTGGGCACAGCCATATTACCAGTCTGATCATAACACTAGATTACTATTACTTTAAAAATGTACTGAGCTAGTGGAAGCTGAAGCTGAGTGGAACATAGTGCCATTGCCTGAACGGATTTGTCATACAAACACCATTGAAAGCAGAAATGGACATTTGCTAACACAACAGAAACC
Organism: Heliangelus exortis; assembly: GCF_036169615.1. Classification (NCBI taxonomy): domain Eukaryota; kingdom Metazoa; phylum Chordata; class Aves; order Apodiformes; family Trochilidae; genus Heliangelus; species Heliangelus exortis. The sequence goes on from NC_092422.1 coordinate 103,277,382, forward strand.
AGAGCTCTGCTAAGAGGCATCCTTTTCACATCATCTGCCGGATGAGCTGTAGCATAAACTCCAGTGTTAGATTATGTGTGTTGGGCTGTTAGGTTGTCCTGGTTTGGGCCAGGATAAAGGTAATTTTCTGTCTTGTACTTTTGCTTTTAGCTAAATCTCTTGTAAGCAACAGCAAGTTTCTCAATCAGTGTCAGCTTCTGGGACTTATGACACTCGATGTTTATAGTTACAGCCAGAGATTGGTGTGCAGAACCAAGGACACTGCTCAGTTCTGAGGAATATTTTGCCCTCCAGGAGGAGAAAATGAGTAAAGAGGTCACATCCGCAGCCCTCCTTTGGGAAGGAATGGACAAGGTAGATGGCCAAAATTGACCAAACAGAGTATTCCATCCCATACACATCATACTCAGTATAAATTTGAGGGATCACAAGGGTCAAGCCCCTTCCTGCCTCTCCTTCTTCCCCTGCCTGTTTCCCTCAGCATCCTGGGAGGATTCTGTCCGTTCCTCTGCCTATGGTCCTGATCCATGCCAGCCTGAATCTGTGTGTTCCTGCCTCCAGCTCTCTGATTGCTGCTGACTCCAGGAGTCCAGCCTGGACTTTCCCAGGGCTGCCCTGCATCCTCTCTGGTGACGTGAGAGTTTTTTTGGGAGAGGCGGGAGGAACGTGGTATCAGTTTTCCTGTACATTTGTATATATTTAGTAATTTTTCCTTCTTAGCACTACTGTTCCATTAAAGCTGTGTAGTTTGGCTTCCAACCCATAAGTCGTTCTCCCTTATTCTCTCTCCTTTCTTTATAAGGGAGGGAAGGGGGATTAATAGAGAGCATCTGTCATTTGGTTTAATTGATGGACCAGTGTTAAACCATGACATGGGTTTTGTTGTTATTTTCTTTTAAAATTGCTGATTTGTCTCAGATAAGAGGATGCCAATATTGTTGCTATGGGTGAGACACTAAGAAAACTATCAGGAACAGGGTATTGGAGAGATCGTACTTCTTAATTGGTGTTATCAATATGGAAGTCAGTTAACAATAGCAAATAATTTTTTCTTAAATGTCCTGAGGTGTTCAGAATGCTTCAGAAAACAAAGAAATAAGTAAAATGGTAGCTTTAAAAGGTTTTCATTTAGGAACTGAAAATCTAACCTGTAGCCTTGGTCTTACTGGGGAAAACACTATGCCAAAAACACTGCCTACAACAGATAAAAATGCATATGCAGTTAGGACAGAAAACAGGCATCTTTCTGTTTATTTTTCCTGTATAGAAAAGAAGCTGGGTTTGTTTTAAGCCAGCATTGTATTTCTGAAGTATCTTTTTTGTAAAAAACCCAAACAAGCCAAAGGAACTTTTTGTTCAGAGCCTTGGGAACTGTAACACTTTCAAGAGACTAAGCCTATGGAAATCTGTGGTGAGAAACAGATTGCAGGTCACAGCTTTATCAAAAAAGACTTTTGTCACTGCAGTGAAATACATGCTCTGGCAAGCCGGTCTACATCAGAGAATAGCCAAACTGGGAAGGAAGCAAAGGTCTTTCTGCTCAAGACAGCTTTTGATGGGCATTAAGCAGCCTGGGATGAGGTGGCTCAACCTGGGGGCATGATTCGTGTGGTAGTAATGAGCTTTTTGCTGCCTCAGAATAGGTGAGAGAACACAGGTTGTTTTACAGATTAGAGCAGTTAGTAAGTTGCTTTTCTATGTTCAAGATATTTTCATATCCTGACTCTGATTAGGTTTGTGTATGGCTGAAGGAGGAGGAAGTGGGAAGAGATCTTTGTGCAGAGGTTTGTTTTAGAAGTTCAAGGCCAAGCAATAGAACTTGGAACTGATGAGTACTTCAACACAGAAAACTGAACTGAAGATAATGACTTTTGAGAAAGAAAAAGACTGAATGTCTTTTGGCTTTCTCATTAAAATCTTCTTGCTATTTAAAAAGATGCTCACCTAAAACAGCAAGTTGCTGTTTTGTGTTTCAGCCATCCTCTGAGCCTGGGGCCTCCAAAATGTCTATACTGTCAAGCAGACAGAAAGAGCAAAATAACAGGACTTGATTGCCCAAGCTAACAAAAGAAATCCAGGATTTAAACAAAGACTGCCTTGTTTTCCCACTCTACATAGAGCCTGAGGATGCTCTTGTGGTTGGTAGCAAGCTACTCTGTACTAGCAAGTGACATATAGCCTAACACATAGTTCTTATGCTTATGAAAAAATCATAATCCCTGATAAGAGTCTCCATATGGCTTGTCCTTTTAAAAACAAAGTTAACCACCAGAAGAGGCTTTGCATGTAAATGAGGTTCTCTTCAGGTTTCAAATCTAATCAATATGGATGCAACTTTCTTCTAAAGAGAATATGCAAACTACTTGGTCAAACATCCTTCAGCCTCTAAGTTTATCGCCAGCCTGGAAATCCCAACTTTCTTAAGAGATGATAAATGTTATCTGCCAATCTCTTCTGCTGAGTAAACTCTGTTTGATCTGCATTAATCACACTTGGCAGAAGCTGTTCAAGCCTGCTAGCAGCAATCCTGGTGAACAGCTTGGCATCATTGCTTAATAATGAAGTGGAACAGTATGAAAAACAACATGAAGGAGCCTTCTTCTGATTCCCACCCCAAAGTTAATGAAATACACAGTAAAGTGAACAGTTTAAAATATTCACTAGGTCTGAAACTGTCTTCTTGTAATCATATTACTACTCTCAAGGGCAAAACATATCCCTCTGTGTTTTTTTATATTCTTATTTTTTATACTATAATATAGTATAATACTATGTGCCAGAAGCACACAGAACTGAGAAATACCATGTAATTTTATAATTTTCTGTACTTTTCATACTTTTAATGAATAAGCATTCAATTTACTGAATTAGTCTTCACAAATTTTGCCCATGGATATTTGAGTCATTATGGCTTTCACTCCAGCATGATGGAGCATAGTTCAGAGCTCAGCTCTACATGTCATTTTTCTCAGTCAAGAGAGAGGGCTCGAGTAGCTCTTCAGTCCAACAAACCCTGTGGTGAAGGACATTCCTAGTATTTAATTGGTGAGTAGAACTCATGCTGAGTATTTCTACAAAAATGCTAGATCTGGTTGTGTGTTCTCATCCAGGAAATGCTTCAAACCATTTTTCAGTAACTTCACTTGAGTGCATAGATGCACTAAACTCAGTAGGACTGTTGACATAGAAAATGTTCAGCACCGAAACAAGGCATTGGTAGAAAAAGCTATTAGAGAACTCAGGAAGGGTGAGAAATTTAGTCCTGTGGGGTTACACAGCACCTGCCTTGGTTTTGAATAAATGAGAAGAGGGGAGTGTGGAGGACTATAACTGAAAAATTAAGCAGAAGAACTGAAATAAAAAGAACTGAGGAGACAGGGAAAGAGCAGAGTTAAAATATTTAGGTCAGGTGTGGCCAGATGGAGAAAATAGTATTTTGAAAAATGGGCAAATCTTCTTCAAAAAATTCTCTGACCTCCCTCACAATTTCTAGGAATTTCTGTTGTGCAGGGCCCCCTGAGAAATAATGTCAACTGTCTTATTGTAGAATCTCTCTGGTGAAAAAAAGAGAATTGGTAAAAACAACATGACTAACAGAGGAAAAAACACCAAGGAGCTTTTTCCCTTAAAAAGGATATTAGAGTCATCTGAAAAAATTTTAAAATATTTCCATGTTAGGAGAGCAAAGGGACGTAAGGATAACACAGCTCAGTTCCTTTATAAATGTGCACTCATCTCAGCTTAAGCCTCAGCCTTTGGAGACTGAAAGACAACTTGAAGACAGGTTTTCAAAATCATCATTATTTTCTGATCCTCTTGTCCCCTCTGGGCCTTTTAATAAACTTTTATTCCTAGATAGCTGAAGGTTCTTTAAATAAACCACTTTAATAAGTAAGAAAATCATATGTCTTCCTAGTACTCCAATAGAATGAGTGAATCATTTGTGTTTAGATAGAAGCTTCTGCCTCTGGCCTATAGTATAAACTACTACTACGAATGAACTACTTATAAATAAAAACTGTGTAATATTAATTCTAAGAGAAATATATTCTGAAATAATTTAACATTACAGTTAAAATAACAACCTTCCTGGGTTTTTTCCCAGAAATTTATTGCATTGCACCCGTTTATTATAGGTGAGAAAATTCTTAGAATGAAAAAAGAAATGAGGGCATGAGCATTATACAGACAAGACATTAGCATGATGGATGAAGTTTCTGAAATTTATGGATTCTGAGAATAAGAAAATCAATAAGGTACAAATTTAATTATCATATTTTGGAAGATATGTGTAAAATACCTTAGTTTTGTGTTGGCTACAGATGCTGCTTTGGTTCGTAAAGGAAAAATATACAAACCAAAAAACCAAAGCAAACAAACTAAGCAAAAAAACAATACCAAAACAAAGTAGTAAGTTCTTATTTTCTGTACTTATTCTGGTTTTGGTGATATACCACACATTAATGACTAGCTTGGAGAAATCTGCATTGAGATGCATTGTGTAAAATAAACACACCACTTCACTAATCAGAATTAATAAATCAAATCACTGCAATTCTGAGATTTTTGGAGCATTTACTTCTGTTGTCATCACACAGATACAGTTCTTCAGTCCGCATCTTTGTCAATCAATCAATCAATCAAAATTGGCAAATTCTTTTAAATGAAATTTCAAAAAAGAATCTATACATTAGATACTTGAAAGTCTATGACAATATTTAATTACTAGTGTACTGAAAGATTTCCTGCTAATAGTAACATAAGTTTTCTTTCTTGAATCCACATAGATACAATGTCTCATTATTTTAAAAAGGCTTGTTGCACAGTAATGTCTCTTGAAATTCACTTTTCAATACCCGCAAACCCCCATGGTTTTAGTTGTAATTAATTAATAATTACAGTATCCAAATGGCAATGCGTATAACACAATTTATCAGTTCAAATTGCTCCCTCTTGTCCTAGAAGCTGTCATTGTAATGAGACATCACCCATTATATGCTATCCACAAAAACTCTCAGATATAATTGCTCAAAGCATTCATCCTATCTCTAAGTTGCATTTTCACTGTATGCATAATGTTTTAAATGTGATGTTGACTGTATTGCCTTATTCTGAACACTCGTCACTTACTGGCTTGAAATTCCTTCTTGATATAAGTGGCAAAAGTAGAAATTGCTTCTAGACATCTAGTGTTACGGTCCGAGGTAACATTAAAATTTATTTTTGTTTTGAATCCACGAAACAAAGTCCAACCGTAGAAGGGTCGGGTGCAAGCAGACTTTATTTGACAATTGACAAAAGCAAAACTATAGAGCCGGACAAAAGAGGGAGAGAGGAGAAGAAGATACAAGAGAGAGAAAAGTGGAGAAAAAAAGGGTAAGAAAGTGGGAAGAAAGAATAAGAGAGAAAAAGGGAGAAAGAGAGAGTCACCACCAGGGGTCGAGCTGTCCAGTGAGTTTTTTTGAGATGTTGCACTGATCCTGGACAGGGTCCGATGCAAGATGGCAGTGGGTCAAGAGATGACAAAACAGCCACATCATGGACAGCCATTTATACTCCTGAGTTCCTTTTGTTCCAAAGGGGCAGCTGTCAGTCAGCTGCCACCGAAGCCAGGGGCATTGGCATCAGAGCCATTGCAGACAGGATGCCTGGAGGGGAGGAGCTTCCACAGAAGGGTGCGTCCCCCACCCATTCATCAGTTCTTCTCTCCTTCCAGGTGTCACCCTTGTTGTGTTTTGGCCCAGGACAGGTTCACTGGCATCAGAACCATTGCAGACAGGCTGCCTGGAAGGGGGGTGCTTCTTATCTCTTTCCAGGCGCCACTCCCCGCCACTGTCCCCACTCTGTTCCGGGCCCCTCAGCCAGGTCCATCAGCATCAGTACAATGCAGGTAGCTTCCTCCATCCTGGCCAGGGTAATGGTGCCTGGAGGGATCTCCCAGCATTGAAGGCCCTCAGAAAAGGGGAGCAGTCTCCACCCAGCCTTTAGTTCTTAGTTCTTATCTCTTTCTGGGTGTCACCCCCTGCTCAGCTCTGGCCAGTTCAGGTACATTCCACCCTAGCCAGGGCTATTCACTTTAAAATTGTTCTTTTGAGACTATTTCAAATCAGTGAGATCAGAGATCACATCTAGGGAAACCACTAGAATGCAGATTAAATTCTTTACAAGATTTTGCTGTACCAGGGGTCCATGCTCTGAGAAGCAGCTAAGGTGATCAATAATGAGGCAATGTTAATTACTTTATGTGCCTGTACTGGTGCATCATCTTACATGCACATAAGAGCTGGCAAAAGCCACATTATTTTTTCTCTGGTATTCAAAGGGGTTCTTCCTAAAACCTCTGTTTAAAAATGAAGCTACCACAGGGACAATTAAAAAAAATGAAAAATCAGAAATTAAGATAAATTAAGGCAGGAAAGAAGAATCTAAAAAAAAAACCAACATGGGCACAAAGCTATAGACAGCATGGAAACAACAATGTATAGATAAGATTTTCAAAAGCATTTTATTATCATGTTCAGAAATACCAGACTATGCTGAATTAAAATTTACAATATCTTCTGAAATATTTGCTCGCAGCAGCATTTTAAACCCAGGATCCAAAAAGCACCAGATGGCAAAAGGCATTTTTGTTAGGAACCTTTGGTTTTGAATGAAGATTTATTTATTTCAATATAGAGTCATTATAATGAGATGATATAAGCATACTGGTAACCAGAGTGTCTCGAATTTTGATTTTAGTTTTCTTTGGTTTGTTTGGTTTGGTTTTTATCCCTGTAAATTACAAGGTTCCTGTAATATCTATTCTCTTAACACAGGTGTTTTATTGGAAAAAGATAATTTATGTGGAGTGATACCACTTTATGCAGCTTTTAGTATCAGTATGAATTTTTCAGATGAAGGATGAGAGTAAAAATTATATTGAATAAAATAGAACATAGAAGACCTTTTGAAAGGTTAATGTAAATAGCAGGCAGCCCTTTATAATTTTTGTTTTTGATGATGATGATAAGGATTAAAGGACTTACTATTGAAGTGAAACTCCAGTGCCCTGGGGAAAAAAAGTCTGCTTAGAACATCAAGCACTGCTTACAGATGCACACTCTACAGAGTGACATATCTGTTAAAACTGCTACCTAGTATGCTTGAAAACTTGGAAGATTATTAGCAAGATGGAAATTTTTCCATGCTTCAAGATGAAATATGTTTTAATAGTCATAGATTTATACCAAAGGGAAAGAGTTATTACTTATAATTGAATTCATTTAGCAAATCAAAATGAAAATACCAAGTACTCTGCTGTTTTCATTCAAAGCATATTGTCATTGCAGAATAGTCAGAGCTGTGAAGCACTTGGAGATTAAAAGGTGATCTCAGGATAATGAACAGTGAATCTATCAGCATGTTGAATAGATTAATTTCATTGAGGTGCTATAAACACTACTGTTATGGAGATGTAAACATGAGGAAAATGTACTTCCCAAGGTGGCTCATCAGGATTTCTGGTGAATAGCTTTTCAGGGTTCTTTTTTCTGCTGTAAATTTTGGTGTTGGCAACCAAATCATTCTCCAAGTTTTAACTTCACAACTACAGGCAGCTGGGTTTGATGTAGATATACTTATTTTCTCAAGGGAAGAAACCAGTCATTCTTGTGAAGAGCTCCAGGGCTTCTAGCCTGAATTTTCTTCCTATATGGAACTGACTTTCTGGATAACCTGCCAAGTTTCTCTACTCACCTCTTTCTTTTTTTTTTTTTTCCCCCTCAAGTTGTGTCCATCTGAGCTGTTGGTGTTCACTAATGCTATCTGTGTTCATCAATACCCTTTCATTCCTGGTGATCATGGTAGTGTTTTTACTATAAATTTATCTAGAACTACTGACATTGATGCTAAACAAACAAACAGGTCAGGTCAGAGGTGTGGCAGATTCATTCTTGTATTCCAGGTAGTTGACAGTGACTTAATTTTTTGGATGTAAATGCTGGGGGAAAAGGCCACCGGAGAACTGAACTGACATGAGAAGATCTAAAATTACAAGATACAGCACAATAAAGCACTATGTCACTTCAAAACAAAAATCTAGATTCAAAACTAAAATAAAGACAAAGACATAGTATATTTGAAGTAATTTTTCAAATTGGGTCACACACAATGCAGATAACTAATCGAGTATCACATGACTTAAGGGACAGAAGAAAACTGAAAATAAAGGAATGAATCTGGCAGGCCTATTTTTGGACTGCTAGTGAGGCTGACTACATCAAATGTACTGAGAAGCAATGGTTACCAACTTTAATCTTGATATTTAGAAACAACTGCAATAGTTTTAAAAGATTAAGGTAGAGTAAGAAGCACATGAGAAATATTTCCTTTCACACAGAGGAAACGTTGAAATTTTATTTATATGGTGGAATTTATACTACTGGATCTAGAATTTGGAAGAACATCTGTTTGAACATATGTATAGGTTCATTTTTACTAGCTCTTTTGATATATGTAACCAAGATTCATTGCCTCTTGATGAAAGCTTAGCATATAGTCATGGGTATTTACTTGGAAGTATTTTGTACCTTTATTAGGTTTTGTGTTTTTTTTTAAAAAAAAGGCATTAAAAATGTGTCAAGATTCTAATGGTGAATACTGTAAGTGATAGTAATACTGGCTGTATAAGACTTGGCAGCATTTGTAATATTTGTACAAATGCTTGCCAAAGAGATATGATGGTATCACTGGGTCATGTATCTCAGTCAACACTGGTTCCCTTTAAGGGCCTTGGTTGCTCTTTCTTCAAAGAGTTGATTTGATTGTGTAGGAGCTCACACAACAGATCTTTCTCTGTTTCTGCTTTCTGTGATTTTCAAACACTATACAGTTTTCTGGAGATAAACTAGACAGATATATGCTGGTTAATTTTATTATTTGCTATGACATGGGCTTTGAGATCCAGCTCTGTAATCATTTATTTATTATTTATCATTTATCTTTCCAGGCTACGCTTTTTTCTAGGATTTTAGAAAGTAGTACCACTCCAGAGAACTGCAATTTCAGGGTTAACTCTACTTTTGACAGCCTGCAGGGTTTCCTCCAAGTCATCTCACTTAGGCATCTGACCAGCAGCAATCACCTTTATCCCTGTAGCCTCAATCCCTTGCTGCAAAGATGGGTTTATGGATTAAGCCCCATGCCTTTATCAGCTTAAAAACCCTGACTTAACTTACTCTTTCCAGTTGCTGTTTGCTCTCAGGGTACTGGCAGAGTTAATGGCAGCCTTCATAAAACACAGCATTGTTTTTCCTGCAGATAAAATAACTTCAAGGAAAAAAAATGAAGTTGAGAGTTAAATGATTACATAGACATCTTTAAACAAGGCATGTTACATACTAGGTAAAAGCTATGAAAGAACTGAGACCTTCGTAAAAACACATTCTGCTTTGGTTTCAGATATTTGCCCTGCCACAAGCTCAGGGCTGATGGTTATTGGCAATTGACTATGGAAGGAGAAGGGAAAGAAAGCAGAAGGGAAAGGTTAAAATCTCTTAGGGCTGCTGTAATTTCAGCACTTTTGGAACAATTACTTTTTGTTCATATGTAACGTAAATTATGGACTGTATTAGAGAAGCTGCCTGGTTTTTGTTTGTTTTTTTTTTTTTTTTTAAATCCTTCTATATTCGTGACCAATCATGTCAGGTGACGAATAATGTCTGCTGCTTCACACTGGTAGAAGCAATCAAGTCTGAACAACCTATAGACAGAAATATCCTTTGTAGCATCAAAGTCCTTGTCCTAGTAGCAATGGACACAGAGAAATTTCATCTTTAATAAACACGTGAAAAAGAGTACAAATTTTTCTCTAATATAATTGCACCTGAGCTTTTTAATAGAGACAATGAAAGGAGCATACATTTCTTATTGACTGAGGGAGGAAAGCTAAATTCACTGCCATCTGGGGGTTTTATTGAGCAGCAGTTTGAATACTCTCAAAATGAAAGTGAGCAGGCTGATCCGTGTGTTGGCAAAGGAGAAAGTGATTTGTACTATATTTGCTGCTGTTGGTTCTAAAAGAGTGTTGGTTATCATAACCTTGGAGGTAAGAAAGGTGTAATTGCTTTCCTGAAGTGACGGGTGGAGTTCATGTAGGAATATTTGCTAAAAAGACAAGGGAAGTGTCCACCAGTGGCCTAATGATGCAACCAAAATATTGGTCCATAGAAATAGGTACCACCCCATTTACATTTGAGGAGTTTTATCCATTTACAATAACAGGGATCTACCTTGTTACTGAGTTTTATTGTTGTACACATTCTGCCCTAGGATCATTCTGTAATTACTATAGAAAATAGTGTATTCACTTGATAACTTCTTCAAGCAGAAAAGCAATTAACCTGTCAAGTGATTTGACGTTCCTAACAAGGTTCTGAAATTTTGGAGACTGGAAGTTTTAGTAGAAAGAAATAGAAATAGAAGTGAAAGAGTGAAAATGTCTGGCTAGCAGACAGCATGCAAAGGAGAGGTCTGGTAGGGAGATAGAGATGGCCATTTCAGGAAGTACATTCACAACAAAAAGCTCAAGCTCCAATGTAATACCAACAACCAGAAAAATACTATACTAGTCCACTAACTCATTTTAGTACTGACTGTTTGTAATACTGACAGAGACACCTGGGTTTTCTTTGTGAGCAAAATGCTCAGGCTATTCAAGGCTAGGTGAGCTGTAGCTGCATTATACGAGATCTGTTGTCAAATATTTCTGAATTAAAATATTATTGATGTAGGAAGGCAAGAGCTCTTTCTATACAAAAGAGTTAACAGCATATGAATATCATTGTTAGTGTGTAAAATTTTGTTTGACCACGGTTTCTGCCATGGTTTACTGGATTAGGATGATGCAGATGAAATCTCAGTTTACTAAGCACAAAGGCAGAGAGTGAAACCCTAGTGGATATCTCAGATTGTTGCAGTATTGTTATCACAGTAGCACAAAGTGTTATTGTTTTGTTATGGAAATCAAGACAATTTCTTTCATACAGAAAGTAGATGCAACATATGATGGACTGTGCAACATCTGAAAAAACTGCCTAGGCAGTTAGGGAATGAAAGAATAAATTAGATGAAGAGCAGTAACCTTAAATCATAATAACAATTTTTGACTCTATTAGAGGGGAAAATGATTTTGCAAACTCTGATTTACCTGGTTCTGTAGAGCAGGCTGAATTGCTTGCTTCTGTTGCATTTTCTTTTTTTCACTTTATAACAGCTCAAACAACAATTTAGAATCAATAGGTTGTAGAACATTGGAATGTCATATCTGTTGAAAATGAACTGGGTCATAGTGGTCGGATATAAATAAAAACAATTCAGATATCTTTTGATAAGGATGGTGGGTTTTTTTGTTGTTGTTGCAGCCTTATAGGTATGTTGGGTAAATAAAATGCTTCCAATTGTCCTCTTTTTTCAGGGGAAGTCTTTGTGTGCATTGAATGTCTCTTTATTGTTAGCTTATGTTCTTTTTTATTCATGCAAACTAGATTAAGAAAAAACAGCATTCCTACAAAGATTTATTCTAAGAGATAGGGATACATGTGGGTAAATAAATAGTATTCCCAGACTGTACATTACTAACGTATAGTTGAAACAAATAGAACGTTAAGCCCATGTATACCTAAAGGCTTCATGTTTTCAGATGCAGAAGAAAATCTTAGATTGCATTTCCTCATCTAATTTAAGAAAATGGAAATAAAACACTAGCCATTATCAAAACCTCCTTTGGTAGTTCCAGTCAGTTTTGTAGAAACCTCCTACCAGCCTTTTTAAGTTTTCTAAATCATTGTATACAAGTCAGAAAGAAGTGGAGCCTTGCTTTTGCTGTACAGTGTTTCTGAGGAGACAAGGAACAGACTAGATCTAAGAAAACTGTTGTTTCGGTTTGATTGGCTTTTGGTTTTTTTAGTTTTGACAAAAATACACATTCATCTAAGTTCATCAAATCTTGAAATCTCTATTTTTTTAAGCTGAAAAAAAAAAGTCAGTGGGAAAGTGTTTCATGTTGATATTTTTTAAGAGAAACTTCTAAAATTTTATTTCACTTTGAGTTTAAGAGGAGAAATAAATTTCCTATGTCCAAGAAAATGAAGTCTGGTCAAATTTAAGCAGTCATCAAACTCTGAGGTGACAATTACACCATTAAGGACAGCTGCTATAGAGAAATCACTTTATAGAGGAATCACTTTATATGTGTTTCAAAGGATGGTAAATTGTAGGAGTTCCCAGTTCTGGTCAGAGACTACAGCTGGTGGGAGACTTTCTGAGGGAACAAGGTGGCAGCCATGCAGAAGGACTCCTAAGCACAGTTGGGCTTATCCTTCTCTACTTGATAACTTTTGCAGGCACAAAATCCTACAGATTGATGTACAGACCCTTGGCCTCACTTAAAAGAGCGAAATTTCCAGGTTAAGGAAAGCACTTGCAAGTAAACTTTTATTTGCAGACCCTTGTTTTGAGAGTATATTATTTTTCCAGGCTATTAGATTTAATGAACAAATCCCAAAAGTGCAACAGGCCATACCCACAGAATAAGTTTTAATCTTGTTTCAATCAGAAGAGCTGAATGAAACACTCAAGTTTGGATCATAGGTTTAAAAAAAGACCCCTGCACTGAGCAGCTACCAGGGACTGTTGTTCTGAATATAAATCTGGGATATCATTAGACCATAATGGAATAATCTTGAACTTAGGTTCCTTGCTCCCATACACATATAAAATAATCACATGTATTCTGTCACTGGACACAGAGAACACCACTTTCAACTTCAAATCATATGTGCCGCTTCTGAGGAAATATATGTTCAAATATAGAAAAAAAATTTACTCTTCATTAAAACTTATATGCACTTTCTTAAAGCTGTCATAGTATTAATTATGCATGCAGGATCTACAGATATAAAAATATGTTTTAGATATATGTATAGTTAGGAAAGTATTTAACTGTACGTCTGTCATGGGAGTGATAGTTACATGCACGAGTTCAGTCTGCAAGTATTTGACATCCAAATGCAATGTCAAATAATCATCTAAGGCCATATAGTCATGAATAAAAGTTCATAGATTAATTCAACACTTGTCTCTGCTACAATCTTTAATGAGTTCTCTCACTTAAATACAGATTTCTGTAAGGCAACCTGTTAAAAATAAAATTGAGATGCTTCCACCATCAGTCTGAGCATGCTCTAGCATCATAACCCTGCCAGAGCAAAGTAAAGTTTGAAATATCTTTTTTTGGCATCACTTTTAGTTTTGTATTGCTTTTGGAGGGCAATTTAATGACTTTTTTTTTTTTTTTTTCATCTTGTAAAGGTTATTTAGGTATCTTGAAGAAAACATTGCTTTCAGTCTACACTGTATTGTAATGACTTGTACATGTACCTATCCTACATATTGCCCTCAGCCCCTTCACTTCAGCATAAAACATTTTGTGGTGAAGTTTCAACAAAGTGTGCTGTGTACGGTCACAGATAAAAAGACTTTTATGAAATTAGGGCAGGTAATTCCAAGAGCACATCTTGTCCTGTCACTCCAGAAAACTTTGCAGAAGGGTAAAATGTCATGTAATTATCAGAGGTGACTCCTGAAGCAAGGTGTCTTACCTACTTTTGTCATTTCCAGCTATGGAAGTTTCAGAATTCAGCCATAAATTCAATCTTTTGTAAATCAATGTGTTGGCTTTGATGCATACCCTTCTATTGATTGCACTTGCAGTCACTTTTCCCTTCTTATTCCTCATGCACTCTGAAATGGCCCATGCTGGCAGCTGTTTGCAGTGAGCTAGCATCATGGTTTTAATAATCTGGTTTGTGAATGATTTTTTTTCTCTGAAGGCATATCAAGCATTGCAGACCTCTAATTAGCAGTAGTTGTAGTCAAAGTTCAGTAGTCAGGTCTTTTGAGGCATTAAGGGCTTATAGCCTTTAATAGCTCTGAAATGAATGGGAAACATCCATATTTGGATCTCATTTCTCAGACTTCCCTATTTCAGGACATAATATGATGTATTGGAATGTTTGCATTATGTGTGTGATCAAGAGGCTATGATGGTGCATTGGTATATCACCCGAACAGGGAGAACGTTGCTGTGGAGAAATGAACAACAAAACCAGAATAATTAGGTGAATCAAAATTAATGAGTATGTTTGTTTCTGTCTGGGAGAGAACTTCCATTTCTTCATCCTTGGCTATGAGCTTGAAATAGATCAAGTTGTCCTTTCTCTTTCATTTGACTGACAGCAGAACCAACACTTGCTGATTTTTTTTTTTTTTTTGTTTCTCACCCCTCTTTTTTTAACTGCATTTTTCTCTCTTCTTCTACAGAGATCCATCACAGAAACATGCAGCTCCCAAGTGTTATCTTTGATTTGTTTGGCAGCATATGTCTAAATCAAAGAGAAGGGTCAGAAAGTATCCTGGCTGATGTGCAACCTTATAATGATTTTCTTCTATAATACCTCACAGAGTGCTATTCAAGGAAAACCAAAATAATTACTTTTAAAACAAGACTTCAGAGCTTCACGATGATGTTCTGCATATCAAAAACTCACTCTGTATCTCAAGTGTATGAAATAGTATAACTTGTTAATCAATCAGTCAATTTAATATAAAAGCAAACCAACAACCAAAAATACAAAACAGAAAGGAGACAGACACTTGAAATACATCCTAGCAAATCTGTGATCCCAGCCAGTTGGAAGTCATCAGGCTTGATCCTATATATCCAGAATATTCCCTTCTGTGATTACCACGACTAATGTATTACAGCAAAAGTCAATGAAGGACGCCTTGAGTTACTTTCCCACCAAATCAAGGCTACTGAGTACTCAATATTGCTGAAATCTGTAACATCAGAACACTATTTTCTTTCTGTTGTGATGTTCAGCTGAAGAGTGACTTCTATTGTTTGTTGTCAACATCAAAATCTTTTAGCAAATTACACTCCCATCTCATTTCAAAGACAGCTTAGCAGAAATTAAACTTTTTTTTTTTTTTTTCCTAATGGAAATTGCTTATATTTGTAACTAGGGAGGACGTATATTTATTTGTGAGGTCTGTAATTCTACTGCCAGTGTATTTGTTTACTAGAAATGCTAATATGCTTATTGTATTTCAGTTTTAACTCTGTCAGAACATGCTTAAAAGTACAGTAAAGCACACAAATGCACACATAAGTATAAACCAAATGTTTATAAAATATACCTTGGTTCATTGCTGTACATGTTCTGGTACATTTAAAGAAGTTCTTGGTTCTTGAGTGCAACTCTGCCACTGTTGAAGCCAGATTTAAAGAAACATCCCAGTGTATTTCCATAAGTTACAATAACAAAGTTATGTAATAATAAAGTAATATGATAATAAATAATAAAATAACATGATGATAAATTCATGCAATAAATCCTGTAATGAAGTTATGACAGAAGAAAAGGTGTCAACAATTTCATTTTTTCAAAGTTGAATTAAATTTAATTTTTATTTCTTAAGTTCTTCACAATTTTTTAAAAATACATTTGTCATTGTGACATGTACTCCACTGGATACCCTGAAGAGCAATGTAAGAAGAACACCTACAAGCTACAATCTGAACCATAAATCCGAAATGTCCATTTCAGTCTGTGAGATCCCCTTGGTTAGAAAACTTTTATCTTCTAAGCTGTTCAAGTTCTGCTAATGTATATATCCAGTAGCAGAGTCATCATGTCTGTGCTAATCTCAACAATTTCATGCCTTAAGACCATTTTCTATGCTTTTGAGAAGTCTGTTCTGCTGGGCAAATTCAGTGTATTGCCTTTGCAATCATAGCAGTTATGGATATTTCTATCGAAACTGCAACCAGAGGAGGTGATGTCATTCTCTAATTTTTTTTGCACAGGTTAATAACAAGTGCTCCCATCTGGGAAATGTAAGAGTTGCCTTCTTAAGTAACAGAAACTTCAAACCTACATTACTCTCCTACCAGATGAGCATCCTCATTAATGATTACAATCACAATTCCTTCATTTCCCTCTATTGTTTTTTTGGCCCTCTAAATCCTGGATATCTTGTCTAATTATTTTTTTTCTTCAGAATGATAGCAATGAAGTGTTCCTTTGCCTCAGTTTAGTGGACAGCCATCTGCCTAGGACATCATACAGGAAGGTCAAAGCTATGAATTTAAATGACTCCTGGCAAAGTAAGGTCAAGGATTGTACTTCCAGTCTCAGATAAATTTATTGTGGTGTAACTGTAGGGTAGTGATGATATGACTTCTTCTTGTCCTACTGTACTAAAACCCACTCATCCTCAAGAACTCACTTTGTTCCTAAATACAGAAATATGTTTCCTGGCTATGTATACCAGTCTTATACATAGGACTTATACATAGGGTTATAGCCCTGAGTCAAAGACAATATTTCAATGATGCAATTCTTTTGGGAGCATTTAGGCTGTTTGGGTTGTTATGAATCTCCCTCTTCATTGGAAGTTTTGTCTCTGTTCACTTAGGAGAGAACTGAGGACTTAATCTGTACTTATAAATACAAAATTTGGTGCTAGGTTGGTCTTTATTGTGTGCTTTATTTATACACACTCACTGGATAGGCCCAGAAATGTGAAATATGGATATGACCATCATTTCTACCAGACTTGCCTGTGTTAAGTAATGGTGAAAGCATAGAAAATCTGCTTTGAGGTTCCAAAGGAGTTATACCTAAATTAAGTGTCTTTTTCTATTAAAATATTGAGAAATATGCTATGAGAGAAAGTTCATAATGCAAGAATACTTTATGCAATCAGTAAAATACATAATTGTTTTCCGTCCATATAACGTTCCAAGTTACGTAATAGCATAATTATCATTTATTATTCAATTTTTTTCATGTTCTGCATATGAGTTAAATGTTGCTGCTATTAGCAATTCAGCTGGAGTGTAAAATGATACAAGACAGCATAAAAATGAAATCCAGCTTGTTGTGATGCTTTTTATATACAAGGGATCCCAAAATACTTTATAGAATGTGTTAAGTATTATTAAAAACTTCACATTAACGTGTAAAAGCTGCTTGATGGATTCAAAGATAATTGAGAAGATGTTTCTGAATGTAAAACTAAAAAGAAAAAGCATTCTGAAAAAAACATTTGCCATAGAGAACAAGCTGGGGAGAAAACTGACATTTGTCCTCTCTTGGTCAATAGATTGTTATTAAAACTCTAAAATCATATTAAAAAATATTTTAAGGAACTGACTTAAATCCACAAGGGAAATAGAACGGAACAAAGCCAGATATTTATTCTGAAATTTCATAGTACTGGGAGTGTATTTCAGAGTCTGATGACATACGATGATCATGTTATTACTAACCTTTGGCCAGACATCATGGGTAAAGATAGGAATGTCATCCCAGGCGTTAGCCATTAATCTGGGTATCTCATTGCTTTCCTGAGGTTCAGATTATAAGGATAATAACTCCAAGCCATATTTTGACACCTTTATTCATGCTGGATGGTATCTTATGCAGCATCAGGTCCCAGTAAAATCAGAAGGTTATTTCCAGAGAAATGCATTAGTCAGTGTAGTAGAATGTTGTCCTTTGGCAACATCTGTAGATGAAATTGTACTGTAAAATATTACAGCATTAGTCAGAGCAGAGTATCAAAACAGCTTTGTACACAAATTCAAAACAGAGCCTGAGATAGTGGCTCGTGATAATGCCATTTCACTCTCTCTTTCAAAGTGTGATTGCTTGCCACAGAGCAGTAATGACAATACAGCACTAACGTCTTATCAGAAAATGGCAGCCAAACCATGGGTATGTGTTATCAAAGTTATGATATTGAAGACTTGTTTTGGACTCAGACTCAGGTAGGAATATAGCATGATGAGCTCAAAAACTGCCTTAATTGTGGACCAATCTACTCTGTGGGGACTCAGATCTCTTGTGTATTGATTGAAAGAACTGCAAAGATGTATGTTTCATACATATATCACATTAAATGATAGTATTTTAATGTTTTATCTTTTTTTAGTTGTATGATTTTAATGCTACATCATACAAGAAAAAAATCCCAGATCATTATTTTAAAGCATACTTTATACTGCTTTTTGGTAGCAAATTAGGCTCTTTCAGAGCCATTTCAGTCTACTTGAGTGTGTGCGACAGCCATAATACTGGAAAATATTATAATGAAGCCTGTAACTGTAATATTGCTAGAGATGAGTCCCTCTTTGATAATCTCAAATAATTATATTTTTGAAGAATCTACAAGGAAATTACTTTTGGGACAATTAGCCTAACAGAAAAAAAATTACAAAAATTAGGAATGGAAAACCTCTAATTCAAAAGACAACTGAGAAAATATTTTATTTTATTTATTCACACACCTAATTTTAGTATGATCTTAGTTTATCATAGGATACCAGAATGCCTAGGGTTGGAAGGGACCTTAAAGATCATCTAGTTCCAACCCCCCTGCATAGGCAGGGACACTTTCCTCTAGCTTTCCACTACCTTTCTGGCTTCCTCATTCTCATTGTCTGTGAAGGAGAGTTAAATATTTAAAGGGAAATTGCCAGGTGACACTCAATATGCTCCTGTGGTTCTTTGCTGTGTTAAGAGTACCATGCTGGTAGCCTTCACTGAGACAACTGCTGTCTCCTGTGAAAGCCTTTTTTTCTTTCTGTCTCTAGTGCTGTGTTCTTTTGCTTGCCACCTGTACTAGTTTTCTCCCCTTAAAAACTGCTCACAGAGCTTATAAAACAGAATTTTTTCAGATACCAAAACTTATCTGGTTATGAGGTGCTTTAGGGGAACAACATGGAAAAGTCCATAACATGAAGGTGACTGTCTCTCTTGTCCCATTCTGTACCATCTGCTACTACTGCCACTTTGCCAAGTGTTTTCAGCAGAGCAAATGAAATTTGGAACTTTTCAACCCAGCAAAAGAAAACATTATCCTCCCCCTAGAATAATCTGTCTGAAAATCCTCCCCCCCCCATCTCAAAGACCCCAGCATAGCCCAGAAACCAGTCCAGAGGAGGAGTGAGTAGCTTGGAAAATTTCATATAAAGTAACAAAAGCATGGAAGATTTAAAAAAGGTGACTACTGGAACAACATACTAAAATGTTTAAGATTGCCTGAAATCAAAGGTAGGACTTATAAGACAGATCTAGATAGTAAAAGCACACAGATCTTACTAATACCGAGGCTATACTCCACCCTTGGATACAAATATTGTAAGAAGTTTTTATCAGCTTCCAGGAGAAACCTTTGTACAGACCCGACTGTGGACTTCAGCCTAAGTTTGCAAGAAATCATGTTTGATTTTGTACTTACATCATTATCAGTTACAACTGCCATAATTTCTGTCCTTATATATGCCTTGTCATGAAGAGAATAGATATCAGCATTATGATAGAATAGTATAAAAGGAGAAAAGTTGAAAGTATAATTGCCTTATTATATAATCAAATTACACTATTGAGCATTCTAATGCTTTTATGACATGCACAATGTCACAGATGGAAATTTTAATTTTTATTATTTATAAAATTATTACTTTATCACTTTCTTGAAATTTCCATCCTCCTTATGGAAGAGTTCCAGGAGAAATGAATGTGAAGTAAAAGGAGGTGAAATGTGTAGTATGGGTGATGAAACTGCCAAGTTAAATTACTTTGTTCCAGGTTTAAGCTAAAGACAATTCTCCTTGATTTATTAAAAGTTAAGAATGAATATCAAAATAATTGAGATCCCTGTGAAGTGCAAGAAACAAAAAATAGGACATCCTTTAGTAGACACAGATGTACAAATACTGTACTAATGCGTAGCATAGGTAATGCAATAAATTGTCCACTAAACAAATTTGAATGTTTTTGGGAATCTGTTCCTTTCCAGGAATTGATACTGATGCCAAATAAATTCATGTTCTACGCGCAACATGAGTAATAGTAAAGAAAATAGAAGTGAACACTATAGTTGTATTGTGGTTTTGTAATTAAATTTTGGGTCTTAAAACATTGCCCCCTCACAAAAGTCCTTACAAGTAAATGAATTGACTGTAAGTGCAGTTTTAATAAAATTCGTGTATTTACATCCCAGCCTACTTCTACATCCATGTGCTTGTTACATTGAATATAGTATTTCTTGTTAATTCCTTTAATGGAATAAAAGTTTCTAAAATATTTGCTCTGACATTCTGCATTAAAGTTTAATCATTGGACCTTTGTCTAGCAATCAAAGAACCACTGCATCATATTGATTGGTAGTGCCAAGTGCCTCTCAATCCTTAGGACTCTGGGCAATTTTCTTGGGGAAGTGGAGCTAACTAGGGCAAGTAGCAACTCACCTCTGTCTCATTCTCTGTTTGCAAAAGAAAGTTCTTGTCCAATAACTTGAAGTCTTTGATCTGCAGGCTGCTCCTTTGAGCAACCAATAATTTAATGGTTAATCTCCCTTATCTATTATCTCTGTTTAAGATGGGCATCCAATTTCAGCTAAAAGATGTAAGTCCAAGAATTCGCCGATTGCAAAGCGACTGCACAATCAAAAGATGTGTATTTTACAACTTATATTCTTCTAACACATCTGCAGTGACTAAATAATGTTACTTTTTCACAGGACCATCTCCTTCTTGAGATGAATGTGAGAAGTGTCTGTTCTCATCAGAGAAGAAGAAGAGCTTGTGCTCTTGGGAACCTGATCACTTTTCAGCTATAAAACACATCCTCTCTCCAATATGATCCTTCCATGTTGAACACCTTTGTTTTCTGGGAGAAAACAAGCTATAGCAGGGCTTGCTATAGGAGGACTTACTCCTCTGGTCATTGATTTGAGAGGGAGAAGACAGTGTGGAGAGCAATCAGAAGTTATACTCTGTACAGTGCAGGCACCCATTTAATCTTACGTGGTGGAAGTATCACCCTTAAGGTGCCATGTTGAAAGCAATAATAATTTAGTCACCAGGAAAAACCCTGTTTTTGAAATTTTGGCCCTATTGAAGTCCAGGGCAAAACTTCTGTTACCTTCAGAGAAGCCTATATTTATATTCTATTTTCAAATAGTGTAGAGTGTAGAAAAATGGAGCCTGAGAAATTGCTCCACCAGCCAGGCAGAGTGCCAGCAGCTGGAATATCTTCCATTCCCTTTCAAAGTCAACTGCTTGAATCCATTAGCTGCTGACATCAACCTTCCTGTTTAAAAGCAATGCCTAAGATCACAGGTAACATTACAAATGTTGCGTTTTCCTTCTGCTAAAACTATCTGCCTTTGTACTCTCTGCCTGCACAGCTAGAAACAACCTAGAACAGAGTAAAGAAATGTTCCTGAAGCCACTCACCAGTCTTCAGTAATGAGGTGAAATAGGGATTAATTCCTTTCATATGTGTCACCATCACTGTACTTAGCACTGGAATGGAAATGTCTCCTTGTAGTTTACCACTCACATTTTGAAGCTTTCTTTTCTCCATTTTCCTTAACAAATATAAGGGATATCTGTCATCAAAGATTTAGATGGATGCACTCCAGTTCATTGAGCTTACAGCTCTCTAGCAGATATAATACAATTGATGTGGTGAACATAGCTTCTTTTCCATTTAACTATCTTGGTCTATGTGCACAGTTTAAAACACCTTCAAACTTTCAAAAGCTGTCCTCTGAGCTCCAGTCTCCTGAGAATGGCACTCAGCTTCAGTCAGGAGGCTTGTTGTGCTGCTCTCTTCAGCTGACAGCACTGCTGTGACTCCTGATTTATCTGTCTCTCTCCAAGGGATAGACCTTTTCAGAGGGCCTCTGGCACTGCTGGGGATGCTCCCTGGCTGAGCTGTTGGGATCACTGCACCCAAAGCCAGGGCTGCAGCCATAGCAGCCAGGGCAGCCAGAGCCCACTGGGCACAAGTGCTGCTTCTTCTGGGTACAAGATGGGAGACGGGGAATGGAGAAGAGGGAAAGATATGGGGAGCATTGTCTGTATTGCTTTTATTTGTTGGTTTCTCTAACATTTGGTTTTCCATTTCTAAAAAGCAGAGGGTGAAGGGGTTCATAGAAACAGACTGTCGCTCTCCTTCGAGACCTGGAGTCAAAGCCCCTACGGTAAAAATGTTCGCAAACAGCACAGGTTCACCCTAAATGAATCCCTGTTCTTGAGCAGTCTTGTAAATACTGCTTTTGGGTTTATATTTTTATTGTGTTTGTTGTTTTTGTTTGGTTGTTTTTTGGGGGGTTGTTGCTTCCTTTGTTGTAGTTGTTATTTTTTCTTTTATATAAAAAAAACCCAGCTTTTTATTTTTAAATATCCTAGGTGTGCTTAATCTCTTTCATTTTTAAATAAATACCAGTGGCACTTGTCAGATGTTTTGGGGGAAGTCAAAAGGGGCAACAGGCAAAGTTTGTTAGCATTAAAGTCTTTTTATATCAGCCTGTCAACCTTACTACGTGACAAGGGAAAAAGTTTAGATATAACAGCAGGACTGATCCTATGTCAAAATAAGGAATTAATTATTTTGCTTAAAACTGTGATCAGACGAATGCAACCACTGAATGGTAAGTGAATCTTTGAAGCCGAATGCTTTCAAATAAAATTGCAGCCATTAAAAATATATAGTCATGAGCATGAGTCTTTCTGAGCATTAGACATTTCATATTCATACTGATGACAACTGGATGACCAATCAAGTGCTCCAAGCACCAACGTCCAGAATAACAAATCAATAAATAGCCATGCCAAATGGTGCTTGGGAATTCTCTATCTGCTGACACCCCTACTAGTTTAAGAGCAAACAAACAAGACATCTTCTGCCTTCTATTGAGAAGAAAGAATAAAAGTATACAATAAGCAGTGAAAATTCATTACAAACATTTGAGTGAAACTTTGCTAGAACTTTTTGGCCACAAATGATGAGTACTCAGTGCTTTGACTTTTATTAGAAGTTTTTCTTTGCATTTGAGTAATGTGCTTATTGCAACATGTTTTCATGCAAAACTTTTTTATTCGTTGAATATCCCACTCCTTATCTCAAGGTATATAGCATACTAGTGAAGCAATAGAGGTGATAGCTTGTAGCAAGCTTTTACAGTCAGGAAAATATAAGGGTTTTGATCAAAAGCACTGAACTGAAAAGAAGCTAGTGCTCCCAGAACTTCTAGTACAGAGTTTAATGCCTTTCCATCACTTCTTAAACACTGACCATGAAGACAAAAGGAAACTACGTGATCAACTGTGTGTGGATTTAGTATCACAGAAAACAGCCTATTATACCTGTAGTGACTCTGCAAGGTTTATTACTGTTATTCCAACAGGTAACAGTAGTGTCACTATTGCTGCATCTGCTCTGTGAGTCTTAGGTCAGATGCTGCCACTGTCACAGTTCTCTGTGAAGGTTTAAACTGAATTGGTTTAGGATTGCTGAGCCAGGAAAGGTGCAATGGATGGAGGAGGCAACAAGAGTTGAAAAGCCCTTGTTGCATTTCAGGCAAAAATGCTCAGGACTAGAACAACCACACATGCACACCCAAAACATCCACAAAAGTAAAAAGACTAGAAAGACCACAATCAAGGGAAAGTTGGAGGAAAAGGATCCATAAGATTACAAGACCTTGTGCCATTGTTAAAATTTTCATTCTTATCTCAGCTTTTCCCCTGTTGCACAAGACTGGTTAATGCCTGAAAACTTTGTCTTTTAATTACACAGAAGAAAATGCAAAATTATTTCCGTGCCTTTTATTTCCTTTCTCCCTCACTTCTCTTTAGAGATTTAGGACTTTTTTCCTTTCTTTCACAATACTCATTGCCATACCTTCATCCATGAACAATATTTTGCATACTGCAATGTTGTATCTTCAATATATATGTGTATATATATGTATATACGTATATATATATATATATATATTGTATCTTCAATACCATATGATTAAGTTATCTTTTTCTCTATCTTTTGTAGAAGAGATCTTTGTCTGTTGTCAGGACAAATGTCAGAGTTTGTCAAGATGTCTCCTTGGTAACAATAAAAAGAAATTATTACTGAAATCAGATAAAAAACCCAAGGACATCTTAGATACAATGTGTGCTTTTATCTTCCTAACAGATTTTATCCATCTTTACTGTGATGCAAGAGATTTTGTTTCACAAGTATATAATTCTGTAAATAAAAACTATTTAAACTTCAAGTTAGAAAAATAAAGAAATCTACTTCAACTTTTTTTCAAAAACATTATTTGTATATCCAACCCCCAGTGATTTGTCAGTGTGCCACCGACATATTCCACTTTCTTGCACTTACAGGATTATTACTTAATGGGTTTTATTGAAATTTTTGATACAACATGAATAAAGACAAGACAAGTGAAGCCTGAGGGACAAAGCATTTGATTTATGCATGCTTCTCTTGTGTGTGAGAGTAAACAAAGAAAAAAGCAAACAAAGTTCTCTGCCAGATGTAGAAACATAAACCCATAGGAAGAAGTTTCAAAGGAGAATAGAATTAATGGCAATTTTAACATAACCAAACAGTCAAAGGAATCTCTTGTGCAGTATTACTTTAACAAGACTAATAGTGAAGATTTTTCTAAAAGGAAATAAAAATCTAACTTCTTTTCACAGAAATTATGACAAAGCTTGCAAAGCATGCTAAAAAAGAGCAAACTAAACAGGGTGATTAGATTTCTTGCTTGTCAGTTCAGCCTCTGAAAACTTAAGCAGGTTGAGCTAAAATGTGGAAATAAAAGAAATTTCCTAAAAAAGCTAAGATGACAGCTGAATGTTTCTGAAACCTGCTCTGTATTTAAGTTCTGAGCTTTTTTTATTCTTCTCATGACGTCAGTCCAAAATCTTTACCCCTGCATCTGATGCCATTGCCAGTGTTTTGGGACAATCTGGCTTCATAAAGGGGTGGCAGCGAGGCCATGTCTCAAAGAGTGGCATTTATGGGCACGATTTTCTCTGCTCAGCACTGCCACTGGAAATAATATAATATTACTGCTGCTTCAAAATGAGTGTCACTTGGTGTAATAGCAAACAGCTCATTGATGTAATAAAGGTGTGTAAAGTGTGACCCCTATGCCTTTAAAAAAGAGCAGTGTATTTTGTTACTATAGGCTAATCATCTGAATTACTTCTCGTCTTTGCATTTCACTGGAATTATTTCCTGTGGCAGAAAAGACACAGGATTATATCACTAAGAAGTCTGTGGCTGCTGCTTTACTTCCCCACCAATCCAAGGGAACTGGTCAGAAAGATGACACCAAGTTTCTCAGTTATGTTATCTGTTTAGTGATCAAATCAAAGAGCAATTGTAATTTGCAATGACACGTCTAAACTGAATCTTGAAAGCTCGTTTATTCTGAGAGTCGTTTCCCACTTTCTCAGCCCTGGTGATTATTGGACTCCATGAAGGCAGCTGACCTCTAGTTGGAAGTGAATCTGAAGCTGTTGTGTGCCAGCATTGATGTACGTGCTGGGCGACACACAGGTGCCCTGTTTATAGAGCCCCTCAATTGCTTGGAATAAATTCTGGTAGAAGTAATTTGTACCACAAATTACAGGAACACTGGAAATGTCTCTTCAATTTGCCAGACTCCTTGCTGACAAGAAGGTTTCTTATGTCGGGGGCTGATTCTCTGCTCTGGCACATTGCTGTGAAGCTGGTGTTCCCGCAGCTCTCTCAGAGCTATCACAGATTGAGTCCTACAGTGCTGAAATCTTAGGCCCAAGAGCTGCAGCCATATCGGGTACAGCCACTCCTACTTTAAATTTTTGGAAAATTTAGGAAACAGTGAATATTAAGCAGGTTTATTCCTCTACTGTTCCTAATATTCTTTCTCTCTTGGATCGACTGAAAACTGAGCTTTTATCCAGTTGAAGCAGACTTTCTCTCAGTACTTCTCTGGAACACCCCATATCATCAGCAGCTTTTTACCATCTCACCATCAGCAGCCATTTCATCTGCCTTCACTGGAATTCCCTATACATATGCAGCCCTATAGCAACAGCAGCCCCTCCTCTTGCCCTTCATGTCCAAGCCTGCTAAAGTCCCTCAACCATTCTTGCTGAAAATGAGTGGAATCAAAGTTATGTAGGAAGAAATTTGCCCTACTTTCCATTTCATGGGGTCTTTTTATTCCTTCATATGTATGTCTCTCTTCTGACTCTTCACCCTACCACTCCACTTCTTCTTTTCTATTACCTTCAATAAATATAATGCCCCATGGTGCTCTTCTTTCTCCATATATTTTTGTTTCACATGTCTGTGTCACTTTGTCGAATTCCCCTAGGTCGCATCATCCTATGAAAACAGCTCCTATTTCCTTTCCAACTCTCAGGCAGCAGAAGTTTCTACCAGAGAGATCTAAAGTACTTCCCCTCTTGACTTTAAATTGGTTTTATATATCTTGTTTGCAATGAAGAACTTGGAGAAGCTGATGAAAATAAGAAGCACTAACATTAAGAGGCTTTACTACTGTGAAGCCGGTCATTGAAATCCTGAGATTAGTTCTCAGACTGCAGATTGGAAATCAGTATTTTACTTTTTTAGAAAATGAAAGAAATGTATGAATAAGTGTAATGATCCATTAAAGCACAGTTAAGTTTAAACTAAAGGCCACAATTATAGCAGAGTGAATTGTTTTTCTATCTCTTCACATCAGTCATACTTAAG
The DNA here is from genome assembly GCF_036169615.1 of Heliangelus exortis. NCBI lineage: Eukaryota > Metazoa > Chordata > Aves > Apodiformes > Trochilidae > Heliangelus > Heliangelus exortis. Next base: position 103,304,048 of record NC_092422.1, read on the forward strand.
AAGTTCATAAATTCTGCAACAGACTTCTCATTTACAATAGAGGGAATATCTCCTATACTGAGACACCATTTTTAAGAACAGACATTAAATGAGACTTGCTGTAGATTTTTGAAGAAAAAAATAATGAAGTTTAAAACAATGACTTTCAAAGTGATACAAAGCTGAAAAATTAAATGGAAAGCATTTATATAAGATTAAGATATGTGTTCATGTCCCCACTTCTTTTTTTCTGGGATTAACAGTAATACACTAGTCAGGTCTGTTTCTTTTGCAACTGCTGCTTCTGGTTTGTTCTGCCTTGATATAATCAATCTGAATTCATGGCATCATCCTGTGCTGTCACAGAAATTACTTGTGGGAAAATGGAGCAAAATGCAGCAGATCCTGCCCTGGTATAAATGGGTGTGACTCAATGTCCTTACTACAATGTCAGTTGAAAGCATGTTGTCTATGACCTTCTTGCCTGTAAATTTAATTGCTTTGGTTGTCAGATAATATCCTGGAAAAAAAAATTAAAGGAATTTTACAGGATGATTTATATTTATGTATTCTATATTTGAAAGTTTTACCTATTAGGAAAGTCATTGCCTGAAATAGTGAGTGCTGTCTGAACGTGAATATTTGCAGTTCTGTCATTCCAGACTAGTTTACTGGATTATTGCATTTTCAGATGATGGTTTATGCATGTGCCTATTAAAAAAATCGCTAAACATTGCTGTTCTGTTTTCACATTTGGATGTCGTGTATGTTTACATTCATGTCACACAGGGGATCTGGCCCTGAAAACCTCCCTTATAAACACCCCACTCACAATGCAGAACTGGCATTACAATTCAGATTGTAGGATTCACACAGATTCAATTGCACTGGTGTGCAATTGTGTGATTATGCATGAGTTAGGTACTTTTGTTACTTTTTATGCAGATGTGAAGGAGGATGAGAAAAATGCTGAGGCTGTGATTTACAAACAGTTAGATTTGATCTTTGGGTATTATTTACCTCACTTCCTTTAAGTTGAAAAAAAAATGTAGAGTGTTCACCCCCCTTCTCCATTCTTTTAGTCAATTGCAGTGAAGCCAAGCACTAGGACAGGTTTAACCTGAAAACTGAGCAATGAGAAAACTAAAAATCAATGGGGGATGGTCCAGAACCACATTATTGATTTTGTTTACAAAATTTTTGTCCATTTTGCTGAATAGTCTTATATCTAGCCACAAATTTTACTGACTTGAACATCAGGGAGATAAAATCCCCAGAAGCATCTTCGAGCTGTTTTTGAAAATCTGGCTATATGAAAATGTCCGTCACTATAGAGGCACTGTCAGAAAAGAAAAAAAAAACAAAACAGCCCTGAGGCACCCCAGGTGACAGGAACTTTTAAAATTAGCAATAGGAAATGGGAATAAGACCAATCTTCTTATCACATAAAAGGCATTAGGTTTTTGTCCTTTACTTGGATATTAAAGCAATAAAAGCTTGATTTGATAATTAGTTGGATCTGCTTAGACTCTGTGATGAAGCTGTTTTGACATAGGATGATGAGGATGTTTTGATAGTGCATTTATGAGGTTGCACTGTTTTGACACAAAAGGATTTGACAAGGTATCTGGAAGGTCACTGTGACCTACCACTGCTGTTAGTGTGATGGAAATGTTAATGTTCTGATGTCTAATCAATGGAATAAAGTACTGTGGGATATATGTAAATTGAGATGTAAATTGGCTAGTTTGGTCTATATATATAAGCATATTTGAAAAATGTTTCATGGGAGCTTCCTTGGCCATTTTATTTTTTCAGTCCAGGGTGGAGAGTATTCTTTATATAGGAAAACATCTTTTTAATGCTCTTCATGTACCTGAAGGGGGACCCACAAGAGAGCTGGGAAGGGATGTTTTGCCAGGGAGTGCAGTGATAGGATGAAGAGAAATGGTTTTAAGCTAGAAGAAGGTAGATTTAGATCACATTAGCTTAGTGTGAGGGTGATAAGACACTGGAATGGGTAGCCCACAGAAGGGGTGGCTGCCCCCTCCCTGGAAGTGTTCAAGGCCAGGTTGGATGGGGCTTTGAGTAACTTGGTCTAGTGGGAGGTGTCCCATCCAATGACAGGGGTGTTGGAACTAAATGACCTTTAAGGGTCCCTCCTAGTCAAAGAATTCTGTGATTCTATGGCTGTAAGAAAATGGCGTTTGGCTTTGCAGAAGTGCCTCTTTGCACTTACTAAGACATGAAAAAATGTGCCTTTTGGTTTATGGTTAACCAAACTGTAATAACCTTACAAATTTGAATTTAGCAAAAGTAATCACCTTTAACTGGACCTTGTATAACTGCAGACAATTTTCTGGTTATCCTCCAACAGGAAAGCTGCTGGTTTAGTGGTTGATGTAAAATTCAATCCACAAATTTAATTTTCCTTCTTACAGAAAAGAGGCTGCTGTCATTTCTGATCCTGTAATAATGCCTGCAGAAAGCAGAGAGACCCAGCAATTCAAACTGCAGGGCTGGCAAAGTTGAGGGAAGTGGTGAAACAATACCCAGTGAAACAATGCTGACCTGGGCTGTGGGATGCTTATGGATGTCTTTTTTTAATATTTTGTGCCAGGAAATTGAAGAATTAACAGGAGGCTGCAACATAAACAGAGCAGCCTGTTGTATTGGTGTGCTATGCAATTTAATGTCCTCACAGGAAGTGGATCAATATCACAGCAGGGGAGGTAAAGAATCCAAGGAGATTAGTCATAGAAGGTGAAAAGTGAAGTAAGAGAAGAGTCTAGAAGAGGAAAGAAGAAAGTTTCCTCCTCTCCTTCAAAATTAATACCAAATTTATATAATTTTTATTTCTTTATTTTCTTTTTTTCTTTCAGGTTTGTCTGTGTGCCCACATATATCTGGAGTTTGGTGAGAAGCTTTTCCCAAGGCTCTTTTTTCTTTCTTGTTTTTTTTTTTTTTTTTTTTTTTTCTTTTTATAATATTTGTAATTATGTGTCTGTTTTGTTGCTTTAAACCCACCAGAGCGTGATGTCAGTGAGCTGCTGCCTGAAGAGTTTGTACTGCCTTTATTTCCAGTCCTGTACAATCTCAGTTTAATCACTATGGCAGTCAACTCAGAAGTGCCTGCAGGTGAAAATTGTCACTATAACATGATGCTGTTGATTTTATTACAGCATGGCCTCAAGACAAGCCATGTTGGCACATGGAAAGTGTGTAGTAATTCCTCTTTTCCTGTACCAGTTCACACACTTGCAGATATGAATTCATCCTCTCTGAAAACAATTTTGGGAAATGTACAGTAAGCCACTGTTATTCTTTTTATAAGGTAAGAGCAAGTATTAAACAGATTGCAAACAAGGCAGTCTGACAGAGCAACTTAAGATATCCCATTAAGTAAATGCATCATTCCTTGCTCCCTTCAGTACCCTTTCACCCATTTTATCACTTCCATCAATCTTCAATCACTCTCATCATCTCCTTCCAAGCTCTGCAGCCTTCAAAGATCATAAAGAGCTCTGCACTGGCTTTGTGGTTTCATTTCTCTTCTCTTTGCTCCCAGCAATACAAATAAGTGATTTCACAGCCGTTGGGAAGGGGGAGCAGAGGGAAAAAAGATTTAACCTACCTCATCTAATCAGAAGCTCCTAACAGATGGAGGGAAACTGCTCCCTGTGCCCAGGGGGGAACTGAGCCAGGGCTCTTCCCTCACCACCAACTGCTGCCAGCTAAACATCTGAATTTACTCTCTTCTGGAAGCTTACAAAAGCTCTAATTGAAGAAATGGCACCTTGTTCATTCCTCTCTGCACCCTCATGCCCCTCCCTTCTCCCAGAGCACACAGCAGAGAGCTCTTCCAGACAGAAAATTTCAATATTGTGACAATGTCTAAGTCACCACTCTCAAATCTATTGTTAAAAATTAAGAAGAAAAATATCCACAAAAGTGGTAATGCTTCCCATTTCTAACATTTTTTTTCTTTTTCTTTTTTTCTTTTTTCTTTTTTTTTTTTTTGGCTTTGTTTTGTTTTTTTGTCAAAAATTTTCAGAGCACAACCATGCAGTAAACAGGTTTTTTTGCATCCTTCATGAGAGTTTCTGAGCTATCAAGAATCCCATTTTATGTCAGGAGAGTAAAGGCATTAAGCAGAGCAGAAATATAGATAAACACACCTACAAATACCTAAGGAATTTATCTGTGACTTGGGAGATCTCAAATTTAAGTCTCTTTCTGGCAAAATTTACTATCTTTTAACCAGCCGCTTAAATCTTGATGGGATTGCCTTTCCTCTTTGAACAGAAATTTTATCCTGCACCTGACAGACCCCCAGACTGAAGATAATACCTTGGTCACTGTCAGGTCACCAGCTTTATTTTCCAAAATTAAATTGCCCATTGAAACAGCTACCCATTTCCAGATATTTGCCATGTCTGGGTTGAGTAACAGGTATACTTGATAGCGTATTTCAGGATCCAGCTCTCCATAGGAGAACATTTCAGGTACCCCTTGGCTCCCTTCCTACAAAGTATTGCTGTGTAGAGGATGGGACTGCTGGATGACCCAAATATGGGGCTATAACTAATCACAGCCAAGGCCAAAAAGAATGCAGTGGTCCCCAGGCTAGACAGAACTTTACAAGCCATAGCATGAATTTTTTCAAAGACAATGAAAGTGAATGTCATTTGTATTCAGTCCCCAGGGAGGCCAGTGAGATTTTTAGCTGATTTGGACCTTAAACTGAAAAGCAATTCTACCTGGTACTTACCAGATAAGATTTCTGGATGTTTATTGTAAAAAGTCTGTCTGGTGTAATCCACCTACATAAGTTCAGCAAAATGATCCTTGACAAAAAATTCAGGTTCAATTTACTTGACCAGATTGTTAATATTCTTTATGTCACCTGCCTTAAAGAAAGAACCCCCCTTTAGATAATTCAGTTTGAAAACAATTTATGCATGTGGCCATTTGGGCACTAAGGACTTTCTGAGGAAGTGACCAGAAGTAGTGGTTGTGATAGCATTAAATTTGATCAAGCTTAGTGCTGCAATTGTTTGAGTGACACCCAGATAATATTTTTGATAGTCACCATGATGCTCCTGCTCAAACTCCATACCATAGACTCCTGATGGATTCTCCAAAATTCATTTTGTGTTTGAGATTTGGACAAAGAATTCATCTAAGTTTGAAATTAATGTCTTCTTCAGGGACCTGGCAACCACACACATACATGTACATGTACACCTCTCACATACACTAAAATAAAATTCAGTAGTAGAAACCAAACAAGCTACTTTCCCTATAGCTCCAGAAGAAAAGAAGAATACTATAATTTCTGGATTAATACCTACTGATATTACTCTGATAAAAATTATTCAGTGGCTTCTATTCCAACATTCGCTGGCAAACAATTCCTTTACTAATGTATATAACCAATGCATTTGTCATATGCATTAGGGTGAATAAGATGCAACTTTTTTCATAAGGACTTCGATACGTTTAACAGCACAGCTATCTAGGTTGTTATTACAATTGCACTTTGACAGCTTCTGCAAGAAGACAGATGCACATCTGTAGCTGATTTATTTTTGCTACAGAAGAAACCTGCTTTGTCACTGTAATGAGATGTGACTTTCAAAAGTAATAAGTGGGCACAAAATAAAATATAAAAATTCTTTTTTAAACAAAACAAGAAAAAAAATCCCCAAACCTCATTTTACAGTGAAAGTTATTAAACTCTGCCACAGGGACCCCAGAGAAGCTGTTAACTCTCCATCATTGGAGATGTTAAAACCCCAATGGAGCATGGCCCTGAGCAGCTCACTGTAGGTGACACTGCTTTGAGCAAGGGGGATTGGAGTAAGAGATTTCTAGAGACACCTTCCAACTTCATCTACACTGTGATTTTAAATAGTTGTGTTTTCTGTACAGTCACAAAGGGGTTGTTTCTTTTTAGATAGCTCCATGAATTCCTGCAGTTGTCAGATACAATAGCATCAGTGATCTCTCTATTTTTGTAATAGCTGAAAGATACCAGAAAAAAGATGGAAAATTCATAGGTGATTTCTACATTTCCAGGAGAGTGGGCTGAAACAAAGATGGACTTTAAAGTTATTGCAAATAATGGATGCTGAGTTAGAGATAAGAGTAAGCTGTCTTCAAGTAGGAATTATTAAGTCTTTCGTTTTAATAGTTCCTCTTCCTAATGTTTAAAAAAGCTCCATTCTTTGAATGTAAAAATATTGCAGGTGAATAAAAAATAAGGAGACTTGATTCATTAAGTGATTGAAATAAAATAGCTACAATAAAGACTATTCATTTCAATATTCCTAAAAATGCATCCTAATCTGATATTCTACAAAGGGTTGGAACTAAAAAGAGAGGGATAAAATGAGGTTGGGCCAACTGTGCAACTCCTGTGTCAAATGTGTTCATTAAACTAGTGTAAGAGAGTATGATAAACTGTGAAGGTTAATTACTAATGAAAAATAAACACAAAAATGGGGGTAAAAAAGAAAAGAGAACTCTGGAGTTTGTAATGATTGAATGCAGCATGCTTAGGGGACTATTGCCACACATCTGCTTTGTGACAAGTACAGTAAAATTAGTTATGGATCATCAAAGAGATTTCTAGCACTTAACAAAATGAGATTGAAAGTGCTTTTTTTCCCCAGGTTCAGACATCTGGAAAAACATTAATCAAACATACAGATTCAGTGGGAGGAAAATTTGGAAAACAGCAATGTTGAAGGAGACTGAGTGGATAATATTGGCAGAAAATTACGCGTGAATCTGCAATGCAGTATCATAGAAAAAATACCCAGTTTTGAATTTTATTTTCTTTTTATTTTTTCAGCCTGCACATGAAGAACCATCATACCTTTATTCAAGAAGGAACAACAATTCTGTTCTGTTTAAGAATGGTGAAATGAAAGCTTTTGTTTGATCCCACAAGGTGCTTGATGTTTCTTACCGAATGCCCTTGGGTGCCTCTGATGTGGAAGGGAGCTGGCCCTTAGAATACAGTGTATGGGGCTGAAAAACCTCTTACCATAATGTTGCAGAGAAGTTGGAAGGGAATTCAAAGACATGAATGCTAGTGATTGCTGAGGGGATTGGTTTACAAGAAAAGATTAAAACTTCTCTGATTACATATGTGCCCAGTGGGATGGTGGTTAGGATCTTCCTAACAAGTAGACAGAAAAAAAAAATTTTTGTAATATTGGCCATTGCGTAAGATCTGATTCCTCATTCAGGGAAGAGAGCTGGCTCTCCTTTCTCTAGTGGTGTAGAGACAATCTCTTGGGCAGAGCTTGGCTTTCATCTAACTTACTTTTAGCTTATCTTTAACACTTCTTCTTAACCTAATTTAAATTGGCAGGTCTAAGAGGTTTGCTATTTTAAACCTATGTATTTATTACTTTTTTAGTGAGTAGGTGATTATATCAAACAACAAACAAGCACAGAACATGGGGAAAAGAGTCACCGTGAAAACAGGTATAAGGAAGAAGAAGAGAATGATGCTCTGAAATGGACAGGTTGCTTTGAGTATCAGCAAAAATAGCTTCTCCCAGTCCTGCCTACATGACCTGTTTGGTTTGCACAAAAGCACGACCCCTTTAGCAGTTGGGTATTCAGTACCACACTGCACCCATCTGCTTTCTCCTCCCAGCCCACTCTATTCTATTTTTCGTGTGTGTAGGCGATAAGCATTGTGAATTCTTTTTTTCTTTGGTGTGCTCTGAACCTTACCTCCTTGCAACTGCAGTTCTGGGACCAAATTCACACATACCCATTCCTACATCTGTCCTTTTGACAGTCTCCTGCCTTTTTAAACTGCTTTTACTTAGAAGCGCCCAGTGTTGTATTGCTGGTCATTACCAAGATGTATCAGGTTTGGGGGAAGGGATAGATTTGACATCTTGCTGTCTGCTGCCCTCAGCTGTGTATGTCAGAGCTTAGAATCAGCTTATATAACACTTTTGGCTTTGTACATCATTATGGCAGCTTTATTGATATCACTGTAGCATGTTTAGCAAAAGCACAAGCTTGCTGGTAAGCTACACCTATTTTCTTCAGTGAAACAGTGTAGTTATCACCACCTTCATTACATTAACAGACATGACAGATGAACTTTTTATTCTACTAGCTCTCTCCTGCCTCTCTTTCTAAATAAAAAAATTACAAGAAAGGGCAATTTAACTGCTACCTAAGCTATCAGATGATGAAGGAAGACTTTGGAAACTGGGGGCAGATGATACTGTGCAGTAAGTAGGCTACCAGCTGCTGGGCAGTACCTGCTCCTCTCAATAATTGCATGCTACAATTTGCACAGCTAAAAGAGCAGAGAAATTTAGAGAAAATCCCTCCCCAAGATCCATTTTCCCTAGACACTTAATCAGAAAATACTTCTGAGTTTTATATGTGGGATAAACATCGTGGATTAAAATCAGAGTTTAGGGGCTGTGTGATTTCCTTCTTTTTGGTGTGTAACATTTTCTACTGTGTTTCATAAACATTTAGTACATAATTTCTACAGTAGTTCACAGATGATTTTATGAATGCTCAGGGGTATTGAACAAAGACCTTTTAAAGAGGGGAAGCACTGCTTCAATTGTGTGCATGGTATGGAAATGTTCCCACTGTTTTTCCATTTTATTTAAAACTTAGTCTATTGAACCATGAACAAATTTTAAGTATGAGAAATGCACTTTTATGTAGCTAGTATTATGAGCCTTATAAAAAACATATCTCAGGTGAATAAAACAAATCTTTGTTTTTGCAAAATGCAAGTAACAAGATAAAACTACTTAACTACCTCTTCAAGAAACTATGTGAAATTATTCTATCTTGCAATCAATATGTTATTCCATATCCATAGGTAAAAATGAAGCTAGGTTTCCCAACATCCCGTCTTCTCCCAGCCTTCACATCTGCAATAAACCCATACCTCCTCCTACAGTTAACCTTCCTACACACACCATGTTACAGCAACATCCCTCTGTCTTCCCTAAATCCCTCACATACCTTATTCTTACTTCTGTGTCCCCAGTATTTCTGACTGCATTGAGCCCTCTCTTCTGTGCACATGTGGCATGCAGGAAGCATCGTTTGCCATCAGTGGTTCAGAGCTATGCATGAGGAGCCTGCCCAGCCAGCCATGGCCCTCAGTGCTGGGAGAGCTAAGCAGACAGGCTAAGCAGATGGCTGAGCCATCCCTGACTGTCCTTCAGCATGTTTCTGCCTTCCACCCAGTCCCACATTTTCCCAAACTTTCTCGGAGCATCATATATTTGAAACCCGATAGTCTTTGTCAAATGTGGCTGAAACGTTTCTGCCAGTTCAAAAGTTACTGAAAGTGAAGAAGGACAGACAGACATACAGGTACACGAAAAGCTTTCTTGTTTAAGCCTCATTTCTGAAGAAAACCATCCACAGTGAAGGTAAGAAAGAAATAGCACAGTCTATAAGTTTGCAACAGTTTGAAACAATTCACAAGACAGAGGGAAAAGCTTGCAGCCTCATGTTGCCACAAAATCTAATCCTGCTCCTTCCTGCCTTGAATTTTCCTGCCATAAAACTCACTTCAGACTATCTGAAGACAAGCACAAAGCACACAGATGCAGCAACAGTGTTTTGAATCAACTGTACAGAACATCAGGGGTTAACAACATCGACAGCCTCCTGCCTCACTGCTCACTAAGTCTATGCATTTCTTATGCAGAGATGTTTTACAGCTGCACTGCTAAGTTTTATCCTGGGAAAAAAAAGCCTCAGAAATGTGTTTCTGCTACAGAAAGGCTGCACTTTGTAAATGGGGAGGAAAATACCTATAAAATATGCTATAGACCTCTGTGACTACAGCACTTCAAAATGTACTTCATGACATACCATGGAAAGCTGGAACTTCAAAATCCATTGACTGAAAAGAGATCATTACTGTACCTTGCTAATTAGGATATAGTACTTTATTCTTAATTTGCACCGTGCACAGTAAGTGCTATTCTATCAAGAGGTTTTTTTAAGGGGGGTAGGATAGGACCAATTAGGTTTAGATAGGTTACTCTTTTCTCCATCAAAAGGGAGAAGCCGGCAGTCACCATTTTGAGAGCACTTTGGAAGAGGAATCTTGCTGCTGGGAGGAGCTAAAGAAGGGTGGAAAGACAAAATGTATGTGTTAGATGTCAGCAGAGAAACAGAACAGCTAGAAATGGATAGGTGAGAGGCAATGGACTGCTACAGTAACAAATTTTTTTTAACAACAATATTGCTGGGGTTCAACGGGGAAAATAGTTACCTTTCTGAATATTTAGGGGAAAGGGTTATCAGCATCCAGGTGAAAAATAGGGCTTGTGCAAAAATACACAAATACCTATTTGATAGTCAGATTAGGTGAATTTCAAATGTACTCAACAAGCAATGAGTCTGAGTAGCTTTATCTCTGACACAATGACTATATTCAGCACACAAGGAAAGGTTAAAAATCCAAGCAGCTATAACTCTCCAGCAGGTACATGAAAAAAACAAGTCCTGGAGGTGCATCAAAATATATGACATTGGTTACATCTAATGGAAAGTAAAAAAAAAGGAAAGGGAAGAGAAAGTCAAGGAAAAAAAATAACCACAAGCCCAGATCATTTTCTTGTTACTAACAAGCTGCCTATGCAAAGTGCTGACTCCATTTACACCAGGGGTGTGAAAAGGTTCGTGCTGCCCCTCATTTCAGTGCAGAACAGGAGAGAAACCCAGCTCTGACCCACCAGCAAATCAACAACCTGAAGAGATATCCCTGTTGCCACATTTCATTGCACAGCATGAACCTTCACTTTTCTCCTCCTAGGATGTCTGTCCCTTTGTAGGCAGATGATGCTCTTATGTCAGAGCATGGCTATAGTCATTAAGTTTTATTGCCACTATGACCTCTGGATTGTGTTTGCCACCAGCACAAGGCTCACCCCACCTGCGTGTCAGATTTTAATTGGGAAGCAACACCTGATGATGAGGGGTGAGGGCAGGAGTAAGGGTGTGAGACTGTCCCCTGTGAGAGACCACTTGGCATCTCTCCAGGAGAGTGTGGTCCAGCTGCACCTAATGAATGTCAGTATGCTTTCAGTGAAGACACTCTGAATCTTTGGTCTGGTTTAGACAAACCAGGACCATCTACTACGGTTTCAAAGGGAACACAGAATATATTTTATCTCACCAGTTAATTCTTGATAAGATTTGTGCTGTGTGAATCCAGGCCCTCTGAACATGCAAAAATCAAGATCATAGTGAATGAGAAGGAAGCCCCTGCTCCCCCGTGTAAACAAGCTCTTAATCTTTCTAGGCTGCACCTGAGAAAGGAATTAGGATGCTGATCCTCAGTTTTGTCAGACTCCTCTCCATCATCTGTGGGTGTTTATTGAAGCACTGGGCTGGCTACATAATTTTTCACAGTATTCTCACAAGCTGTCCAATGTACGAAGTCAGTCTTTAATTGAAGTTGCTATTTGCATCCTTCACAACCCTTAAAATATTCTACTTGGAATGTCAAACCAGGTTAATTGAGGACTCATTTGATTATGGTATTATTATCATTTGAACTTGAAGAATATTAATTCTGAGAGGATTCTATAAGATTTTTTTCCTCTTTAAGTTCAATCTTTGTATTGATAATTAGTTTTTAGTTTAAATTCAAAGTGTCTTTTTCAGCGTGTTGAAATTCATAACATTCTTATGAACAATAGAATTACACTTTCTTAGAAACATGATGATGGCATTGTATTTAACTGTTTTTCCTTGTATTCTACAACAAGTGAGACTATGTTATAGCCTTTTTTAGCTGATATGGTTTGGAGGACTTTTTCCTCCTGACTGTGGGCAGGAAATTTTTTCTCATCTCTGGCTGAGATCAGGCTTACTGTTCTAGTTTATTGCCTGACTGTGACTGGAGCTGTGTATTTACATTTGGAAAAACGACTGTAAAAGTAGTTTTCTACCTACAAATACTATTGTTTAGAAATCTCTTCCTTTCTCTTTCCCCTCTGTTTTTCAGCTGACAGGTCATCTCCAGGAGTAAAAATATTTGTCCCTGTTTAAAACACAGAAAAGCACTGAAACACTCTAAGTAAAAGGCATCTTTGTAAAAGACTTGAAGTATTTATTCAGATTTTTGTGAAAATCTGTAAAAGAAAACTTTATCACTCAGAAGTTATGGACATGTTTTTCCCTAAGTGTATCTTGACATCCATCATTCTTTTACAGTAAGTTCATGCCCTGTTGAAGCTGTAGGTTTTATCTTGTATTGGAAATATTTACCAAGTTTACATTGGATACATTCACAAAAATCTGTAAGACAGGTATTCAGTGGCACAGGAATACATTTAAATAACTTATCCATTAACAAGCATATTTCAAACCAAAAAATACAGTGGTCTCAAAAAGATATGTTTAACAGCTTTTAGTCCAAAATTTGGTGAGATGTATTTTAAAAATGGTTTAATACATGGAGTTTTTTTAAAAAAAAAACCTCCCACTAACTCCCCCTGCACGATCTAAAATTTTCACCATATAATCCTTCATCAATTTAAATTAGAAAGGAAACTGAATCTGAATTAGAAAGGAAATAATTTCCTAGCAGATCTCTGCTCTGCTCCCATAGAACTGAAATGGACTTTGGGTGAAACTGATATTCTTGCACTGAATCATTAGAACATTTTTAAAAATCTGTATTTAAGGCAAAACTCTACACAGATTTTTCATTTCGTGTTTTGCGTGTGATCTTTCAGAAAACAAAAGAAGCAGACTTTTTCTTCCATATTCTATTTTGCTTCTGAAAACATGAATTTTATGCTCATGTTCTGTGTTCATGCACTGTGCTTTGTTCTGAGGGACTGGTCAAGAAAGAACCTTTCTTTTTAAAAGCAAAAAACAAAAAATCCCCACTTAATATTCTGGCCTTTCAGTTTTACTCCTCTGCACCTGTGTTTGAATTGTGCACTGAGAAGGAGACAATGTCTTATTGTAGAATGATCAAGGAGCTGTCCTCCTGCTGCACAACCATTACTATTGATACTGTGCAGAGGATACTCATTATCCAGTATGTAAAATTACAGTGGGAAAAAATAGTGAACATATCAGACAGAGAAGTAATTACCGTGTACCATAAATTATATGGTTCTGTTTGTCTTTAAAAAAATATTGTAGAAAAATTTTCTTTTTCTCTTTCCTTTTTGAAACCAGATTCTTTACACTACTGTGGGTTGCAGTACCATCACCCTTTGCTGTCTTAAATACCATAGCTTCATACCTTCCTGGGCTATCACTGCTGCAGCAACAAATGTGACAAATTACATCATGTAACAAAAACCTTAGGTCCTACATGTTCACTGGACAGTTAGAGGAAAAAAAAAAAAGTGTATAAAAAAATTTTTGTTTCTCTAGAAAACAGCAGATGGATTTAAGCTCTCAAGAAAAGCTCAGTTATTATTCTGAGTAGTACTGAACACTGGAGTGACTCAGCAATACAGGAGGCATATAAGGTTTGTAGGGAAGGATGCCATAAATGTCAAATGTTTAACAGATACCTTATAGTTCCATTTCTCTTTAACAAGAGCTAACGGTCAGAATCTTATGACACACCATGCACAGACTTACAGGAAAGAATTGGAGTTTATCTTTTTCATTCTTACTCTTCTTTTATAAAGTAGGCAGCTAAAATGCTCAATAAAATGGGCCAGAAATAAGAATCTGGACTACTCTGACAACACTGGCATTTTTCACCTTAACAGTAAACAATCTGATCCGAACACTTGAGGTCATAAAGGGAAAAGGGTCCTTACTACAGATATATTATCATTAATTTTCACACGATGCATGAAAGCTAGATTGTTTTGTCAAAGGATACACAAGTAAGGAAGGGATTCTTAGTTTTTGTTGACCTTTGTGAAAGGCTGCTTTTCCTCCTGAAAGCTCCACATTCACCTGTGTTTCACTACATTTGGAAAAGCAAGCTTGGAGCACTCATATTCCCATGTACCACAATCCTGTTGAGGTTAACCACAGATCAGTCACTAACAAGTCTAGCCAAGGGCAAGAGGAGCTGTTGTGAGGGGCAGGTGTCCATATGGATCACTCTGTTCTTTATGCATATGCAAGGTCTTTCCCTGCAGACTTTCAAGCTGCTTCTTATCCTCTTCCCTTTAGATGGCAACTTAGTGTTGTCTTTATCTTCTCACCCTCTCTCTAAGGTGTTATATATAGCAGGAGGAGGTTATTTGTCCATGGGTTATTAGAGCAGACACCACATACACGAGGAATTCCCAGTGTATAAATAATGTCCTTGCTAATTAATTTATTTGTGCTTGAGTCTCTCCTCCCGTCCTGTTACTGGCACTTGGAATTATTAGAACAGAAAGCCCAAGTCCTTTCCCAGTCTTTGTCAGATAGCCACCTCTTGTGTTAACTAGTGGACAGCTCTGTACACCATCCCTGGAATGAAAATTAGCTTCTCTGTAAAAAGCAACAGCAGAGGAAAAATGGAAACTATGGATCTGGAAACTCCACAGGCAGTTGTGTTGCTAAAAAAAAAGTGTATTGCTGTCATGGTAAACCTGAAGATTAATAAGGAAGGCATGTAAAACTGAACTGAAGTCTAGGTCAGTAAAATAAGATGCTTCCTTTCTTTCAAAAGAATAGCTAAATTGCTTATGACAAAAGCACATCCATTCAGGTCAACCAAGCATTTAATCAGAACAGTAAGTAACATTTTTACTCTTCCATTGACTGTACATTGCCATGTGGATCTGAAGTTGTTCCAAATGTCTACTCCAAAACTTCCTTCTCCCAAGGTGAGCTGCCATCTGAGATTAAACTGATGGAGATGATAAAGCCAGCTCCTTTGGCTTCAAAGGAGTGGATTTAATGTAGAGAAAGTAAGATGAAATTTCAGCCCACCACCACCACTAGGTCACAGAGATCAGAAAGTCATGGAGGATAGAATTGCTCAGACATACACAAGAGCATACCAGAAGCACAGCTGCCAGTGCAATTGCAGTGTATTCCCTTTTCCTTCATCAGCACCTTCCCAGCTATGCTTGAGTGGAAAGGAGACAAGATCTTTACTGTGAGATGGGATATAGTAAACAGGATAGTTTAAAAAAGCTGTTGCCTACCTGACTACTGTTATCACTGTTAGACACTGATGCCATACAGACTTCCAGTAGCTACAAGAAATACAGCTAGATCTAGCCTAGAAGGTGTTCCAAAATCTGTGGCAGTCTTGTCTAGATGAAGAAGATGAAAATGAATGTTTATCAGAGAGGTCTGATTGCTTGAGAATAGTCACCCCAGCTCCTAATGGAAAGCTACATTTTGCAGAACAATCTGTAGATTCTATCTCACAGCTGTCACAGTGAAATCGCCTTCACAGAAGTAAAGCAGGAGCTCTGCTAGCAGTCATCGAGTGTGGAAACGTTCTGAATCCAAGAGTACCTCAGTGGTGCAAAGTTATTTCTCATTTTCATTTAAAAAAAAAATATGCAGTGAGAAAAGGTTTGACTTTATTCTTTAACATAACATGAAAACCACATCAATTTTGGACTGTAACATTCTTATTCTACCCAAAAGTAATTTGCTCTCTATGCATGAGTAAACTGCTATTTTGTTTTGTGCATCTCCAGAATTTATTTTGTTTCCCATTCAACAGAAACTCTGTGTGAAAGAAAATATATAAATTACTTCTAGCTCTGTATGGTAACTATGCAGAGTGCCTGATTTACAGTTCAGAAGTCTGAGAAAGAAGCTTCTTCATCTCATATTAGTATTTTTTCCTGAGGAATATCTGTGCTAAGGCCTATAGAAATAATCAATAAACTGAAGAGACAAGCAACAACAGTCACCACAGAAAAGTTCAGAAAAATCTAACCGACGAAAAAGTTAAGAAAAAGCCTACAGAAAATATTAGGATGTTACTTTTTTTCCACTCTATCTGCCTTGATAAAATGGTAAGCAAAATGATACAATAAATATGGGGTTTGAGTATCTTGTTTTGAATTTTTTTACAGGGTACACTCAAGGAGCAGCTATGGCCTAAGATTAAGAAAGTGAAAATGTGGACTACCTGGTGAAGGTATGTTGTAACAGTGAAGTCTGGTAAGGAAGTAAAATAAAAACCACATTTTGTTCATGTGAAAATGCACATGAAACGAAGGTGGACTCTGTACAAAACCCTGAACAAACCATATTCAGAAACCATGAGTCTTGTTTGGTGCTTTTCCCCCCTCAATCAGTGATATATAGGTTAAACTGATGTTCACTGTAACATATACTATAAAAGACATTCCAGAGTGGGAATGCTCTAGGTTCCTTATTGATGCACCCTAATGAAGAGCTGTCAGTAACATGTTCACTGAATTGCTTATTGTTTTTAAACAGAATGTGAGATAGACAAGTTCTAACAAGCAGTAATTCAAATTCTTGAACCCCAAATGCTTAGACCCTGCAGGACAATTAGCATTGCTGCCAACACCAGATTCAGGAATAAGGTTGTGCTGCTATTGCGTCTGAAAAGAGGCCAAATCTTTTCATTCTTCCTTTTCTTGGCTACATCTTTTTCACCTACTTCTGTCTGGACGCAGTCCAGTACTAAACTATCCATGTGAGCAGTCAGAGTTCCTTGCAGTTATGTCTTTGTGAGAAATCCCCACTGAAGCCATACCTCCTGTAAAACGTATGCAGTGAATTCAGCTTTCCTATCAGCCAGCAGCAACTTAGCGATTTGGTGCTGAGAAATGACAGACAGGGCTGCAGAGTTATTGGGGAAAGCAGGGAGAGGAGAAAGTGCTTTGTTTAAATATCCTACTTCAGCTTGATTGCTACAGTGTTATCTTAAAAGTGCCTGGATTTGGCAAATAGATCTCTGGTTCTGTTCAGAATACCATAAGCTAGCACCCATGATCTTTCACCAAAGATTTACTCATACTAGGAAGAAATATCCAGCCTCTCACATTCTCTGATCTCCTCAGTGGACCAGCTATCTGACACAAGCAGGCAAGAGCACCAGGCTCTCAGATCAGAGGAGCTCCTGCAGGAAGAAATGAAGAGGGGGCTAAATAGTCTGGCTGGAGAGAGATACAGTTCATCCTAGCTGTGCTACATCAGTGTGTTTGTAGGCATTTCTATCACCACATCCTAAGTCCAGATGAAACTCTGCAGACATTTACTGCCTTGGGTGAGGCTGAACTCGAGCATGCATACTAAAAAGGAGCTTTAAGCAAGTAGTCAAGAGTGCAGTTAATATGAAAGTCACAAATTGTTGATACAGTGTTGGTAAATTTTCCAGTCTGCAGCTGCAGTACATGGAGAAACCAAATGAAAGTATTAAAAAATGCTGTGTCACAGGTGCCTTTCTACAACTGGGAGGTGAACAGCACTGTTACCTGGACAAAAGTTATATTTATGTAATAATCCAAAATAATTAGACTGTATAAACTCTCTTGGGGACATGTGCAGGTAACATCCAATGGTAGAATATAAGCAAAAACTAAAACACTGTCTTCTACAACTACCTTAGGCAGCACATGTTATCTGAGACAGATCAGAACAAATCACTTCAATTCCAAAATTGACTGTATATAGAAGACCATAGTCCTCTATCATTTTGTAGACTTGTACTCATTTCAGGAGACATTTTGGAGTATATGTTGGCAGAAGCATGCATCTGCACCCAATGAAGGAGCTTGCCAACGTGAAGGATAGCAAGTATGAACTTGCTATTCACCAGCTGTGATATTGGCTTGGAGCTGGGGCTACTGCCACACAAACACCTGTTTGTATTTTATGAATGGTTCTGTGGCACAGGGTTAAGTGGTGATGTGAAACTCCTCACATGGACATGATCTAGGTTCAAAGCTCTGTTAACAGCTCTTAGTTGGCAATACGGTAACTTTTTTATTTTGTTGCATGCAGTTCATCCTCAGAGTAAGAGCTCTGATGCTCATCTGATCTTTGGAAGAGCAGTTCCCTTGAACACAGGCAGGAGTTCAACATGAAGCTGACCAGATTCAGGCACTGAGCCATGCAACCTTAAGTATGTTCACTTGCCTTGCATAAAGAGGGATTTCTGAGTCACTATTTGAGGCAGAGAGCTCTTATGAACAGAAAATGCATTTACAGAAATTACATTTAGGTAAAAAAAAAAAAAAAAATTATCTTGTTAATTTCAGGAGAATTCATGAATTAAAATATAAGAACTTTGGTCAAGAACTAATTACACACTTCTGACCTAAAGCAACAGTCAGAAATTGCCAGGAAAAAATGGCACATGTCATTAAATTTAATAATACTTAATTATAGAATCATGAATATTTGAGATTGGAAAGGCCAAGCAAGTTATTTAAGCCCCCCTTTTTATAAATGCAGGGCTGTTTCCTATCACACATATGCTGATACGTTTTCTGAAGACTATTAGAATTCATTGTCAGGAGTATTTGACTTGAATTCTGCTTCAAATTTCCATTCTTGATTTCATCCCATTACTCCCTGATATACCTGCTTGTTTCATGCTAAGTAATTCCTTTACCTCCCTAGTGTGTATGCCTCTCAAATATTTGTAGATGTTTAGCTTGCCTCTCCTTAGTTATCGCTTAGCCAACTACACATATTTATTTAGTTCCTTTAATCTTCCTCTTAGGTAAATCCCCGCAGCCCCTTAATTATTTTGTTGCTCTTTCCTGAACTCTTTGTTTTCAAGTCTTCTTGTGGCCATTTTCAACGCAGTATCCCAGTTTTGCCATTCAGAGCTATAGAAAAATTAAGGACACCGTTGCATTTCTGCTGCCACGCAACGTGTCTTTGCCTCTGACCCAGTATAATACTTTTCCTGTTCTATCATGCTGAGAACCATGCATGGCTGGAAAGAGGTCAAGACAACCTCTGTTTTTAAAATTCTGCCCTGAAGCTATCCCTCACAGTGCTGTCAGCAGGGAATATTTTTCTTCTTCTAAAACCTTACTTCTGATATCTTTTCCATCTAAAGATGTTGTGACTTGAGCCTTCTTCTGCATTGGGCAATGACTTTACTTATACTTCACCTCTCTTCCTGTGCTTCTTTATTGTCCTCTGCTCTGTGTGTTTCAGACAAGATCAGTAAGAATGGGAGAACAAACAGAGCAAGAACAAAAAAAGCCCCACAAAAGTATCTGACTACAACAGCTGGAAAAAAGGTTCATCTCCTGAGTTTATCATCTCACAGATTAGTAGCCCAAGACAGGAAAAAGGCTCCCTAGAGGCACTGTGATGAAAAACACAAGAAGGAAGAGTGTAAAGTGAGGAGACAATGGAGTATAGAGATAAATTAGTGGGGCAAACTGACAGGAGAGATGAAAACAAGGAAGACAGTGCATATATTTTCTTCCTGGCCAGCACCTAGCAACAGATTCTGTTCTTGAATAATTGGTACTACATTGATTGCTGTGGATGGCTTTGTTTTGACTTTTTCTTGTCAGTTTTGACATCTTCATTTACACTAAAACACTTTCTTCTTCCTCAGCCCTTGGTTTAACTGAGTTGAAAAGTGGATCTTCCATGCAGAGTCTGATTGCTTTCCCAGCAGGTCCACTCTTCTCACCACAAGTTCTCCTAGACATTAAGGACCATCTCTGAAAATTCTTGGGCACTTGCTATGAAGTGGTTTCTAACAGCAGATTGCAGAAAATCTAGGGGATTTAGGATAACTTGGTAGATCCCTAGGTTAGAATGCCTAGTCAGCAGCTGCCTATTGTCTGGAGACCTTACCTGATTAACTGGAACAGAAATATAACTCAGGAAGAACTAGATTCAAATAATATGTAGCAACTGTCCAAACTAAGGGATTTTGTAGTGTTTTTTTATTCTTATCTTTTTAGCCTTTTATTTCTTCTTGTAAATCATATATTATATATCATATTATAGAACTGTTCAGGTATGCAAAAAATAAATGTGAAAATTTGTAAACATAAAGGTATCTATGTAAATATTCCCATGCAGGCATGAGTGTCTATATAAAGGGCAGCTTATTTCTCCTTCCTTTTTCAATGTCCTTATCTGTTTTGGTTTTTTTCTTCCTGAAAATAAAAAAAACAGTAATTTGGACAGGTAAGACCAAATATAGTACTATGGTGTTCCAAATTTGTGGGGAGATTCGGGCACATAACTGCCAACTTGGAAGACACAAGGTTGTGTCTGTCTATTTACATTTATTTATTTATATGAAAATTGTAGTGAAATTTGTTAAAATTACATAAAATACTTTTTTGTTTGTTTTCATTTTCATATAACTGCCAAATATCTATCACATAAATACAACTTGTAAGTCATATTATTAGAGTAATCGTCTGAAATCAAACTATGGGAAGAAACTGAGCCTTATCTGTAACTTATTTCTAACAATGAGGGGATGAATATGAAGCAAGAATGGTTCAGTTTTTAATAAAAGACAATATTTTCCAACCTAATAATGAATTTTGTGCACAACTATACATGAAACTGTTCCTGTGGTCATGTTTCAATGAATAATCAGTACCTGAAGCTGACAGAACTCAAGGAAGACATCACCCACATATGAAAGCCATGGTGCTTAAACAAGAGTTCCTGAAGAGCTCTTATCATAGAAACAACCTTTAATGTCTGCACATGTGCATCATCCTAATAGCCACAAAGCAACAAAGGAAAGGAGAACAGGGATCTATGAGACCACACTCTTACAGCATGGGCTGGGCTCTGTTGTCCGTAGTCCTAGGAATATTCCCCTCATTCTTTTTGGGTGCTATAGGAACTATAATGCAGTTGAAAACTGAAGTCCTGACGTAACTTTGCATGACAAACACTGAAAATTTTTGCCTTTCACTGACTTATCTAATGTGTCAGGCTTCCAGGATAAAACAGGAAGAAGGGTGCTTATGCAGAATTATTTCCAGATTGCACCATTTTCCCAGACTATGTCTGGAATGCTATGACACTCTTAGTTTCTTGTTCCCCTCTTTTTTTTGAGGTATTTTTTCAAAAAAAGAACAAGCAAAATACACAGAGATTAAACTCCATCCTCTGACTCTTCTTATTTTATATCTTTGTTTCAGTGGCTCAGAAAACGAAGGCTATCGACTCTCGTATTATGTAAACTGACATGGTACATTTCGTTTCATTTTCTTCAGAGTACATGCATCAACTTATCCATAAAGTATTGACTGCAGCGGGCTGAAGCTGTCTGCACAGCACTAGCTGATTTTATAAGAGATTTTATTCACAATCTTGCCACACAAGGAAGGTGTTACTGCTATTCATAATAGAAATTATGCGGTGCTGTAGACATGCAGGTGTCTGTGGGAGGGTGATTAGCACTCGAACATCTTTCAGCACAGTTTATGTCTTTAAGCAAAGTGTATGTAAAAACATGAGGTAGTCACTGGACTTGAATCATTCCTGAGGGGCAAATAGCCCTCAAAGCCTTCTTTTCCCTTCCACATCTGTGACACTGCTTGCTGTCTCCTTTCCACACATCTACATCCACAAGGGATTTCCCAGGCAGAAGCAGATACCTGCGGGCCAAACACTTGTTCTGAGAAAAAGAAGTAAAGAAAATTTTCTAGGGATGTATCATACACTAAGCTTGCTCTCAGCAAATAGGTCCTGGAAACATCAACCTCACTGGGCACAGCTATATAGCACAAATACAGGGACCCTCAGCATTTCAGCTCACTCCTGGACCATGGCCAAAGCAGACACATAACACATCGGAGAGGCCCGGTCGTGTGGCTGAGTCTTTATACAGCAAAGTATCAAAGTGGTCTGGATAAACAGTCTTCTATACGAGCCAGAAAAAACTTCCTCAGACAAAAGGCAGTTTCAAGGAAAACCACAACTGCTACGTGCATTTTCAGGAGACACTGAAGAGGTTGCACATTCTCCAAGGGAAAGACACAGATGCAGCTTCTCCCTTCCACTTCCTACTTGTTTTCTCTAGGAAAGGGCAGGCATTGCTGTCTCTGGCACTGGGTTTAATGTCTCAGCTGCTATACGTTTCTCATATATATATAGGTATATGCTTTTATCTTTAAGCTGAACAGACCAGCTGCCTGACCCAGGGCCCTGCAGCAGGGGTGAGAGTTGTGCCTGGCAGGGAGAGAAGTGGAAGAGCTGGTTACTGCTCCCAACCCCTGTGCCTCCTGCTTGAAATGATTTGTGATCTGCAAGCCCTTTTCTCCTTTATTGTCATCACTTCTTCCCTCAGCTCTGAGATGTATGTGTATGTCCCACCTTTCTGGGTGTTTTTCCAATAACTAATTAATGCTGAGGGTGTTGCCAAGGTTGGGGTCCTGGGCTCCAGCCAGCTAAGGGCACTGGTCTTGCATCGGTCTCCACCTGCATAGGACTCCCATAAGGAGTTCTCACACTTCAGCCTGCAAACAGCTTGCAGTCTCAAATGATTTTTTAAACCTGCACTGAACACCTGAATAATTTCCTACCTGCATTCAGGACAGGTCAGCTATTTTACTTCTGAGACGTGATAAATACAATCCTGTTTGAGTTCCAGAAGGTGTTAAACATTTCTGAAGTTTCATAATGCTCAAAGAGATTGTGTTATGAACAAAATGGACATCTCTGCCAGCTGGATTTTATTTTTACAGTCAGTGGTTTGCAGCCTTCTGGCTCCTCGGAGCGGCTGGCTCTGGCAATGCTTCCCTCTACTGGGCAAGCATTGGGTCTCGGGCAGAGATGCTTTGGCTGTCCCAGATTTCAAAGCACTGTGGAATAAAAATATACAGCTCCTATTCATCCTAACTGATGACTGGATTAATAAACTGATTATGTAGTAAGATACCTATGTTTTTTGCTGCTTCTCTGTGGTGTTCTCTGTATTCTGTGTCTCTCAGTATCTCTACAAAGAGCACATTTTTTTCTGCCTCTTTAATTTGGGAGTCCCATGTCAAATTTTTCAATGGGTTTCTCAAAATCGGAGGGGTCTAGCAGATTAATAGAACTCAGGTATGCTTTAATAAACATATAGCTAAGAATTTCAATAAGACCTTCTTGCAGCAGCTTTTTGTGCTCTTATTTTGAGAAATTAGCATTTGAACCAAGAAGACAGAATCATTCACTTTCTCTGATTTTGTAGCCTATCTGCCCTACACTGGAGATCCCTGGAGATGTAATTACTGAAGTGATGAGACATCCTAGTTTAAGTGTTCATGGTGCCTGCAGAGCAAGGGACCGAGAATTAAGTATGCACCTTATGCATAGTAGTGCAGAACATCATCAATAAATGACTATTCTCCTCCTTAATGTTTGCTTTTAAATTCATGGGGACTAGAGGAACTAGTTCCAGGCAAGAACTGAGAATTTTTAATTCTTATTAAGGCCTGGACTGGTACTGCTAAACTCCACTGTATCTCTGCAAAATGGACAGAATACCTGGATTAACCATTGTGCTGTTGTGCTGATCAGCCACTGCTCAAGTAGTTCTTTGAATAAGTAAGTGCTATGTGGGAAGGAAGGTTTACATCTGTAATGTAACAGGTCTTAATATAGATCCTTCTCAAAGACAAGAGAGCTAAAGAGACTTTACCTGCCCTGTCCAGGCCATGGTTGGTTTGCCTGTGGTATCAGTGGGGGAATTTTGTTTTTCTTGTTAGCTCTTCTACTAAAAATGCTTCTATTTTCTTTTTAGTTTATTCAGTGTGCTACATCAAAAAAGTCTATGCTTACTCTAAAACCTGTTTTATGATTTGTAGTTTGTTTGGATCACACACATTGAAAAACAGAGCAATCATCTGATAGCAAGGTAAGCTTTGTGTTAAGGGTAGCACTAATATATAGCAGATCTCCTTGTGCTTAAAACACAGCTACTGTAAGCTGAATTATTGTCCCTCTGCAGTTTTCATAGTTATTACTTGGTAGGTTGCCTCTTCAGTGTCAAATTAGAAGTCATTCTGCTGGAACCATTGCAGTGGTGCCTCTTGAGGTTTGTAGTCTCACATACTTGCAGTATATTACGTATTTTTCTGAACAGTTGTGCTTTCACAGGGGTCTGTATTAGAACAGCATGAAATCTGCTGTTTACCTAGGTTTCATCTAAACTGGTGGGTTCACTTTATGCAATGTCAGCAGCACTGAGACTCAAACTCTGTTTCAGACAACTTTGAAACTTAAAGTAAAACTTGAACTCAACCTCCCAAATTCCTTCCAGTGTCTTTCTTCTTTTCATTCTGTTCTTCAAGGGCAAATTTGCCTTTAGCTTTTCTGATATTTTGTGAAAACCATACAGCATCTTTCCCTGCTTTTCAAGAGCTATTTCATTATAGTTTTGCTTCCCCTTCTGCCCTGCCTTGCACACACTCATCTACATCACATGCTTGCTGTGATATACTGAAAGCAGGATGGGAAGCAAGTATAGATTTCATTCATCTTTTTGTTTTATAGATTAGAGGGCATGGAGGATGATTTTTCTGTGCTAAAGTGTTTGTTTAAATACTGGTTGCAGGCAGGATAAAAGAGAGAACAGGGGACAGAGGGGCTGAGAAAAACATCTAAGGAACTAGTTGCCTTATTCAGGTGAAAAGGAACTTTAGGGAAAAAATCATTATAGATTATAAACATGAGGTTTATATTGGGCATAAGAGCAGAAAGACTTCCTTTTAGTAATTAGAAACTGGGCTGGTTGGTCAAGCAGAGAAGTGTTGTGGATCTCATTTCCTGTCAAGGAATCTACAGCTCAAATAATTGAAATGAAGGTGAAGAGAGATATCTAACCAGCTTAAATTTGTGAAGAAACATTGCAAAAGAGCTAGATGCCAAATTAAAAAAAAAGTGGGACTAAGCAAGATAGTGATGAATTTTCTTTAAAAACTCTTTTGGCTTTGGACTAGATATGAACCTTTTGCTGCTTTTGTTTAGTTTCACTCTTTTTTTTTTTTTTTTTTTTTTTTTTTTAGGAATTGCTATTTAATAAATGATACAAGCAGCTAATATTGTGGTATCTTGTCCTTTAGGCTTGACTGAAACACAGCCTTATTTTTCAGATAGTGCTTTTGCCTGAAAATTATCATTATATATCTTCTGGAAAACAAGGGAGAGATTTGATTAGGGTCAAAGACAAAACTGTCTATGGGATTAAATCAGAGAAGAGCTCAAATCTTCACATAGAATAATTAATATTTGAAAGTGAGAGACCCCTTATAACCCCTTTTCTATTAAAATATAGGCATACATGCAGCAGTTTCTTTATTTGTCAGACATGAAAATACATAATACATACAGCACCTTCTCTAATTCCTTTTTTTATGCATTGATAGCTATACAGATATACATGCATACGTGCATGTATTTTGCTTCCAAAACATCTTTCCATTGCCCTGCCCAATTTTTTCTTTGTATACATGACAATGAATTTGTTTCATTTTGCTGCTGGGAAGTAATATTACATCTGGATTTCGAACAGTTCTATCCAGAGTAGGGATGGGGTTCTTACATTGTCTAAAGGGCAGTTGTGATGAAGGAGACTGTTTAATACTGATGGTGACTCATAGGACCATGCCTGGAGAGCCTCTGGTTGGGTTCTCCCAGACATCCCTGCATCAAATACAGAAAGCAGAGTCTGTGGAGCAGCACTGATACTGACAGAGCTTGAAGCGTTGGGCAGGGAAAGTCTTATTTTTCTTCAAACCTCAACACGGACTAAGCAAGGATAAAAGGAAACTGGGTGCACTTTGCAAAAGGCTTTTGCAAAGTCTCAGTGGGAAAGTGTGGCTGCAGCTACAACTCTGAAAGCTGTCTAGAAAAATTTTCATATATCAAATATGATGTGTTTGCCCTAATGTTAGAAGTTATACCAAGCATCCTGCTCAGGATTCACAACAGGGGAGCCTTGCTTACATGGGAGGATGCTGGGCAGAGTCTGTTGTAAGATTAATGAGAGTAAGTGAAGGCTCAACAGAAATGACAATGAGAAGTAGCAAATGAAAACCTCTCCAGGCCTTTCCTGTCTGCAGAGTGTAACACAAAACCTTCAGCTACGTAAGAAATGAAATAAATTCTTTCTAGGTCATTTTCTTTTTAAAGATTAACTTGAGATCAGGGACTTATACCATGCTGTGCTGATGCCTCTGTATTTTGCAACAGAGTTATTGGTACGGATTTTTGAGGACTAAATTGTGAAAATAGTTCAGTAATTGTGTAAAATCTAATAATTTTGTACAAATTACGGTACCTCTGTATTTTAAATGGATTTTTAAATTCCAGTTGCTGGAACTGCAACTTTAGTAACTCCTTGATTGTTTGTAGATGTTATGAATGTCTTTGGATCCAGACAGAGTGATAATTACTTCGACCACACAAATGGACTTGCAGCTGGATTCTTAGGAGAGCTTTCTACACTGGGTAATAGCTCACATATTGAAAAGTGCTCATCAAAGAGATATTATGG
The DNA here is from genome assembly GCF_036169615.1 of Heliangelus exortis. NCBI lineage: Eukaryota > Metazoa > Chordata > Aves > Apodiformes > Trochilidae > Heliangelus > Heliangelus exortis. The sequence goes on from NC_092422.1 coordinate 103,330,467, forward strand.
GAGCAGCAAAGGGAAGTAAGATTTACCTGCAAAGTGGAGATGAACAGGGGGAAAGAATCTGAATTCTCATGGAATTTCTAGTAAAAATCAGGACTCATTATTTTTATTACTAATTTTAGACCAGGATCTGCAACCACTGATGAAGGTACTAATTACCTTCTTTTGCAGTGCAATTCCATTTATATATTTGTCAAACTAAAATGAAAAGTTGTTCTTCCCAATATAAGCTGCTGCTTGACGTAAGTGTCAGGAGTGTCTAGCCTTTATTGACTCAAATTCTGGTTTCTTTGTTTGTTATGACTACCTTAAGTGGAAATAGCTAACGTGCTCAAAGGCAGTACACTGTATTTGCAAAAAGAACAGCCTGAAAGGATCTGTGCTCGAATGATGTATCGTTTTCTTTACTGTTGCTACAGCGTTGAAAGCCTGTCTGTTCTCCTTATTATGTTAAATTCATTCAGGAGTCACTTAACTGAAGTATCCTTAACCTAGTGCTTCTGCAAACTGGTACATCTACATAGAGAACAGTTATTAAAATAAACATCTCATTATCAGCATCCCAATGCAGTACCATTGTGAGTGACCAATGAAGTCTCTGGCAATCATGGGAATTATACAATATAATTGAGTTCTTTATAATAAAATCGCCCAAGAGTTTCTGACCTTCACAGTTGAATCTTTTTTTTTTTTTTCCATACAGCCTGCTGATCTTGTTCTGAATTTTTACCACACCATGTTTTCTCATTTGTCCTAATGTAACATTAGACAAGTAATCTATTAAACTAAGCTCAGGTTTATAACAGAAGAACATTATAATGTAGTTCCATTACAGAATCATGTTGCATTCCTTAAGCTTTAAAACCATTGCTCCAGGTAAGAATTTTATGTTATCCTCCAAAATTAAACAGGATCTGAAAAGATATAATATGAAAAATTTTTCTACATTCCTTCCACCTCATACTCACAGTCTGTATTTTGCTCCTTTTACCTTAGCCTCTTAGTCAGCCATGAAGCTTGAATCCCCTGCACATCCACTACAGAGGACATGTAAGAATCAAATTAATGCTGAAGCCTCTGCTCTGAGAAAACAAATAAGAGTCTAAAAAGCTTCCAGCAGATACAATAAAGGCATACAAATGCTTTTGCTTTGCAAATGTATGCACCACTTCCCATTAGTTCCTGCTTCTCCACTGGGGGCTACACACATCCAGTGGTCCTGGTAGAAAGATACCAAGAGCTACTCCTCATCTGCCTCAGCACCAAGTTTAAACTGAGGATGCAGATGGTGTAAGATAACCTTGCAGATTTAACATGAATGTGAATTAAAGAACAGCCATGTTCTGCAGTTTAAGAAATAAGGGCAGTGATCTTTACCAGGTAAGTGATGATAATAATTGGGAAATTATCAACTATATCCAAAACAGGGTGTTTGCCAACTTCCTAACTCAAAAGGGAGAGAATATGCATGTAGGTGTCACTTTGCCCTCTAGACTTTCCAACAACATAGAACATGGATATCTTTAAATTTGTTACAAATATTTTCCTTTTTCCATAAGATGGTCCAGCAATTTTATTTTTGGACCCTAAGAGTTAGTTTTTCATAAGAAGTTATTTTCTGAGACTGCAACTCTGTGATAAAACCATTGGTATCAAAAGGTTTGGATGAGTGTCAAAGGGATTGGAGTAAATGCAGAAGTTTTAATTATGTATTTTTTTTTTCTTAAGAGGCAATATTCTGATCCACTTTTCAGTGGCTACAAAATTTGCAATGCTGTGCACTGTTTCAAGAATGACAGGTATGAACCCGTGCAAGTCACTTGCATTAAAATCAAAGGAACAGCATTTAGCCTCTACCCTAGGAAGAAAAAAGTTCAGAGAGTAGCAGTGAAATTTTTCTTTTTTATCAGGCCACTGAGTTTACGGGTGAACTGACTTCCAGCTGCATTGTAGCTGGGGAGCTTCTCTGCTGACTGCCAATACTGAGAAGGCCACCTCACAAGTCAGGGAGTGAAAGGTTACTCCCTGTAGGCTTATTAGCCCTACCAGACAGAGGACTTAGGGACACCAGATGTCTGTGGGAGGAAGGTAGGAGAAATAAAACGTGACTATGACTGTTATAAAATAAAAGTTAGACCAAGATATCCTAGGCTTGAAGGGTTTTCATCCTGGCCTTAGAGACAGGTGAGGACAAATCACATGAAGACTTGCAGGACATGCTGCCTTACACCTTCTGTTATGCATAGGATGTGTTGATGGAAGAGGGGTTTTTCTAGCTCTTTTTCCTCATTTGAAAAGCTGTACTGCTGTATTTCATCTTACTTAACCATGAAAAAATTGCAGAAGGAGGAAGGCAAGAGAAAAGCATACACATCAGACACAGAAGAAGGAAATATGGAAGAGGGTGGAAAGGTGGGTCGGTGTTGTCTGGTTTATGGCCCTTCCATGCCATCTGAATGGTACAAAAGGCTAAAAACCAGCTTGGGCATCTGTTTTACTGTCTGTAACATTATGATAATGAAAATCCACAAATGCTTAGAAGAATAAAGAGCATTTCAAGTTTTCTGGTGTTATGTAAAAGAAATATTTATTCTATCTGAGGAAAAGTATGCAGAGAAGTACTGTGGTTAAAAAAGGCATAATATCTTCACAATGTGAAGGAGCAGAGCAGCACAGTAAGCAACCCTAGCTAGGCTGTTTCCAAACTTTTGACTGCCTAACCATGCAACCTTAATGCTCTGTTACCATATTCGTCATGCATACAGTATTATATAGATATGTATAATGCTGATAGTCTGGGTAAATGTAGATATCCTTATTTTTATTGGAATTTTATCCTCAGTCTCCTCTCCGCTTCTCTTTTCACAGCTTTTCTTAAGCAGAATGTGAAACTAATACTTTAAAATTTCAGCTGCACTTTTGAACCTGTGATATTTGAAAGCAATTTTTTCTCATCACAACCTGAAACTGATATGTTGTTACAGAGGAAATGTTGCACATCTCAAAACTCACCACTTATAGAAGATGCAGTACATATCCTTCCAAAGGTGTGGGATGCATGTGAAAAAAGGTATCAGGATTGCTCTGGCTCACTGGAAATTATCACACAAATGTCAAAATTGCCTCTTAAAATATTTAACATTCATATTCCATCATGTCGATCCTGTTTATTTGGGAATGCAGTCTTCTCTGTGAAAGCTATATATGTGTTTTTGTATTTATGCTACATAAAAATATTAACATAAAGTAAATCCAAACTCACTTGAGTGTTCTCCAAGACCAAAGCCTGCCTGCACAATGAAAGCCAATGATACTGGGTCTTCCTAGTTGTTCTTTTGTTGTTAATATATTTATAGAAGCTTTTCTTGCTGTCCTTTATCATAGAAGCCAGACTTTGGCACCATTGGTTCTCACCCTGCATAGCCTTGCAAACCTCAGAAGTCTTATAGCTGTATCCAAGCATCAGGAAGGTTGTAGGGAGCTGAAGATTGAAATTTTTCCTCTCTTAAGCTGGTCAGACCCATAGATTTGTTTGGTAAGCTGATTATGGTTTTTTGAGAAGATCTATGTTCCTAATGCTCAATATGAAACATTAGTTTTAATTAACAAATTTATTGTGTACTTGTAGATCTATCATATTGTTAATGTATCTGAGGTTGGGAAATTGTCTGAAGGAAATAAATTTGAAACAATTCAAATACAGGTAAATAGCCTGTTATTATCTATGAACCACTGACATTATAGCAACTTTTGAAAAATCATGTGTTTCCCATGGCTCATTGAATCTGTTTTATTTCCTGAATATTACCTACTTTGCTATGTCAGCTGTGCAGAATAAAACAACCTTAAGTGGAAGGATTTATGCCACTAAGAAAGATGGCAATCAGCAACATGAAAGACCTTCCAGAAAACCTATACAAAATTCATAGTTTTCTTGATTTGTAATGTTAAATGTTTTTAGTAGCTATACAGTCGCAGAATTTGACCAAGATGTGCATTTGTAAACAAAGGAATGCCATTAGTTATTCCTTAGCAACTGTGCTCCGATGCCTTTATTCTGAGAAAAAAATGTAACATTCTCAAAATGGAAATTTTCTCTTTCAGCAGGTCTGTCTACCAAATTTTCAGAAAATGTCTTAAAAATGGAAGAATGAGGCCTCCATCAAAACTTATCAACAACTGAGTAAGAAAAAAACACCCTTAGGGAACAAGAAAAAGGCAAGAAAGGAGCAAGGGAGCTGATGGCATGCTCTGCTTACCCAGGGCTTTTTCTACCCTTGCCAAAAAAAAAAAAAAAAAAAAGGTTTTAGTGCAGGCTAGGCTGGTTAACGTGAATGGAGTTCCTGAGCAGGTACTTACACTATGACATATTCAATTTATATCATGCTATATCGTTGCAGGAATGCTGTGAAGAAGGACAGCAGGGAGAAAGACTATTTCTGGTCACTGTGGTTTGAAGGGGAACACCCTAGAAAGAAGGGAAATCACATCTTTCATACTCTTGTGCCAATTCCTCCAGAGGACACAGCAGAACAAATGGTGTGAGAAGAGGAATACAGGGAAAAGACTAAAAGTAGCTGGACTGGAGGACTCCTGAAGGGAGCAAAATTCTACCTGTGGGGAGGACTGACCTACACCAAGCCTCAGAAATTACAGAAAGTGACCTTCTTAAGGACTCCAAAGAAAAGTCAGTTGAGACAGCTCTTTCTCTCAACACAGAAACATTCAAATTTGTTAAATTTAAAGGAAAGCCCAGAGGAAAGGATCCATCCTTCTTGAGAGGGGTAATTGTTTTATTGCTTTTCATGTTTTATGTCACACTTTTTAGGTTCTGAATTTTTCCTGCTTAGGTGTTTATCTTGTGTCATTGTTCGTGAGATTTTGGGATTTATTTTTTTTCTTCATAAACCTTAATTTGAAAGGCTACAAAAACATTAGCTTTGGGTTGACAGGAAGGATATTCTTTTTATTCCACGGCCTTCTTGGTGTAGAGCTTGTGAGCAGGTAACCCTACACCACCAGATGAAGCTATCAGTACTGACAAACCCTCCAAAAGTAGAAGATAGATAGGGAATAATTTTGGAACACCATAGGAGAGTTGCATGGGGACAAAGCAAGGTCACTTTTCCTCCTTCTCTTTCTCACCACAGCACCAAAATTGGGTAGTATGTTTCTTGAGTATTTGTGATCCCTTGGAGCTAAGCCTCTTGGATGTTTTGAAGGTAAAATCTAGCTGGCTTTGAACATGAATATGCAGAAGAGTGATAATGAGAACATAAGGAACTGGTTACAAGAAATCCATGAGTGACTGCCCCGACTCACTTAAGGTTGTATGGTCAAAAGCTTTATGTTGATGTGATGTGATATTACTGCCTATATGCCGGCCCTTTTTTACACTCCCCAGCAAAGTATAAACATGTCCACTACCCAGCACTGCCTCTGCAGCAGCCCATGCTCCAAGCTGGCCACAGTCAGGATATTAAACATACTTTTTTTTCCCCAATGCAATAGGGTATATGTGGGATATGTACAGAATATTAGATTGCTTTCCAGCCACCTGCCAGAATTTGATGGCAGGAAATTTGCAAGGTTCTTGTTGTAGCCAAGTGACAGATAATATGAAAAAGGTGCCATTGTTGGAACTATCAATATCAGATTTTCTAATACAACCCTGTTGTAATGAGATCATACACATTGCTCAAGCTGCAATCAGAACTTCCACTGAAGAAATGAGCCTGGATAATAATAAAAGCAGAAAGCATTTTAAGTAAATAGAATTTCCCAGATACTGCATAATGTTGTTTATTATTGCTATCTCTTATGAGCTCTGAGAAATGTATTGTATAAGAATGATTTTCTTCAATATAATCTGTTATCATTGAGGTCTCCTATGTCAATTTTTATTTAAAATATATTTCCTTACAGTCTTGATATTATGAAAACATAAATTAATGCGACCTCTCTGCTTCTATTCCATGTTCTTATAAAGACTTGCCATAGCTCTCCAAAGAACAGTTACTTGCTGCTTTGTACACATGTAGCCTAAACCACTCCAAATAATAAGATCCATCTTGGCAGTTAAAAAAAATCATTTTATGTACAGCTTTCGCAGCCCCAGAAAAGCCAAGGTCTTTCAGTGAACATTGCACACAATGTTTTTTTCTAAGCTCAAGTGAGAGTGAAGAGGCATGCAGATGTTGTCCTCCACTGCTCTCCGAATGGAAAACTTCCATGAGCCTAAACAAGTGGAGCTTCTTTCAAAGACCTTGAAGGAGAATAAACAGGGATGATGACAATGCTAAGAGCCAGTGCAACAGCAACGCCCTGGCTAAGGTAGAAGTGGGGACAGACTGTTTCCATAAGCTATAGCACTATGGTAATTCTCTCTTGCCTAGAGCTTGCCATTGGCAAAAAGACAAAGCCAAAACAAACTCCTACAGTGAAATGCATATTTCTGATTAATGTTTCCCTATTAAGACCATGTCCTTGTTTTGCACATTTTGCTTCTTATTTTGACATGTGTTTCTTATTGCTAGCAGCACATAACAAATATAATTTCGTTGTTTCTTTCACATCACTTTCTGACCACTGGAACTTTTTGTAATATTTTCTACTGGTGTGAGAGAGCTGTATGTTTTCAAAATGTCTTCCTTAGGTAGTTAAAAATCTTGTTTACAGGCAAAGATGAAGCAAACCCTACACATAAATTCTATCATTATTGCAACTGAAATCCCAACAGTCTAATCCAAGAATCATTACTTGTTCAGATATAATTATTATGGAAATTGAAGAATATGTCTAACCAGAAAATATTCTTTAATAATAGTAGTAATACAGGTAAATTTTCACACATGCACTTAGTTTCTACCTCTTTTCCTGATGTTATGCTTGCCTTTCCTGTGTTGCTCTTAGTCCTAAGGTTGAGGGATTTATTCTGGTGTTGGTGCTGATGAGAGCAAGCTTTCAGCATCCCAAGTCCTTTGTCAGGAGGAATATAACATTCACATAGATGTTTTTCTCTTTCTCTGTATTGGATGAATTCAGGGTCAATTTTATATGTCTGTTAACATGTTTTTATACCTACCCTTTATTTTATTGCTCTGCACCAGATACTATTTTTTTGTTTGCTTTCTTATCCTAAAAACACATTTTGTCCAACTTTAGGTCAGCACTCTAGCCATGGCATGTCCAGTGTCAGTCTTGTGCCCCAGACCATCCTAAGCCAGTATCTCTCCCCACGGGGCCCTCTGTCTCTCTTTTCCTGCCTGGCCTCTATTTCTCTGTAGTGGTAAAACAATGGCAGTACCACACAAAGATAAGCAGAAATGAAGCATATCAACCATAAAGTTCTAAAGAGTGGTAAAACAATGGCAGTACCACACAAAGATAAGCAGAAATGAAGCATATCAACCATAAAGTTCTAAAGAGTTAAAGAAAAGGCAGTCACAACTAAACCAACTAAAACAAGGCTGTAGGCAGGTCAAGGAAAGTTCAGCTAGAACAAGTCCTGACACCTTGCAAACTTGGTGCAAAGCTTGTGACATGTTACTAGCTGTGTCAATACTGTATTACAGATCAATGAAATCACAGTAGGTTCTTGTATAATGCTTTCTCACCTTTCTTACAGACATGAAACAGTTTTATCATCTTCAGACTTTTACTGTAAAACACCATTGTCACTCCCCAAGTAATTCTGTAGTCCATTCCAGTACATTGCTCTCTTTTGTGATGTTGGGTAATGTGTTAGTATGACAGTGATAGCAAAATAGTTCAATAATGTAGCATGTATATGTTACTGACATTTATCATAAAGGCCAAGATGAAAAGTTCTCTGGCTGTCACCTGTCCAAACAGTGCTCCATGCTTGTTTAGCCTTCATCCTTTTTAATTCTATAATGTAACATGGCTCAAAACAAAATTAGAAATTGTATCATATACAGAAAAAGAAAAAACTGGTAGGTGCAGAGCCTTGTATGAGCAAAGGCAACTGCTGCTGGGACTGTTCTGTATGCTTTATTTTAAAAAGCATCACATATCCAGACTTTATCACTGGATTGTCCCACAAATGTCCACCACAGTTAGCTTTAATGAAACCTCATAGTCTTACTTCCTAAGGAATGACATTTGAGATCATGGTATCTAAGTGAATATTTTCTTTTAGTCTGTTTCCTCTTCCCTCCAAAAATTTTTTTTACCATTTCCCACAGTTCACCTACTTCAAAACAGGGATAAGTCATGTCAGGAAAGACTGGCATCTTACACAGGGAAACATGAGTTTGGTCATTATCAGCAACAAGAAAATCACTTAGATAATCCAGACATAAATTTGCATCTCATGACTTCATTAAGGTACATGGCTTTATTAAGGACAAATCATGTGTGGCAAATTTGGTGGCCTCCTATGATGGGGCTATAGCATTGGTGGATAAGGGAGCAGCAATTGATGCCATCTACCTCGACTTGTGCAAAATATTTGACACTGTCCCAGATGACATCTTTTTCTCTAAATTGGAGAGACATGGACTTGATCGATGGACCACTCAGTGGATAAGGAATTGACTGGATGTTCACACTCAAAGAGCCACAGTCTATGGCTCAATGTCCAAGTGAAGATCAATGTTGAGTGTTGTTCCTCAAGGGTCAGAGCTTTTTAACATATTTGTCAGCAACATGGACAGTGGAATTAAGTGTACCCTCAGATAGTTTGCTGATGGAGTCACGCTGTGTGGTGTGGGTAATGCACTCGAGAGAAGGGAGACCATCCAAAAGGACTTTGACAGGCTTGAGAGGGTGGCCTGTGTTAATCTAATGAAGTTCAACAAAGCCAAGTCCACGGTCCTGTACCTGGGCCAGAGCACTTCCAAACGCAATTACAGGCTGGGCAAACAACAGATCTGAGAGGAATTTGTGGGTGTTTGTTGATGAGAAACTCAACATGAGCTAGCAATGTTCTATCTGGGGATAGAACAGCTGGAATGAGCCCTTCTGCATAAGCAGGCCCATGCTACAAGTCCACTCCAGTCACTCTGTCACAAAGGAAATGTAACAGGGATGGGGATGAGGAAAAAAAGTGGCAATGTCATGCTCTCTAACCACCTACATACTACATCTACTGTGGTATGCACACTGGGAGCTTTCTTCTAATTCTTCATTTGTTGCTAACAGTACCACATAGTAGAATTACAAACACAGTCACAATCTACAGAATCATGAACTGGAATGGAAATGGAGATTTATATCACTTAAAAATCAGGTCAGAAAGCGAAGGTCTAGTGCTGAAAATGCTAGCATTACCATTAGCACAGCCTACAGTAGAAATATTTTTAGATCTTTGCTGTTCTTACCAAAAGCATGATATTTTGGCAGGGTTCCTTAGTACAAACAAGTTGACAAGTCTTGTGAGAGGCAGCACCTGTGTCTTTGAAAAATAAATTAAAAAATATCTTAAATTCATATCTGGGGATGACAGTATACAGCCACAAAGTAATTGGTGGATTCTTTGGTTTTATGTATCCCTTTTATTTGCTTCCACCTAACTTCTACTAATTTTATAAATCATAAGACTTCATAGAAAAAGATTTATCAAATACGTTATTGATGAACAGATCTGAATGAGAAATAACAGTTTTTATTGTGTTACTGCTGCTTTGTTTCAGCAGCATCTGGATATCCCATCCAGAGACACAGCACAATACTACAAGATGCTGTCCATATATACAGTGAGTAGCAGCTTGTGTTCTCAAACCCCCTCCATATATCTCAATGAAATGTGAACTTTCAAGTTTGCATGGTCTATTAGGGCCTCAAATGAGCAAGGCATTTAAGCATGTGCTTAAATCCATCCATATTTAGAAAACCAAGTAAACACATGCTTAATTTTAATGATAGATCCTGTATTGCCATTAAACTTGGACAATGTCCCCTTTCTTTTTCTTTCAAAAAAAGGTAACCCAGGAAATTATATGCATGAGTTTATGTTAGTACAAAACAAGGCTTTTCATTTCCATGTGCAAATATGAAGAACTGATATAGGGATGATTATCTGTAATAACATAAACTAGCAAACTAGTATGTGGAGAGACAGAAGGGTAAATTCACAAAAGTTACCTTTTTTCCAGTGAGACAGTGCAATCTGAAATTGCAGAACAAGGCTTCTGTCCCTTCACTGACTATACAAGCAGCCGAGGGAGATTAATACAGGTAGTGTCAAGCAAGCTAACAGTAATTCAGTACTTGTGTAACCAGACCTAGATTTCAACAGACTCCCACAGTAGACAGTATAAAATTACAACGCAAATTAACTGAAGTTGCAGTTATTATCCTGACTTCTATGCATTTTCATCTGCAGCTTTAATCATCCCATTAATCACAGAATCATAGAATCACCTTGGTTGGAAAAGACCTCCAAGATCTTTGAGTGCAATAATATCATAGATGTCTTTATTTTGCTTTCTAATCATTGCTACCATAAGACCAACCAAAACTATAAATTATTTCACACTGACATATGTATAATGCCTACTAATGTAAAAATTAAAGATTTATGAAGAAATAATGCTGCAACCTTATTATTACTTCACTAATTGCTCATCTACTTTATACTGGCATTAGCGTTTCATAATATATTCTATTTCACCCTCTTTACTGCACTATGCAGAACATCTTTAAGGAAGTCTTTCTATTTATGAACGCAAAGGTAATGTGTATGCATTCCTTAGTAATGTATGTCTGAATCATCATTAAAAAAAAGTTAGAAATGAAACAGCAGCATATTAAAAAAATAATAATAATTCTTTTAAAAAGGAGATTTAGAGAGAGAAGATTTTAGCAAAGCTGTCACTGGTATTTGAAAATATGGAAAATTACTTGACAACACCACAGAATTGAAACAAACATTTGAGAGACAAATATCACAGCTCAGCCCTGAAGGTAAAGGGAACAGCACACAGACTTTGGTCCTTCCCTGAAGGGCTAATTTTGACCTATATTAACTGCTTAATCTAGGAGTTCAGTCTAACACAAAGTACATGTTCAGCAACTGAACAGACATAAAATTACCTCAAAGCTCTTGCTAAGTTTGTACTACTCAATAAGGCTGTTAGAGCAACATTGGCCTGAGGCACATGACAAGCAGTAGAATAAGAAGATAAAGAGGCCAAAAATACCTATACAAATTCTAAAATTATACTTCTGGAAAGAATTATGTGTTCCCTTCATAAATGTACACATTGGCAAAAAGATAACAATTTGTTTTAAAGTAGTGTAATGATGGGCCATTTTTTCCAAAGACAACTATAATGAAAAGGGAGTTTTTAGTAGCATTTGTGCCTGAAATTCAGCAGCATGCAGGTGTACAATTATTAGAGATGGAAGGAAGATGCAGCCTTACTTCTTCCCTCCACCTCTGTTATTTTCCATTCCGTACCTGAGTTTCCTCTCCTTTTCCCAAACATTGAGTAAATTGCTCCACACCTACATGTATCCTTGACTCTTGTTACAAATCTTGCATGTTTCTGGCAGCAGAAGCTTGTGCTGGCAGCCAGAGTGAGGCCACATGTGCATTGGGATGTGCAATATACCCCCAGGAACTGAGAGAGTTCTCAGCATTGCTTTTTTGCAGTGAGAGATTTTGCAGAGTTTGCAATGTGCCAATTATTCTCAGGGAAATGGGGGAGGTCTCCCCTTTCTCTTTGCAAGAAATAGTTAAGTATCTGATGGGTCACAGAGAGAACATGAGCGTACTGCAGAAAGGAACCCAAGATGCACTGATCCTGAAAATAACGAGAAGGTCATTTGCTTATAAGGATGTTTGTCCAATGCCAGTGTATCACAAAGTATCTAAAACACTGAAACAGTCCTGAGACCAACTCTCATTTTCATGTCTGCTGGCTGACTGCTCAGAGAGAAAGGCTGTCACTTGAGAAGTGGGCCTGCCTCTGCCTTTGGCCATGTTTTGAAAGAAAACAGCTCTTCCATCTGTATTCTCTACACGTCCTCCAAAAACCCTACAGATCAGCCCAGTTGGAGGAAGGTTTTGTTTCTAGGTCCCAGCAACATGACCTTTGCTATGAGCCATTGAGAATTGGAATAATTCTTCATTTAGCTTCAAGGATATAAGTTGCATGTCATGTTTGAGCAATTCCAAGATTAGGACACAAATCAGTGGGGCTATACCATAATTGCAGCAGTGAGTTTGGATGGGGCTTTGGAGTTTGGATGGGGCAGTGAGTTTGGATGATAGCGTAAACTAACCTGATCTCCTTTTATGCTCAGGTGACCCGCCTGGTGGATGAGGGGAAGGCTGCGGATGTGGTCTACCTGGACTTCAGCAAGGCCTTTGACACCATCTCCCACAGCATTCTCCTGAAAAAGCTGTCAGCCCACAGCTTGGACAGGAGCACCCTGTTCTGGGTCAGGAACTGGCTGGAGGGTCGGGCCCAGAGAGTGGTGCTGAATGGTGCTGCATCCAGTTGGCAGCCACTCACCAGTGGTGTCCCCCAGGGATCAGTGTTGGGCCCAGTTCTGTTTAATATCTTCATTGATGATTTAGATGAAGGGATTGAGTTCACCATCAGCAAATTCGCAGATGACACTAAGTTGGGGGGAGTGTGGATCAGCTGGAAGGCAGGAGGGCTCCGCAGAGGGACCTGAACAGACTGGAGAGTTGGGCTGATTCCAACAGGACGAGGTTCAACACGGCCAAGTGCCGGGTCCTGCACTTCGGCCACAACAACCCCATGGGGAACTCCAGGCTGGGCACAGGGTGGCTGAGAGCAGCCAGACAGAAAGGGACCTGGGAGTCTGGCTTGACAGGAAGCTGAACATGAGCCAGCAGTGTGCCCAGGTGGCCAAGAAGGCCAATGGCATCCTGGCCTGGATCAGGAACAGCATGGCCAGCAGGTCCAGGGAAGGGATTCTGCCCCTGTACTCAGCACTGGTGAGGCCACACCTCGAGTACTGTGTCCAGTTCTGGGCCCCTCAGTTCAGGAAGGATATCGAGGTCCTAGAGCAGGTCCAAAGGAGGGCAACTAGGCTGGTGAAGGGACTCAAGCACAGATCCTATGAGGAGAGGCTGAGGGAGCTGGGGCTGTTCAGCCTGAAGAAGAGGAGGCTCAGAGGAGACCTCATCACTCTCTACAACTCCCTGAAAGGAGGGGGTAGCCAAGTGAGGGTTGGTCTCTTTTCCCAGGCAACCCTCAGCAAGACAAGGCACGGTCTCAAGTTGTGCTGGGGGAGGTTTAGGTTGGACATTAGAAAGAATTTCTTTACAGAGAGGGTGATCAGACACTGGAATGGGCTGCCCAGGGAAGTGGTGGACTCTCCGTCCCTGGAGACATTTAAAAAGAGACTGGATGTGGCACTCAGTGCCATGGTCTAGCAACTGCAGCGGTGGGTCAAGGGTTGGACTTGATGATCTCTGAGGTCCCTTCCAATCCAGCCAATTCTATGATTCTATGATTCTATGAAAGTAGGGTTATGAAATTCTTTGTATAAGAATACAAAGCTTGACAAGAAGACAGTATACCAGATAACAAAGGAAAATACTGCATAACCTTTCCCAGTACCCTTTATGCCCATACCCATTCAGCACTGGTATTCTATTCCAGATCTTTCTTGACTGTACATGGACTTTCTTCCTTTGATCTTGGTGGACTTCTTAGGATGTATTTTTCCTTGGGTAATAAAGGTCCACATGTTTCTGAGAGTAAGATTTCATACATGCCACTTGACAGCAGGCGCTAAGTAATGTTTATAACCAGAAAGGGAAATATCATCCTGACAAAGGCATGAACTGGAAAAATTACCTTAAAGATTTTCCCAGAAACATCTCTGGACTAGATCTGCAGCCAGCTAAAAAGTCTGTAGGTAACATGGACTTCTGTTAAAATGCACTGGTGTTCACCACCAATGCATCTTGTTCAAGGTCAGAACGGAAGAATCAGGAAAATACTTAGATATTCTTTTTTGCAACTAATCACCACAGGTAAAATAATGAAAAGCTTTCAAATCATAATTTACTATATTATTTTGTGGTTTTGTTTTTTTGTTTTTTTAATTGGTTCTTAAAATTAATTCTGCATAAGTGACTAACCAGACAAGTCAGTATTTCACTTGATAAGTGCTGTAAGTGCTGACAGGCTGGAAGAACCAAAACAAACAGGACTGAACCCATTTTCATATTAATAGGAGAGTTCATTCTAGAGAGAAAAGGCAAATTTGCTTTTCAGTGAGTATATGAAAAGCTAGGGTGATGATTTATAGCTAAATCATATGTTTAAAGGAAACACCGATTACAGAAAAACGAAGGACAGCATTTTCAGTATTATATATTCTCTGAACTTTCTTATTCCTCCATGCACAAAGATTTAAGAAGCAAAGTCAGCATCATAGTACTGTCAATTGTGGTCTTATTTTTTCTCTACACAGAATATACCTTATCAAATGTAGAGCCAGAGACAATGTTGTCCTACCCAGCTTTAATGCTCCTTGTTCTGGTAGTCTGAGACAACTTCTGAAGGGAGCATGGCTTTTATTTGGCCTGGCTTCCCCATAAGTGAGCTGCTCACCTTGTTAGTACACCAGTTCTTGAGCTTTGCAACTTTTCAGCGATGCTAATTGAGCAATTTATGCCTGAGATGGTGGCTGGGCATGGATAAAGTAATTTTGAATATGTGTTTTATTTTTCCTTTTATTTTAGTCAAGAAGAAACTGTGACATTTGTTCAAAAGAGTATGAGATATGTTGTTTCTTTGCTACGGCTAAGTTTAATAGCTGAAATTCTGGCTAGCCACCTTCAAGGTTAAGCTGTAACAACAGTGGTAACCATGCTACTGAGTTAAGAAGTGCTATGATAAATGTAAGCTGATGCAGGTGTGTGAATGGCATAGTGACTTAAAAGGAGTTGTTAATATAATGAGGAAAAGTTTGTGTATGGCATCATACTGATATGGGTGTTGAGCAGTGACAGCAGCTTGCCTGCCCTACCTATTATTCTATATTAAAGGCTTTAGTAAACAGGCTCAAGAAGCAAATACCTAGCATAGCTTGCCCTTTGGAAATTTTTTTAATACAAAATGTTAACTCGTCACCTTTACAACTGTGATTTTTGCTGCACCTGATGTAGTTTGGACAGTGGTGGAGTGACAAACCTAAATCAGACCAACATTTGAAAGTCCAAACTTCAAAATACTACTCTTTTTTGTGTGTGTGTTTGAACTTGCATATTTCTAAGGGAAAAACCCCAAGAAAATAAGAGATTAACTAAAAAAGTATAATTAAGTATCACTTGAAAAAAATACCTAGGCAATAGTATGAATACTGGATACAAACTTCTCTGTGAAAAGTATTATGGTCACAAAGTCAGCAGTGGTATATGTCAATTAATGTTATTATTTCATGGTGAAATTAAGCCTAATTGAATTTAATATTACTGAGTGGGTTCTATGTTTGTTAGTTTTGTATTATATTATTTGTCACTTTAATCACAAACATGTTCAATATTAATTTTTCCAGTATATTGGTATTTTCCCTTTGTCCATAGATGCCCAAAGCATTTAGATAAATAACTGCAGTCACTGGCAGTGAAAGCCACCTTTGCACTTCAAGACCTCAGTCCTACCAACACAAGGTGACCCATTAAATCGAATGAGCCTTTTTACATGCAGGAGATTTCACAGGCAGAACAGTGCTGGAAAGATCAAGCTTTAATACATCACATTCACACATAGAACCATAGAATGATTTGGCTTGAAAGGGACCTCACAGATCACCTCTTTCCAACCTCTGCATGGGCAGGGATACCTCCTACTAGACCAGGTTGCTCAAGGCTGCTCAGAGAAAACTATATTTCTACATTGTCTATATTATCCAAGAAGAAAATCATATGCAATGCACCTGTGTCATAGTTTGGTTTGTTTGGTTTGTTTTCATCAGGTTTTATGGTGGGTTTTTTCAAAGTAGAAGATCAGTAGAATAGGAATGTGCAACACTTATCACCTCAGTCTTAACTGAGATGATGATGCACAAGGGCAATAGGCAGCACAACAAAGAGAATCTGGATTTGTCCATCTCTAGTACGGTATGATTGTCATTTAATCAGAAGATCATTACATGTGTTTGAATGTCAGGTTTCACTCACAGCTCAAAGCTGAATCATATTGCTGGCAACTTGCATGACTGAGGCATCTTTTTGTCTGATACCTCTTTTGTTCCTGCCAAATTATCACTGTTTTCACTGTGAAGGAGACGACTTCATAGCAACTCTATGCCTGAGATAACAGAAGAATTTGATGCAGCTTGTAAGTTAGAAAAAAACCCAACAACCTCATTTTAGTATCGTGTCAGGACTGAAAGATATTTGAGGATGCCAGTGTACAGCACCACAGAAGCAGGTTTTCAAAGGCTATTTTTACATGTTTGTATTAGATAAGTTCTAGTGCAGAAATGCCTCTAAGCTTCAGTGATGGGCCAGGATAACACAGAAGAGCAACAAAAAGCCTAATTCCACATAGTTTGAAATTGCATGACATAACCCTCTTTCCACATACTGAACAACAGATATGCACAAAAGGGGCATCCATTTTTAATACAGAGAGCAAATTGTTAAGGAAAAGGAACAGGTGGAATGCCTGCAGGGGCTCTTTACAAAACCTGATAGCAAAAACTAAGTGGCTTTTGAGAAGGCATTCCTATCCTCCAAAAGAAACTTCACTTTTCTTTATGCCAATAGCTAAGTTGCAGTCCGAGGCTGAGCCCTGCAAAACATCACAACTCATCTCCACAATAATGTCAGAACTTCATAAAATTTATAGAAAAAAACAACCCTAAACTGTTCTCAACCCAAATCAGTTCTTGAAATCTTTGTGGAGGAAAGACATATATCAGGAGATGAATTGAGGCTGGTTTATACAGGGATCCTTCAGCGCAGAAGTATTTTAGGCTCATCTTCTAGAATGGAAAGTTTACTGATGCTCCTGAAGCAATGGGGCAAAAAAGAGTAAGAGTACTCCTGCACATTATAAACACTCTTGGCTGACATGTACAAAAATGCATGCAGGTATTTTCACAGGCTATAAAATAAGAGTTCAAATTGACCGAGAAATAGATAAAACCTGTAATCTTCTGGATGCTATCTGCAGTAAAGATTGTGTATTGCAGATCACAAACTCTGTTAGAAAGTATCTTCTTTACTTTGGCAAAAAAATGGTTGCACCTCCCACATTTCCAAGCTCACATGTGGGCATGATAAAATCTTAACATGCCATTAAATATACCTTTACAACATCCCATCTGCCTCAGCTAGATATATCTGTGAATCCTCCCTTTGCAGTGGAGATTAAATAAACTCCCTGGACAGCTGAGAAGAATGAAAGTATGACCTAACAGTTTCTCTGCTTGACAATAATGTTGTCTGTTGGTTCTTTGCTGTATCCAAGATACTGTTCTCTGATCCATGCTTGGAAAAGAGATATTGATGGTTTAAGCTGATTAGCATCTGTGTACCATTTGGCATTTCAGTCTCAAAACGTATTTTACAAAATGTTGCAGCAGGTGGTTTCTACAATGTGCACATTGATGCTCAATGCAAATATTTCCCTTCATGACCTTATCTAATTCCCTGAAACTTTTTTTCTGTCTTAGACAAGCAACAGTACTGTTGCATTTAGCCAGAAGAGTCCAACATTTTGACAGAGAAATGGCTTGCACCCTGTGTGAAAGCATGGGAAAGTTGTCTGACCATTCCCACCCTCCATTCTAGGACAGGACAACAGCTGCTAGCTGGTGAAAATGCAGGTACTCCTACACCTCAAATAGATCCAGTAATTTTGGGTAAGTCATCTGGACAGGTGACAACACAGAAAAGGAACTCGCTGCTATATGCTATGAAATATGCAGGCACTCCTTAAATATGACCACATTCTCACCTGTCACACATCTGGAACACCCAAATTTTAGTCAAGGAGCAGACGAAGATCGGGTTATGTGAGAAAGGAGGGGCTGTGAGGGTCCCACAGGAAAAGAGCAGAGGAGAGCAATACAGAGCATTACTCACTCAAACTGCACTCTGCACTTCCTGTAAGAAAATGTTTGCCCATCTGTTGTCTCTTGAATAAAACAGTACTTCAGAGCTGTCAGTCGCTGAAGCTTTCCATCAAAATTCCTTGGAATTCCTTTAAACACAAAGGATTCTGGCAAGAAGTGAAAAGAGCAGGTACCTATGATACATCTCACTGAAATTGCCACTCATGTTCAAAGCCTGTGTGAAGAGAAGGTGGAAGCAAAGATGGTGAAACCAAGCAGCTTCCAAGAAAAGATCACAGTTTACTTGAGTTTAACATTCACTACCTTTTTATTGTAAACAAATGGCACTCTTCCAAAAACAAGGAAGTGCAGAAATTTTCAGAATTAGAAATAGGATCTCTGCACAAAAAACTTTAATTCACTCTTCCTGTGAAAAGCCATGGAGTGAAAACTGGTGAAACCATCATCAGAGACTTTCCCTCCTCAATCCTTGGAAACTGGACAAAGTTTTCAGGAAATACCTCTGAGTCAAAAGCAATGGTCCAACTCCTTTCCAGCTTCCTCAGTATAATGGATCCAAAGCTGCAATTCATTCAGTGGCACATGTCTCTGGACCAGCTCTGCGGGAGCTGAGCACCATCAGGGCAAGGACAGATGGCACCAACATCAGACATTGGAATGGGCTGCCCAGGGAAGTAGTGGATTCTCCGTCCCTGGAGATATTTAAAAAGAGACTGGATGTGGCACTCAGTGCCATGAGACCAAATGTAACCACAGCAGTAGTGGATCAAGGGTTGGACTTGATGATCTCTGAGGTTCCTTCCAACCCAGCCAATTCTATGATTCTATGAACATGAGCCTCTGGGGTCCTGCATTGACCACAGAGCAGTTAGGGAGAGATTCAGGCATTACTGAGCCTCCACACCCTGCCATCACCTTGGCTCCAGCCCTCCAGAGAGACCCAGGGCAAAGGGCAAGAGAGGAAACAGCTGTGATGTTTTGGGTCCTGCTTGTTTTCAGTTTATAACCAAGATCTCCTGTTCCATCTTCAGGTCACAAGCACAAGCTTGTCATGGCATGCAGATGGAGTCTTTCTGGAAAGCAGTGAAAAGAGAATAAATTTGTCAGAAAATATGTGGTGGCATAAGAAGGATGATGAAGTACAATCATGGCTGCATAAAAATAGTATATATTCTATTAGGTATAACAATGAATTAAATGATTAAAGGTGCTTTGAAAATAGATAAATTCTTTTTCTGTTACTTTTTTTTTTTTTCCTTCTCATTTTCATTAACTTCTGCTGGCTTGGGACCCATTCCTGTATTTGCTTCCAAATTCCACTGATTTATGGGTCACTGGAAATTATTTTAGATATTCAGGACTATGTTGCAGCAAGCTTCAAGCTGATGGCTAAACTATAACTTTGGAATCCAATTTAAATTGGCCATTTTAGCAGAAAGCTGCACACAGTTTTATTGCAAATTGATAGAGGAGACACACTCAATTGTAAAACAAATTGTATTTTGTTTATCTGGCATTTAAATGTCCAGTGCTAAAGCTATATATATCTAATAAATAAATAAATAAATAAATAATAAAAAAAAAGGAAAAGAACTGAAGTAATGAATAGGACAAATTTCAACTCAATTTGAAACTTTCCTCCAAAATGGTTATTTTCAAACTTATTTTCTCCATTTTCAGACACCTGCTAACCTTTCATTGCAAACTGCTCCCATTTGGATTCATCTTTCTTAGATATGGCTGATTAAAACTCAAGACAGGATTGCAGATGAGGTCTCAGCAGTACCTTGTAAAATGCCATGAACTCTCCCTTATCTCTACTGAAAATATCCTATCAGAGGCATTTTTGGATTGTTGTTGTCTTTTCACAACACTGGTGGCTCTCAGCTGTCCCATGGCCAATACACCCAGATCTTTCTCAGAGTCAGTCATCCCTAGCTAATGTGCTCATAATATAAAGCATAAAAAAAAAAATATCACCAAGCCCAAGTCCATTTACACTCTGTGCTATAAAATTTAATTCCAGTTCTATTACTTTTTCCCCTGAGGTCATCCAGTTCCCCCACGACAGCCTGATGCTCTTCACACTGGTGCCTCCTTATGGTGTCATCAGCAAATTTCATTTGTGCCCTTTGTTAGATTGTGTCATTCATGTTCCAACACCTCTAAAATAAATAATAAGTAAAACCAGTTATGTTCTCTATTGCTCTGCTTTGAAAATAACCATGAAACTAAAGTGAGCCCATTGTTTTTACAAAGGTATGTGTGTACAGATAGAAAAGTGCTCAGACAAGTATAGACATCCCTAGAAGTGGCCCCTCAACCCTGCCCTCCGTGCCATTACAGCTTCATTGGCATTAAGGTCCTCACCTTATTACTCCCTTGGAGGGAGACTCCAAAAGGGTTACATACCATGCAGCCCACTGTATGGATGTTCTAGGAAGGAGCCAAAACATTCAGGAGAACAGCCATAGGGCACGGCTGTGTGCCACTGGGGCAATCACCACCCTCCTCACTGCTCCAGGGATGCTGAGATCCCCCAACCTGAGGACTGTGACATACCTCAGGTGCAGCAGCCAGCAGGGCAACCATCACCACTGCCAGGGCCCCCTTGCCAGCATCAGTCTAACTGGGCTGCCAAGATCGGGGCCAGCCCACAGCATCCAAAGGGCATACATAAGTAATAAGAGAAAGAAATAGAAGCAGGGTGTAGGTCCTCTAGGTGGTAAGTACAATGGATATCTCAAAATTTCATTTTAATAATCTTCAGCTTGTCTTGCCACTGGCTTTAAATGCCCATGTGCAGGTGTCACATCTTTGTCCTCCAGCTCTCTCCCCGGTCATGTAATACACACACTTTTATTTGAAGGAAGCCCAAGTAAGTGAAACTCTAAGGCCTTGACTTTTATTCTCAGCACCCCATGCAGCTTTTCTGAAAAGAACTGTTATAAAGATTTTTCAAAGAAATTGGGGTCACCTGCTGCAGTGAACTGATGATAATCGGGAAGTACTGTAGATATTCTCTGTTTGGAAATGCATTGCGTGTGGATGAGGGCTAGTTCAGTTTTGTATGAGATTCTGGCTTTGCATGCTATTTTTAAGAGCTGTAAGTGGAGCAGGTCCTGCCCTCCCTCCCTTCCACCCTCTCATTCTACTCACTGATTTCTCTTCTTAAATTAAATTGGGTACAAACACTGTAACAAATAATTTTCTCCCTACACTATAAGAAGATAGTCACAGGCAGAAGTTCAGAAATATACAGCATGTAGCATCTTTACAAGGTAAGACCAGCCCTGTGGCTTTCTGTTGCAGAATTTGCCTTTAAAAATTGTAATTGTCAGCTTTGCACATTCTCCATCTTCTAAGAGGGATACTCTTACCACTGCCTATGAAGAGAGATGGCTGTTATAAAGGATCATCTTTATGTTTATCAGAACCTTTTAATTACCCATAGAATGTGTCCCTTGAGGATCTGAACTGTGGCACTTATAAGCATTTATATTAAGAAAGGAAGGTGTCACAGTCATTTGAAAAGTTGTTCTCAGAACTGCATGTGAAAATGGGTATCTCCTTCAGCCCAAATTTAAAAGGAGAAAAGAGAGATTGCTAGAGGAGCTAGAAAGCAAACAACCCTTTCCTGCTGGCTGTTGCTTTTTTGTGCTTTTTGTGTTACTGAGGTGAGCAGAACAGCCCTGTGTGTTTCATTTGTTTTGTTTGAATCAGAAGACCAGTAACAGCAAAAGCAAACTCCCATCTTGTTGTCCCCAGCCTTTTTTGGGACTTCTGGCCCCAGAACTGTTCACAGAATCTGACAGTTACAACTTCCTGATTCAGCAAGTTTTTTTAACTTGCTCCAGATATCATTGACTGTTTTATAGAATCAGATTCAAGCTTGAAATGGGATGCCTCAAATCCCACAAGAAAATGTTCTCCTTCTGCTGTTTCATACAGTGAAAAAACACAGCACAGGAGATCCTCCTTTGAAGTGCAGAGAGTAGTTTAAGGTGTCTTTAGAGCAACTTGTTCAGCACACATGCTGAGATGCTTGGGTGTTATTATGTATGTAAATAAGACCTTCCAAACATTTTTTTTTTGTTCATCCCTGAATTCTTGCCATCATATCATCTTTCCATCACAGGTCTCAGGATCATTTCCTCAATTGTCCTGAGCAGTTAAGCAAAAGATCCTGGGTCTTACTGTCTTTACTGTCTATTTCTTCCAGGAAGAAAACTTGATGAGGACAGCAGATAACTTGTAGAGAATTGTGCTCCTTCCCAAGAACAGGATTCCCTTTTTGCCATTTTATAAGGAATCAAAGAACATACATTCACTCTGTTGGTGTCATAATCAAATCTCAGGGCCTTTCCCTGGAAGTTTCAGAGTTAGGTTATGTTGGAACAGTCATTACTGTCTGCCTAGAATACATGTTTGTTTGTCACTTGCAACATCCTAAGCTCACCTTCCCAAAGTCAGATGGCATCTCTGACTCTGTAACATGAGTCTCTTCCATACTGCAGCCATTTTGCAGCTCAATTTATCAATTTTGCTGTCTAGTCTGTTTCCTCTAAAGTGTAAATCAATTTTAGGTAACAAGGAGATAAGTCTGGATCTAACCCATTTATTTGCTGTTTTCCTGAGGAACAACTAAATAATTCAACACAAAGGCTCTTCCTGAAGTCCCATGCCAATCATGAGCAAAGCTCTTCCTTTGCTGCTTTTTACAGGTACTGTGTATGCACACATCTACTTTCACTTCAGTGGTTGGCACGCATTACTATAATGGCCCAGCAAAATACAGGTGGAACTACAGCAGATGGTAGCACATCCCTGCAATCTTAATCTAAAAGTAGCAACATTAAGGGCACCTTCTTCAGGAAAGGCAGATTTTTTAGTCAAAGATTAGAATACGAAAATGTCCAGATATCAGATGTTATGAATCCAGCAATAAAATAGATCTTGTGATAGTGACAATCGTTTGATTTTTTTGCTTGTTTGTTTTATTTAAATAGAACTGCCTGCATTACCAACATCTGTCTTTCTTGGTAACTCTGTTCTAATGCTAGGAGACTGAAAAACACTGTTTCAAAACTAAATTCCAGTTCTGGTACTAAGTCATGCATCTTAGTATTTTCAGTCTGTCCTCTGCATTGCTGCCCATTTACAGCAACATACTTGGTAACATATTTATGTAGCATGTACATTTTTTTTAATTTCTTTCTTTTCCTAGATGATACCAAGTGAATTATAAGTAAGTATTTTACACTCCTTCCTTGGATATATGTTGGTTCTGTAAGAAGAATCAGTAAAACCATGAAGTGACAATGTATATGATCTTGGCCACCATTTGCATCATTCAGGTTGAGTTTATTGATGCAAGTAGAAATCAATTCTAAATTATCAGTGGATGGAAATAAAATACCACATAAAGTAGAAAAGCAAATGATATTAAAGTGTTCTGTGGAATAGAAGTGAATATGTTTAAATATTAGTCACACTTCCATGTACATATTTTGGTGGCGGTGCAGTGCCATCATTCATTGACTTCCCAGAAGCTACATTGTGTGGTAATGAAGATAAAGAAATAGAATAATAATAGTAAAAAACAATAATAACAAATCTAACACTGTTGATAGGATCATAATTCAGTAAAGATAAAAAACCACAATGCTCTACTAAATTACTTGTTAAAATTTAACTCAAACAATAAAAAGGATAATTAAGAAGAGGAAGGAATAAGCACCCACTGTGCTGTATTTTTAAAAGTGTATCAGCTCATTTCCTCATATGTTGCAAATTTCTCTTACAAAGCCACTTCTTTCCATTTTTATGAGGATTAACAAGTTCACTTCTGCCTTCTATGCTAACATCGACAGCACTGTAGAAGGTGGTAGGATGCTTGTAAATATCATGATTGTGTTGATTTGTGACTAAAGGTAGCAGTTGTGTGAGACAGCCTCTAAAAACTCTTTTTGCTCTGACAATGCCAGATTGTGGAGGAAGCTGCCTAGGGAGCTGTGTTCAAAAATGAAATTCCCACCTCTCAAAATATATACACAGTGACTTTCTGAAACATGCCTGCTTTTCACAACAAGCATCCACTCTGTTCATTTTCTTCCTAAACATCTTCTTTTCACTGAAGGCATGAAACCTGCAGTTCAGAACTAAAACCATGTTACATTTATTTAACACATATCCGTAGAATCAAAATTTCAGCTAAGTGGGTAAATGATTACATCACTTCCATTCCATAACTGTTACATGATAAGAAGGATCCTTAAAATCACTTTAGATTAGCTTTTCACTTGCTTTGAAGGAATAGAAAAAAACTGCATGGTAGATTGATTTTGATTCCCACAAAAGTACACAGCCAATAAGTGTGCTTCCTAAAAAAATCCAAATTACAGCCAAACAGACTGTTTGCTGGAGACTGGGGGTTTCAATATTAGCAACGTTGTTAAATGTAGAAATGGACAACATCTATAGAAAAAGCAGAGGTGTAAAACTTTTGCCAGGTGAAAACTGTCTTCTCATCTTTTAAAGAAAGAAATTGAAGGTTTGCATTGTAGTTTTGTTGTTTTGTATTTGGCTTTAATATGGCACCCAGGACCCAACTGTGTCCTAGGAGGTGCCTTCCTAGGGAGGCTCTGGAGCCTCCAGTACTGAAAATCTTTTAAAAAGCAAGTTAGACATAGATTGGATTGACATAGACAGGTGTAGATAAGCTTTCTGTATGTCAAGGGAACAGTCCAGAGGTCAGTCACTTTGGAAGGACTCACTCCCATCATTAGAGTTCTAACATGATTAATTGTTTTCAATTATTGCACTAACCAGCTTGATATTTTTCTGCAGACACTGGAAATAGAGATGTCAAGAGCAAGTCAGTACCAGATATCTTTCAGAAGGAATGCTGTGCTTCAGCTGTGATGGGCTCCAAGAAGAGACAAGTGGGAAGATTTTTGTTGTGAACTACAGGAAATGTCAATCCTGACTGTTACAATGATCCCAGATGATCTTAAATTCACAGATTACAGAATGTGTTTATTGTTTAACTACAAACATACTTAATATTGCCCAAAACCAGACATAATGTGGGGGCAACTTCACTACTCGTCTCAACCAGAAATACAACATCTGTGATTCTTCAAATATCTGTGGTGGTGGTTCATTCAGTCACATGGGAAGTTACTGAGACAATGAGAGCAGGATGTGGCAAAAATTTTGATCTCTGTGCCAAGAAAGAGTGGTTGATAAATTGTTGGTTCTCTGTGTGTGTGTGTTTTTTTTAGGGAATGAACTTCCAGGAGCCACATCAACTTTTTTTGTCAAAATCATGTAGTTCTCCTGAGAAAGTATGACTCAGTCTGGTGGAGTTTTTCAAATAGCAGTATCCTAGAGTGGGTGATGCTGGTGATAAATTAAAAAAAAAATAAAATAGATTTTCTTCTTGCAGAGGGGAAAAAGGACAGAGTGTTGGGTGGTTTGCCATTTCATGAGTGTGATACACTAGAAACTCAAAATTCCTTCCAAGCTCTGGGAATTTAACATTTCAAGGCATCATTGTGGTTTGATGCTTTTTGTCACTAATATTTTTATGTTTATTTTTCTCCTTTTATTGCTGCCAAGGCTAAAATAATACGAGGGGGAGAAATGCAGCCAGAAGAGACATGTTCTAGTTTAATTCCCATGCCCACACTGCAAAATGCAGCACAAAATAAATCAGTAAGTGAATTTGGATTCATGACATACGTGGGCCATTAATATTTTAATGTATGCAGTACCTACTCGTTTTCAGGTTCGCCCATATTCTATTCTAATGTCCTGTAAACAGGCTCTAGATAATTTCTGACACCTCTAGATCAGGAAACTGCTATGTATACAAAGCTCAAGCTGCGCTGAAGATGAGAAATGATGGCAGAAATAAGTGTTAGAGCCCTTTGATCCCCCCTTCCTCTCTGCAGCAGTAAATATATTCAGAGAGGCAATGCTGTAGATTTATAAATGTTAGCACTCTGAGTGAAGTCAAACTAATTTACTCTATAAACTTCTCTGACATTATGAAAACTTTACAGACAGATCATTGCATATGAAGTATTAAAACACTATAATTTTTACT
Source organism: Heliangelus exortis (assembly GCF_036169615.1). Lineage (NCBI taxonomy): Eukaryota > Metazoa > Chordata > Aves > Apodiformes > Trochilidae > Heliangelus > Heliangelus exortis. The sequence continues at coordinate 103,356,619 of NC_092422.1, forward strand.
TAAAAACCCCACTCACCAGACATTTAAGTACCTTTCTGTATATCTTCTCTGTTTAGAAGATTTTAAATAATAAGTGGGAACACCATAAAGATGGCAAAATAAATTATGCCTCTTGAAGTTTAGGAATAACACCAGCATAAAATAAAGTTGTGTGAATTAATTTTTCATAGATCCAGACTCAAGCAGGCGGCCCAAGCAGCTAGGAAGAAGAGTAGGAGCTTGTGCTGAATGAATCAATGGTGATGAGGGAGATAAAAGTGCCCCTGGAAGTGTCTAACAGTGTCTAACAGAGTTACATAGATACCTTGCAGCACTGGCCCTGCCTCAGCTAATGAACCATTTGCCCTGGGGGAAAACTTTGATTGGTGTTCATTCAGGACTCAATTAGTTGCAAAGCTGAGAGTGGCTGAACAGAGTGTATGGATATCTCAGTGTGTGTACTGGACTGGACCATTTTAATATATAGTAACAGTAATATATAGTAATATATAGTAACAGTAATATATAGAAATATATAGTGTCTACCTATGCAGTAATGCAAAATCCAGTTACATTTTCATACCTTTTCCTCTTATTATGCTCCACGCCGAGAGTCAGAACATAGGAAAAATCCCAAAAGGAGCCAAAGCCTGGGGGCTGGATAACTTCTTCATTTTATCTGAGCAGATGATCATATCTGTCAAGAAAGAGTATAAATAATGGCTGGAGGAGTACTTCTTCTGAAGTGAAGTTCTCTCTTATCAGCAATTTAGAGCATCTATAACAGGCTAGGAAATCCTTGTTGCCTTAATTACTTCAGAACAGCACTCTGTATCTCTTTGGCTACAACAAGCCTGTAAAACCTTTGCCCACTCTCTGTAATGATTTTCCATAGATTTTAAAATCCTGTCCCACCTTTTGCTTCTTGTCTGAGCACATGCTTCTGCAGCCTTCTGTGACTATCAGGTAAAGGTTAGACATGACATCTACATATTTTTGGCATTTGGCGCAGGGACCTGACCTCTCCTGGGTACTGGTCAGATGATGAACTTTCCAATCCCAAAGGAAGCATTCTTGTGCAGTCTTAAACATCTGTGTATATCTGCTTTATACAGCTAACAAAAGCGACTGTACAAATTTCAGCACCAGGGTTAGCCTGCCGAGACCTAGCTTAGATATTTTTCTTCACAGCACCATCTAGTGATACTTACACAAGACACAATTTTCTTTGACCTTGCCTTTTCTTTCATAAATGCACATCACATATACATTTTAAAATACGTACAATAAGAATTCAAGTTCTTTCCAAAATGAGTACTTGCATGAATTGTCTTTTTTTTTTTCCCCTAGAGAAATAATCGGAGTAAAAAATCACTCAGTAGATGCGCAGTAACTTATTACACTTTAGAAACAATACTAATGAAGACACTACAGGAACCAGAACAAAGCAGAATAAAATAAAATAATAAAATAAAAATAAAAAAAATAAGTGAAAGGTGGTTGTTTAAAACTGCTTATTCTTTCTGGACTAAGTGCTTGTGCATTTGCTAAGATTGACTCTCTTGCCTTTAATAAGCCTTGTCTACTTTCTTCTAATCTTATACAAAGCCTGTTGCTTGGTGTTGTTAAAACATATATAACTTCATTGAATAATGAATGCTGAGAGCAAAGATTGTCTTTGCCAATAGCTCAACAATCATCAGTTTGACCCTACCTGGAGTACTGCGTCCAGTTCTGGATTCCCCAACATAAGAAGGACATAGAGGTCCTGGAATGTGTCCAGAGGAGAGCCACTAAAATGATCAGAGGGCTGGAGCACCTCCCCTATGAAGCCAGGCTGAGGAAGTTGGGGTTGTTCAGCCTGGAGAAGAGGAGACTCTGAGGTGACCTTAGAGTGACTTTCCAATACATGAAGGGGGATGACAAGAAAGCTGGGGTGGTGCTTTTTACATGGGTGTGTAGTGAGAGGACAAGGGGAAATGGTTTCAAACTTGAAGAGGGGAGATTTAGGCTAGACATTAGGAAGACATGTGAGGCTGGTGAGACACTGGCACAGGTCGCCCAAAGAAGTTGTGGATGCCCCATCCCTGGAAGCATTCAGGACCAGGTTGGATGGGGCCTGAGCAACCTGGTCTGACAGAAGATGTCCCTCCCCATAGGGGAGTTGGAACTAGATGATATTTAAGGGCCCTTCCAACCCAAACCATTTTAGGATTCTATACTTCTAGACACAGTGTGTTCTCTTACAGTGTTCTCCATTTTGATCATCGGCACAGAACCCGAAGACCCTACAGACTTTCCCCCAAAACCTGATTGGGGAGAGGGAGAGGGAGAGGGAGAGGGAGAGGGAGAGGGAGAGGGAGAGGGAAAGGGAAAGGGAAAGGGAAAGGGAAAGGGAAAGGGAAAGGGAAAGACAATTTAAAAATAAAGAGGAAAAAAGGAAAGGGGAAAAGGGAAATAGGGGCCAAGAATAAAAGGAAAGGAAAAAAAGATGAAAAGGGGACAGAAAAGGAAGTGCAAGCTGAAGCAAAAGGGAAGAGGAAAAAGAAAGAGAAAGGGAAAGGAAGAAAAGGTAAATAAAACCAAACAAGTTTATACTATTTTATTTTTTTAAAATCCTGGTTACAAACAACTAATAAAATTTCTCCAATCATCCTGAAAATTACCAGCATATGGAGAAGAAAGCTATAACAGCAGCCAGAGGTTTGCCCAGAGATTTTTCACATGATCATCTTGTACTGTTGCGATAAATTTTTACAGTCTTCTGGAGATCACAGTGGGAACCAGCTGCCATCTAGACAAAGCAGAGACACAGAGAGCTGTAGTGAATACCAGAACACTTTATATTTATAGGATTTGGAGACACAAGTATTCTCAGTCCACAGAATAATGTTTAGTCTACTCTCACATTCATTGATCATAACTTTGCAATTTGACCTTGACAGTTTGCAAATTTTCAGGACACTATTCTTAAAAGCAATTCTGGCAGGTTATGCTTTCAAATCACTTGTTCCATGGTTGGACTTCATAGGGAAAGATACATTTTAAATAGCTTTGGGGTAAAAATCCCACAGGGTATGCCAAAGGTAAACTAATGACCACTAGTGAAGCCACAAATGGAATTGGGTAATATATTGATAGCAGCAGTACACAGTATTCCATTTTAACAGCAACTAGTATAGAATAACATGTCTAATTTAATTTATGAACCTAATTTAAATGTTGGAGAGGTTTGACATAGAAAAACTAGTGGCTATGTTGTTTCTGCATTTTTATTTGCTGCCCATCAGAAAATGGGAAGGGCATTAGAGCTCTTGATGTTAATTTGTTCATCTGCTCATGCTGTTGGCATTTCTTGCCTGCTCGTAGCACCTTTGCAAGTAATTCTACCTGTTTTTAATCCTGATTCAAAGAAACAATTGATTTTCTTGTTATGATTTATTATCATTGATCAGTCTGTGAATAATACATTTTTGCTTCTGGCACGTTGTACAGCCACAGCTAAGGTTACCAAGATCTTCCCATTTATCTCTGCAGTGAAGAAGTAACTATGGCTCCAGAAGTGCACATACTCTTTCTCTGTGAGCAGCTCTGCCCATCTGAGTAAATTCCAGTGAAGTCACTGGGATAATCCATATGCACAAGACTGTGCCATCCCAGATCATCACACTTGTGTACAGCTCACTTGGAAAGCCTCTTACTCTTCTTTAAAGTATACATTTTTAAAAACTTCCAAGTTGCTTGTATTAATAGTTGTGAAAGCTGAGGATATGAGCCTTTCTGAACTGGAGTTCTAATATGACCCTGAGAGACTGCAAGTGTTCCTTACAATTAACAAAAAATCCAGCTTTGCTTTTTGTGTATTTGAATGTTGACCTTTAAAATACACTGAAATGAAAGAAAGAAGATTGCTGCCAAGTTTTTTTGTACAAACAAAGTAAGCATTACTAATTCCTATCTCTGTCTCATTTTCAGGTCTTGTAGGCCTGTCTTGTTTCACTCATACCTTCACTAAGTAAAATTATTATTATACTGTTGTAAAGCACAGCTAAAAGGGGAAACATACCAATGCATTGCAAGGCAATGTCAACAACAAGGTGTTGTTGACAACAATGTCAACAACAAGGTGTTGTTGAGCTTTAGCAAAGTTACTTTTAATGAGACGTACAGCAAAATGGAAGTTGGCTGAAATCAGAAATGGATGATCAACATCTTGAAGGCTTTAATGATAGCAGGATCTGGCACAGCAACAGGAATTCTCCTGCAAGGTTTAATTTTCAGGTTCAGAACTTCCTGACTGAAGAAAAAAAAGTTAAAAACATAAGGTTGGGAAATAGTTTTATAGCTCACTTGTTTTTGTTTCCCAAATAGTGCTTAATAATAATAAAATAATATATTATGTCAGTTATTTCCATTCTGAAAACAGGAATTTGTGACATTGAGAGTCTTACCTTCACAAGTTTACACTCTGTGAATGAGTATCCAACCAATGTTTCAAGTATACTGTCTGAGACAACACTTAAAACCACAGGTGTTGCAGGCTCTGTAGCAGTAAAAAAAAAAAATCCATTTATTTTTACTCTGAATCATCAATAGCTAAATAGCTGAAAGTGGAAATTCTATATATATGTGCAGAGAAAAAATAGATTTGGGATGGAAACTTTTTTGGCAAGTATGAGTCTAACAGTGTTTGAAGTAGATGAGATATTGATCCCTAAAATAAATAAATAAATACAAGTGCCCAAACCTTTTAAACTTCAAGTATCTGCAAAGCTAACAACCTCACATTCAGAAAACTGATTTTAAAATTTCCCTTTCTATAAAATTGCCATAAAACAGGACTCTTCTTGCCTTTCCTTTATGAGAATGACAACATGCCTGTATTTGATTGTAGCAGGAGGAAAACCACACAATCTTGGGGTTGATTTGGCACTAGACTTTCTGATCCAGGACAGTCAATAATTTGTTAAACAAAGATGTCTAAAAAATACAGTTGGTGCCCAGACTAGCTATTAAAATTGCTACAGCCTTAAAAATATCCAACCCTTCAGCAAACCTGATTCAGGTTTGGAGTTCCATCTTTTTCCCTGGGCTGTCCCTGGGAACAGAATACTGATAATTTCCCAACATACACTTGTCCAGAGTCACAGAGAGGTGTCTTTAGACTAATAGCAGCTCTAAACAGTGCTGCACACTCTCAGTTCTCCAGGTCTGAATCAGCTCCAGTTCACAAGCCACATAACCATGGCTCCAAGCTTACCTTCAAGTAGCTGGCTCCAAGCCAGCTTACCTTGCCTTTCAGCTGCACTTCGTTTCTGATACCAAGTTCTGTGTCCTTAGGTTGTGAGGCTCAGAAGAACCTGTCAGTATCCAGCTTTCCTGGCTTGTGGCAGCAGCATTTTTATTAATATTTTTTAATTATTCCCCAGTGGGGTCCTCCTGTTCATGCAGAGGGAATAGTTCTGCTTGCAAGGTGAGTCGTGATTTGATATCAGGAGCAGAACTAATTTGAAACCCTTGAGACCTTCGGTCCTGTAGGTCATAGGTGCCCCCAGTTCTGAAAGGCAGAGTATTGCCTCCTAATTCCTCCAATGGGCTCACCAAACTCTGAGCACATCTGCAGAAGTGTCTCCAGGTAAGTGCCAGCTTTCAGATCAGAGTTGAGGGCTGGAAGGAAAAAAATAGATAAAGGGAAAGAGATTACATGTAAATGTTCAGCAACCTGAGAGTGACATATTGCATAGCTGAGTCAAATGAGTAAATTAACTTTCCCAAGTTTATTTCACTGAAAAGCTGCAGGAATATTTCAGCCACACCAAGAGCAAGCCCTGGGTAGGAACATGTCTCTTCTTGAATCAGCTCCTGCAGAACCCACTGCTGTTCAAAATGTTCAGCCTTCCTTTCTGGGATGGGGGTGGCTCCTAGGTCCCAGCTTTCGGGTCTCAGCTATTTTCAGTGAAGTCAGATAAAGCACCTCCTAACTAATGAGTAACATATGCTTCATGCCCACCTCTCCTCAGGTTGGACCAGAAGTTCACATGTTGCTTGACTGCTTTCTCATTTATGAATGTCAGGAAGCTCACACATTTTTCCATTTTTCTCTAAAATAGTAACAACTTCTTCTTAAAAAAAAAAAAAAAAAAAAAGGGGGGGAGGGGGGTCCGAGTAAATGTTTTCTTTGCAAGTGGCTTAAATACAAACACAAAGCATCACAAAACAGAGGTTAAAATTTTCAGTTGGCAGCACTGGAATATGCTTTTGATATAATACTATGAATAAAATAGGGTGTGTCACTTTATCTCCCAGTGGGGAAGCAGCTTACATTTCGGTCGTAAATCCCCCTTATTACAGTTCGAGGCTGAAAATGTTTGTGAAAATAAAACTTTGACTTATAATAAGGATACACTGAATCACATTTATTTATTTTTTATTTTTCTAAGTATTTATTTTCTATTTTTCTAAGTTTGATCCTGTGTTACTGCTCAGATTAGTAACTCTGTAACACATAACTGATACAGAGATTAAGCTGTCCAGTTAATTTATTTAGTGAACCTTCATAAGCAATTCACTTAATAAGCAATGAAAGGGAGGCAGTTTTGTATTTTTAAAAGTGTCATTCTAAAAAAAAGCTGAGCCCCACCCTGTATGCAAGTAAAAGATGTCACAGAAAGGTAAACAGTTACTATGAAGAGGTATTCTGTATTCAAACAGAGTGCATATCCCTTTTAAGGATAAACTCTTACTGTATTCCAGCTGGGGAAAGGACGGCAGGAAGAAGAAGAACAGAGTTAAAATCTAAACAATCCCTAAATCCTTCCTTACAGCCGCAAGTCAACTCCTCCACCTCTTATGAGTATCTGGTATTGATTTCCCAGACTTAATAGACCATTATGGATGAAGCTCTGCTGTATTCCAACATGCTCAGTGGTAGGAATGTGCAGTGGCTTGTGAAGTTATTTGAAATTTTGCTATCAGATGGCTGCAGCTTTGCAAACCACCTGCCACAGACTGAGCCATTCTGGCTCTGGTTTGAGCAGGAACAGCAACAGCTGTAGCTCTAGGTTCTCCTTATGACTGCACAAAAAGAGTGTGAGACTGCAGCTAAGGATGGGAGGGTAGAGAACATGGAGCAGCATCTCCAGCAGGAGATATTCCAGTATCTTGGAATATCTGAGCAACCAACATCTTACTGGACTTGGGAGGAAAAAAAAAGATCATCAAGTGGGTACAGATGAAGTTACAGCATGACGTCCCTTAAAAGGACAGATACCCCAAAGCAGCACATATCTCTAAAATCTAATCTTATTGCTATAAGAAAACCCTCTCAAGTACAAAATTCAGTATAAAATCACTGACCCCACTGCACTCTATTCTCTACCTTTTGTTCATTCTTTATTAACCATATCTGTTTGAGATAGATTTCATATTATTTTATCTATAGAAAAGATACAATAGATTAAATGATTGGCCATGTTAGTAAATTTGGATTTAGCTTATCAATGGAATAACTGTGTTTTGTTGTATCCATAACTTGTTTACATTTTATATGATAAATGTGTAAAAAAATTAATTTACATTTACAAACTGAAGCAAAATAAAACTAGTAAGTGGGAACTTGAAAGGTGTTATGGAGTCCTGTGAGAACTCCATGGCCAAGGTGAGATATTCAGAGTTCAAAATTACATCCTTAATGATCAGTAAAGTTAAGCAAACAGTAAGGCACCTGATGAATAATGCCCTTAGGATGTAAAAGCTTTCTGTTGACATTTTTTCCCTTCAGCTTCAAAAAATTAAGTCTTTGTATATTCAGCTTTTGAAATGTGGTCTTCTGAGAAATACATTTTCCCAAGAAGGGAATTAAGGCAGGAAAGCATTTCAGCTGATTCATTCCTTCCCCCCTCCACAGGGCCTGGGGCATGCACCCCATTTCTTACATCCTGCCCCCCTGGGAAGCACAAACAGCATCCCCGGGAGGGACGGGGCAGTCGGGTCGGGGTCCTGACTCACCCAGCAGCCCCTGTGCTGCAGCAATGGGTGCAATAACAGGGGAAACCACACCCCCAAGAAGGGGTTCGGCACCAGCCAGGCACCATGGCCAAAGCCAGAAATTATCCAGCTGGGATCAGCATGCAGTGCCAGAGCCCTGCCAGCCTCTCTGAGGCTACTGGGGAGGAGAGGGACTCCCAAGACTAGGACTGAGCTCATCCAGAGGTGGCTCCAGGGATGCTCCTGAACAGGGCCTGACATCACAAGAGATCAGGGGGAGGGAGCCTACCCACCAGGGTGATGCTCCATGGTGGTTGGAGCAGGGATGGTACAGAGGGGATACAAGGGAGGATGATTATATCGTAGTAAAAGGGAGCCACTGGTCAAGCTGAAAAGGCATATTTATGTAAACCCTTAAAATACAAATTGGGCAAAAAAATAGGGATACATACATTTTTATATATGCCCAACTCTCCAAAGCCCCTTCTGGGGATGGATTTGCTGGAACAATTGGCAGCAGTAGTAAGATTTAATAAAGGAGAAACTTTGTATAAACATCTTCTTGAGAGCATAATAAGAAGAAATCTGTATACAACAGTCAGGCAGGTGGTACAACAATGTGATGTCTGTCTTAGAACAAATCCTAAAGTCATCCCAAAAAAAGAAGTAGGTCAAACTGGGAAGGGAAGTGGACCTGGACAACACTGGCAGATTGATTTCCCAGAACTGCCAAAGAAAGGCAGCCATAAGCACTTATTAATAATTAGTTATTAGTAATGACAAATACCTTCTCAGGCATTCCCTACCAGAACTAAAGATCCCAGGGAGGTGGTCAAAGCACAACTACAAGGAGTAATACCACGTTTCGGAATACCAGCAATCATATTATCAGATAGGGAACCTCATTTTATTTAAAAAATAGTACAAGAGTTTAGTTGATGTTTAGGGATAGATTGGCAATTGCATACCCCCTACAGACCTCAATCGAGTGGCAAGGTGGAGAAGATAAATCACCTGATTAAGTTGCAAATTGTAAAATTGGGCCAAGAGGCTGATTTGCCCTGAACTCAATCATTACCTTTGACACTCTTGAATTAGGACCAGACCCAGGACCAAAGAATGGTTAAGCCCACCTGAAATAATGTATAGGAGGCCCTACATTGCTTCAGGAACAGGAACATTGACTCAATTTGGGGAGGAAATATTAACTAATTATGTAATAAGTTTACAAAAACAACTGCAGGAAATATAGAAATTGGTTCTGGGGAACCAGAGCCCAAGGTCTCGATGGGCCCATACATGATGATAAACCTGGTGCTTATGTGTATGTTAGATTTATTTCAGATTCTCTTTTGGACCCTAAATGGAAAGGTGCATTTTAGGTGCTACTCACTACACACACAGATGTGAAAATTAAAGAAAAGTTTGGATGCATCATACAAGAATAAAGAAAGCTCCTAAACTGAAATGGGAGGCTATCTGGACCGGGCCTCTGAAACTTCACATTCAAAAAGAGCAGATAAGGTTTTTTTCAAATTTCGTTGAGCTGTCAATATGTGGGTGTGGTTTTGATGAAAAAGCTTATTTGTCTCTTATTAAGAGCATTTTCAAGTACACCAATATTACAAATTGTTGAGTATTTGGGCAGCTGCTGATTTGGGCATCTTGTTTAGGTCTTTTATGTGTTGTACTAATGGACCAATGAATGACTATAAGCAGTGGAAGAAACATAACTCCTTCAAGAGGTAGAATCAGGCAAATATTTCAAAGCCAGACTAAACAGAGAGAGTATTCTTTGGGCTAAGTTAAAGAATTTACTAACTGAATAGAGAGAGGGGGGAGTTGATGTAAGGGTTAATACAAAATGCCTGCTAGTAATTGTCTAAGGGTCACATTGACCTGATAGAAATTAACACAGAATGCTTGTTTAATAGAAGCTAAGAAATTGTTTAGGTATTGTATAAGATATATACAATACCTATATACAATAAATTGTATAAGATCATTACCTTATAAGGAAAATATATGTGCTAAACTGATAACTATAGCAACCTTGAGATAAGAAACAGAAAATGTTGTAGGCTTGGCTGAAGACTGAATAAATGTTCATGCTCGAAGAAGAGGTGAAAAGTTTACACAGAGAAAGACCTTTGCATCATTTTTACTTCATCCCCACAACCCTCACGACCACCACCAGTAGACACTACGTAAACGCAAGAGGGAGGAGATGATGAAAATGACCTCTTGGGACTGATTTGAATACAAAGCGGGAGTAGGTGATGCATCTGAATAGGTGTATTGTGAAATCTACTGAATATGTAAAACTCCAGTGTATATAACAGAAGCCTCATTGCAAGATTGGTGGGCATGGATTTTGGAGGAATTATTCCCTCGTGTGCCCAGCGCTGAATAAACACACCCTTCTCTAGAACTTCCCAAGTTGTAGAGTTGTTTTCCACAAGTCACAGCTATTGTTCTTTAACAATGTCTCCTGAAAAATGACAATTCTTCTGTCATCAACTCACTGTAAAGCAGCCTGGAAAGTCAACTCTAGGATTATTGTAGCCAGTAAGTCTCAAGGATAAGTTCATATTGAATTGTAAAAAGTGAAATGGAAATGAAAAAGGAAAAATATGCACCCAAAAAGCACGCTGGAAGCCCCTTCTCAACATATGAGTGGTACTATGTGACAGATTGTGATTTACAGTGGGTGGGCTGATAAAGGGTATATGTATGTAGATTAAAATGTAGATTATATGAAATTACAATAGGTAACTCAAAATGTTCAGTAAGTAGCATATTGGGGGTTTTTAACATGAGAACTAGAGTGATCTAAAAAAGAGAAATCTGGCAGATTTAAATTTGCTACAGCTTTGGTTTAATTGAAGAGCTGGAGTCTCTCCTCCTCATTTGTTAACTACATGTTGCCACAATGTATAATTATTAATTATACTCTGGTATTATTATTGTCACTTAGCCAGCACTACTACTCTGACACTTAAAAAAATTTTAACCTTGAGATATTGGCATTCAGCATCATATCCACTAGATGTCACTCAATAGTCATAGTAATCTCCAGCATTGATAAACACAGAAGGAAAAAACCCAAAACAAACAAACAAACCCAAACCAAACCCAAATCAAACAAATGAAAACCAAACAAACATAAAAGGGGCAACAATTGTTTTTATTTGAGTCAGAATAATGATCTTTCAAAGTTCTGGATAGTCACTGTTTGAAGTTAAGGCACCATGTCTGAAAGACTGTCACAATCACTTCAAAAAGAGTAACTTTAACTTTGTATACCCATCTCATTTAGAAGCCCTGGTTACCATCTGGAAGTTGCATATTTCTTAAAAAAATCTGGTTCCTTACAAGAAAAAGAGGAAAAATAAAAAACATTTGGAAAATGATGGACTTGGTGCTAATGGGTGATATACCCGTGGAACAAGAACATACTGTTCAACGTTTTGATCTGCATGATGCCTAATGGCATTGATCCTCAGTGAAGATGTTTTCTAGTTTATATGCTCAATAACCTTTGGGGTTTTGTCTCTAAAAAATGCTTTGAATCTACATCCCCCCCCCCCCCCCCCCAGTACTCTGTTTCTCAGGATGGATGGAGTCTGTTATGTTGGATATTCTCTAGTTTCCACTTCCAGGCATTTGTTCATGTTTGGCTTTCAGGTACAGTAATCATATCATGATGCAATTGGCTTTTCCTGGGAGAGTAAAAAAAAGAAATTTTTCTCTAGCCTTCAAATAATTTAATTGGCTCTTTCCATATTCCCTCTGGCTTCCAAAGAGCCTTTTCAAAAAATGGGTACTGAAAATGTTCCCAGTGTTGTAACACTGGAAACATTGCACATGGGTAGAAAAAAGCTTCACATGTCTGCTTGCTACTGTTTTATATCATTTTAATCCAGAAAGAAGCCTATAACATTGTTATGATATATTTGGTTCTTAAAATATTTCAGGGACGCCTTGCTGTCCCACCTTCCACAAGATTTGTATTTTTCCCTTGATGAGACTAGTTGCTCCTATGAATTCATATATTCAGTATATATTGATAGTTCACTTATTCCTTATCCCAAAGGAATCCTCTATCTCTGAGGCAGCCATAATCCCTTATCATCTCTTACCCTAACTACCCACAACAGTGACATTTTCAAATCTGTACTGCAAAGACAATAAATTCTGCTCGGCTGTTATTCAGTCCTAGAACACAGCACTAGCAGCGCTAAAAATACTAATTTACTGTTCTGTGCAAATTAGTCCCTCCATGCAAATTAAGCTTACTATATAATTTGCACAAAGATCTTTTGTGAAAGGATGAGCTGTCACTCTGAAACGAACTGAAAGGTTCATAAGGAAACAAGCCCTTTCAGCTTCTGAAGAAAGTTTCCTCCCATATTTGATAAAACAGTCAGGGGATGACAGTCCATTCTTTGGGAAGCTCCAGGACAGACACCTTTGCTGTAGCTGGAGACAGAGGTCACACCACAGTCAGGTGGGCTCCATTGTGCCAGGACTCTTCAAGCATACAACCAATGGTACATTTGAGTCAAGCCATCTCATCTTCTAGCAAAAGCCACTGGCTTACTTGCAAACATCAGTATTGAGTTGATCTTGGTTCATCATAAAACTCTCAATGGTTATAAAGCCCACATTTCTCCCTTTATTTCTTCCCCACAGGCTTAGAAGATGACATTTTAATCTCAGTAGTTTTCTTTTTTTAAACGCATTTAGAAGTCTTGATATAGTTCCATACCAGATCTTGATCTAGAGCCATACCACGACGTGGAGTCTAAAAATTGTGAAATTATGTGCATAATTCAAACGGGCCCCCCAGATACCTGTCCTTTCTTAAATTCTTTTCCAAAGGCTGAATAGAACTACATTTTACAGTATTAAATTAGTTGTAATGACAATACTGCTGAGGGGAGGTGGGTTACGTTTTTTTAGGAAAAATACAACCATATTAGATATTGAGATTTTAATTTTAAAGCTTATTTTCCACTGTTTGTCTAGTGCTGTGTTGGAAAAACTATTTAATGAGACCTGCATCTACCTTTTGCTCTCTTCATCTATAGAAATGGGCCAATGGAGCCATAAGTGCTTGTGTGCTCTTGGTTTTGAACAACAATGGCATTGATCTAGATTTCAAGAGCAAAGACTTTAGCCTCCTTAATTTCATGGGAAACAACCACAGAATAATAATTTTCATAACTGGTTATTTCTAAGGCAGGATAAAAAAGAAAAGATGGCAAAGCACAAGAAACTGACATAATTAAATAAAATTTTCAGTTTTTTTCAGCCCTTTCTCTTTTACCACCATCGTTTTAACATGAAAAGCAAACTATTTGACAAATCTATAGAGGGTGTTAACAAGGGAAATAATGGGCTTTTTTATGGCAAATTAAAACAGATGCTGAATTGAGCTGGAATGATTGTAGCTACTGTTGTTTCTGTTGTAGATTGATCTTTTTTCCTCAAAGGTAAAACCAGATTGAAAAGGACAGAAAATAACAACAACTATGAAGATTAAAAAAAAAAGGCAGCTTCTGTTTTTGAGGCTGTTTTACACTTGCTAAAGGTGGCAAAGTTTCCAGCACAAGGTCTTACCTTCCATGCTTAGGTCTGAGAAATATCTGCAAGTCAGGCCAGTCTCCAAGCAAGTATTGGAATTATCTACATGCTCCTGTTCCAGATTAAGTGAAGGTGGTCAGTCCACCTCTGTCTAGCCTGTAGGTTGCCTTGGCTGGTGATGCCTCATGATTAGTAGTAATCATCCCAAGATTCCCACTGAAGAGGAAGGTCATTGCACAAGCAGCTCCACTCCAGAGCTACCTAGCTTTGTCCATTATTTTGTACCTGTGGTCTGAGCTAAGAAAGAAGTAGTACACCTCTCAGCATGGCAGGGGATATTACTGCACTTATAATAAAAGTGTGCACATCGCAAGAAAAGAGTAAAAAACCAATTATTTTGTTTTTTAACTATAATTTCTTCCTTACTATTGTGCAAGGTTGGGAAGAACCATTGAAGAGATGAAAACCAGCATGTAAAAATAGCTTTTGAATGAGCCCGCGTCTGAGGTGAAGGATACGATCCTTTGGGAACCTCTCAGTGAACTGGGTGCTAATTTTGCTCATCAGTGTAGTGAACATAAAGGAAAACAAAATTAACTCCTGACCAGCTGCTTCTGGGACAATTTTTTCTTTCATTCTCACTCACTGTGCCAGTTCCAGGTGCCTAAACTGAAATGACACACTTGTGGCAGACTGAGCCACTAATACTGTCACTGTTTTTTGGACCTGCATGAGCTTTTCAACACTTCTTCTTCACAGAACTTGTGGTAAAGGAAAACAATCCAGCACCAAGATATAAGCACTCTCTCGTAAAAGTAATGCCTCATGCCTTCCCTGAGAGCACAGAGTCCTCCTGGGGGTGAGACCAATACAAGTCAGAGTCTCAAGGAAATAACTCAGTCTCCTACTCTCTTCTGTCTCCATTCAAAGTGGAAACAGTACAGAAGAGACAGGAGACTCGTTTAGGAAGTGTTCACAGGGAGGTTATGTGATAAACCCAATTCTCCAGTTGCTATTTTTCTTTTCCTCAAAAAAATATTTTCTTCATTGCTGTTTTGGTTTTTTGTTTGGTTGGTTGGTTTGGCTTAGTTTTTGTGTGGTGTTTGTTTTGCTTTTTGTTTGGTTGGGTTTTGGTTTGGTTTTTTTTTTCCCCTCTTGTTTTTATTTTGTCTCTAGTCTTCATGGAATAAAGAGTTTAAAATCTTTTCCTAATCATATCAAGACTGGCCTTATAAACTGTATGGATGTGAAGATGTTCAAACTGAGAACAAGAAAATCTGAAACCAAGTTATGCCTTTAGTGATTGCTAAAGGGCTTCCCTCATGAAAAGTCTCAGCTATCATCACTAGGAGACCCATGAATGCTCAAACCTGAATTCAGCCAGGATGCTCCCTGTGCAGAGTATGAGACCCATACATCCCAGCGCTCCTGACCAGGTAACACTACCAGGCACACTCCAGCAAGGTGTCCGCAGGTAGTGTATAAACTCCAAGGAGACCAAAGGGAGAAAGTACTGCATGAAATAATTGCAGATGCAATTGCTGGGGACACATTTTCTTCCTCACTTCCACCCCCACAGTAGTGTTGCACAGCCACACTGTATAAAAAAAAACATTTGACAATGGAAAGTATCTCAGACCAGAGACTTAGATGAAACTGTGCTTAGTTTAGATACCTAGTACTAATCCTAAAACTCTACAAGCAAAGCATCAAATTTCCATTTGTTTTCACTGAAGTCAGAGAAAGAAAAAAAAAAAAAAAAAAAAGTCACAAGACTCTAAAGCATGCAACTGCTTTTAAAAAGCTATTCATATGAGAAATGAAGTCAGCCTCTAAAACTCAAAGCCTTACAGCAGTTATATGCAAATGACTAGAGTGTTCTAAAAAACTGTCTTCTTAAAAGCTGGAAAATTGATTATAAAGCAGATCCTGTCAAAAAGGACAAACGTATTAAAGATAACCAAACAGGCTGGTGACTACAAAGGCAAAGGAGCTTCTAAGGAGCACTCTGAAACTCTCACACTGAGCTTTGTACAAGGGCAAGAGAGATTAATGCAGTCGGGTGTACTTGGTGCTAACTGAAGTATTAAAATGACAGTTCCAGAATTTAGATTTATAGACTGTTTCATCAGTTCCTCTCTGCAGAAGGTATAGAGTAGATTTGAAAAGGATACCTGTACTAGAACTACAACAGAAAATCTTCAATGCTCCTTTTGTTTAGAGAAATGTGTATCTTTTCCATACTCTGCATCTCTGCATTGGCAAGTTGTAAGGGTAATCAAGTAGTAGTTATGAAACTGCTGAGTAGTGCATGTTCGTAATGTGCTTTAAGGAAATTCTAGCGTTACAAATGCATTACATTCCTATTACATTATAATTGCTTTTTAAAGTTTGGCATTTTAATTATGTTATTATGCATAGTGTTCTATTTTAAATTTAGTACCTTATTTTATGGACTGAATGCTATAAGTTCTTGCCCCTAGAATTTCATGGAAATCTGGATTGTAGCATCCCATCACTTTGTCCTTAAATTCTAATTAAATGCTGACATTGTTTAAATGAGTTAAATCGAGTATGTTGGTTTTGTGTGTGTTTTGCCAATCCAAAGCAAATTTAAATGAGGAGCCTTTATGAGAGTTTCATGTTCCTTCTGGCACATTGCATTATTATGTCATAATAGTTGCAATTTAGAAGATAATGCCACTCCCTAATTCATTCTCCCAGTTGTTTAGGACACAAGTTTGGGCTCATCAGTTTGGTTTGAAAATTTTGTCACTTGTCTTAGCTATGTAAACAACTCTTAGTGAGTCACTTCTGGAATTTGAACAATGACAACTGCAGGATGCTGTGGTGGGGCCTGTTTTTTAGATCTGGTACCAATTTAATTTTAAACTTTTTAGAAGACAAGTGTAAAAAAACCTTATTTTTCAGAACGGAGGTACTTCACGTTTTATAGAAAATCACAGTCCTTTTAAGTTTCTCAAGTCTGGCAGCTAGCTGTTTAGAAATATAGGCTAAGAAGTAATTAAAACAGAATTTCTCAGAACTGATTTTCCTTCTTAAAAGTCTTACATCCTTACAAGCACTGTCTCTAGGCTATACTCTATAAGCTATGTTTAAAGTCAGTCTATAACCTACAGCTGAAAAAAACATAGGGACAATAGGTTGTTTCCCATCTATTTTAATTTTGCAATTGCATCAAAACAGATGAATGAATGTGCATTAAACACGATTTGGCTACAAGACTATGGCACCACTCCAGTGACTCAGGAACCTTCAAAGTGCAGGAGGTGCAGGAAGAGGGGAACTTACTTTCCTATGTTAATGTAAGAAAAGGAAAATACTATAAATCTGAGGTAGTTTTAATAACACCAGAAATGGATTAGGCAACCTAGGGAGGAAAGAGTTGAGATAAATTAAATGAAAGTACAAGGGAAAAGCGACTAGAAAGGGAGGACAGTAAATAAATACCAGGGAACATTCTGAATAGTAAAGATACCATCCATCAAAGTGCCAGATGAATTGAATATGACAAAGTAGAAATTAAAAATACAGTAAAACTATCCTCAGCTGAAGTAGATTTTGAATATTCAAGCACATTTTTACAAGCTGATCATAATTTCTCAAGACAATTTAACATATGAAAGATCATGCTGTATATGAGATTCCATTAGGATGATTAAGAGATCATCATACTGATCATACTGATGCTTAAAACAGTTTATTTACCTGTAACTTTTGCTTTCCAAATACTTTTGCCTTTGTTTCATTGTTAAGGTTGCCTAGCATTAGGGCAACATGTAAAAAGAGATAAAACTAAGAGGGTGCACTACCAGTGGGTAGACTTGAGGTGAGCATGCAGTCCAGCACAGCTTCCATTCCCATACATATCTTACCAGGTGGGAAACAAAACTGGCAGTGTACAAAATGTAGCTATGGATACTAATGTGGGAAGGGTGAGAGCAAAGGACAAGAAAGAAGAAGATAGCAGAGATACCTCTGATGGCTGTGACGAAATGCAAGCAAAGTCCCTAAGGGGAGATGATGGTGTGTATACAAATAAGCCAGAAAACACCTGCTTCATGAATAAGCTTGAAAGGTTTCACACCTGATAAACCACTGTGCTTCCTCTCTGGTAATAAAAAAGTAATCACTGTACTCCTGGCATGATTGGGATTATTTTAAAATTCTATTTGCAATTGCTTGTCTACAGGAGGAATGTTTAAGCAAATTAAGGCAATGAACTGCTAGCATTAAGTTGATGTCTGCACTCCACTATAATATCCTAATTTCTGATCCTTTTTACTGACCTCATCCATGTTACTGGAATTAGAAAAGCAAAGGAAAAATACCTTTTCAATTCAAAATATCCACTACTAGGACAATCTTCACTCCCACATGCACAGAATATCAGCTATGATTTGCTCCAGAATGTTCCATCTGCCCACCAAGGGAGTTGAAAAGGGGAACCTGTAATTTCCCCCCAAACCTAAAAAAGCAGAGGAACAATGATTTCTGAACTAGTTTCTTGTTTTTGTAAAAGTATGTGACTTACAGTATGTGGATAGCTTTTAGATGTGGTTTATCTGTGTGTTTAGGATTTATTTCCTGTTCTCTGCAATGTGAAAAATCTCCTATGCCTCCAAACAAAACTCTCTAAGTAGCTTACTCTTGCCACCTCATCATTTCATGGTGGTGGGAAGAATGCAGAACCAGGAATGACTGTGCACCTTCATCACAGAATTTCTCACCAAGAAACTTAGGGAGAACTGAAAATAGGAACGTTTAGGAGCACAAAGTCATATTAATGTTCCTTGCCACAATGAAGAAACTGGGACCAAAGTTCTGATGCTTTTCTAGAGACAACTTTGCCTTTCACCTTACAACCCAGTAAGCCATTCACCCTCTGCCTGCTCTGAATAAGGAGATACCAGCATCTGATTTCCCAAAAAGAGTTGACACCTCTGCTGCCATTGTAGTAAATCAGTCTGGACAGTCAAGAGAGACTTGCACTGACTGCATTCAAAAGCAATAAATCCTAGTGACCAGCTTTTACCTGTTAGCCATCTCCAACGAGGCAAAACCCAGTTCAAACCCAGACCACCCTATGTGCTTGGGAAATAGATTGCATATACTCATATAATTAACACATGCTAAGTGGAGCAAATTAAAATTCCCAAAGTACACTTAATTCTAGTATTTCCTAGTTTTTAAAAAATATTTTATAAGCATCTTTAACTAGTATGTAAGTATAAACTTTACAAATGACATGTTAGAAATACCTGCATCCTAAGCTCCTGGAACACAGACTGGACTCCACTGATGACTGACACTTGTGGAGGGGGGGGGGGGTTGCTAAGTTCACAGTCACTTTTGGGGTCACTTTATCCCTGCAGATATGAAAATCATGCCTCCACACATTAATGATAGCAAGAGGGGCAATGTTTGTCACATGGCCCTATAAGGCTAGAAAAAACTTTCTAAGCTTTCCTTCTCTTACATAGCCACACCAGGGCCAGCTGTATTGTGACTTTCTGTGAGTCAAGTTGAAATTGTATTCTATTTCTGTCTCCTTAAGCAGGGAAATTGTCTAGTTTCCTATGTCTGTGCATACCAACATTCATGCATTTTACCTAGTGCAGCTATTAAATTAAAAGATCCTACTGGTTCTAATTGGTTTTTACCCATTCCACTTTAGGTAAAGCTTCATAGAGAGAGAGTCTATTTATAAATGCTGCCAACATGTGGTTAATGCTTTTGACCTTTGATGGTAAGCAATTCTAATGGTTGTGTAACATAGCAGCAACATTTTTTGTTATAATTCTCCATGTTCTCATTTGGGAACAGCCTGATGGCCTCTATTTCCCACTCTCTCTTTCTCTCTCTGCTTTTTAAAGTCTGACAGATAAAGGGAATTATTTGTTCAGAGTGCAGACCAACTGAGTTTTGCTCACGAGCAATAATCCACAGACCCATGTGCATGTCAGCTTCTGAGGAATATACTGACATCCATCTAATCAAACACCGTGTGCTGTGTCAAGTGATTTATAGCATTACACCTAGAATGAACATGAGGGAAGGAGGTACGTGAACTTGTGTTCACAGGATGGAGCATCTGCAGTTGTATCTTCCTCATATGAGCTATGCAGTTATCTGCTGGATTCTGAGCATGGGCACCTGAGGGGAAATTAAGGAAGGTCAAGTTAAAATACTTAAATTACAAAGGACAACTGGGTCTACTCTAAAGAAATGATAACTCAGACTTTGAAAAAGTTATGAAATTGTTCCTTTGGGACAGCTCTTGTGTTTATTTCAATTCATTGCATTAGAAGTATCCTACAACTCTACCCTATGTTAATTTAGTTTGTGACAGACAGACAAGTGCATACATGATTTCAGAGTGATAGGAACTAATAGTGACAGGTCCTAATCCTGACTGTTTGGAAATGCTTACTTAAATGACAGCTCTTGCTGTTACTGGAGGTATTTGTCTTCAAGGACTTATTTTCACAGCTCAGCTGCATGCTTCTACCCAGACAGTTTCAAAGCAGCCACCTATGGGGAAGTAACTTGAGCCATAAGCTCAGCATCTCCAGGCAAATGGACACCTAAGCTTGTGTATAGCTGAGTTCTTTGTGCCCCAGGTTTTTCCAGTAAACAGCAAGCAAGAAGAAGCTAGCCAATATAGTCCCCACACATCCTAATGCAAATACTGGATCAAGAACAAAGGAGCACATGGCAGCTACTGCAGTTGAGGGTCAGAGAGGAAAATGGAGCAGGATGCTTGAGCTTTACTATGTTTCTGGGTAGGGAAGCCTTGGACTTTGGACATGAGGATTTTGGCCTAAAGAAGTCATAGAATTTAAATCCTAATCGGGTATGTAAGCACAGGGGGGAGGTACTGTAGGAGGAGGGGGTAGAGAGAGCATCAGGTACACACCTATTCCTCAACTTTTGGGACAGATTCTACATTTATAGACACTACAGCACAAGAAATTGCCTTCAGTGCTCTATGCAATAATAAGGAAACTGAATTCCTGGTCTCTTGCTTTCCTGAGCTGCTGGTTTAAGATCTTTCTGGTTTTGCTGTGTAAGGATTTGATTTAAACTTTCGGTTTGTGATGCGGGAGGTGGAATCTGTGATGGAAAAAATATTGGCAGTGTTCCTTCATCCTTTTTTGAGCTGTTGGAGTAAAGCAGGATATGCCCTCCTAACTGTTGAGTTCTCAGCAAAGAAACAGTATTCCCAGGATGCATTCAGGACTGGGAAAAGGCCAGGGCCCTTAGTACCATGCCAACTCAATGTCATCATTTACTGGCAATCTGCCACAACAGAAACTGCACAGTTGAAAACTGGCTGGTTACACCAGCAATTCAGATTTTCTTGCTGGAAGAATGCTCGTCTCCTATACTGAACTTGAAGAAAAGCATAACAACTCTAACACTAGTATATTTTTTTTTTAATTATTATTATTTTTTTTATATTCCTCACAGATATCTCCTGGGATCCTGGAGAGGAAAACAAGAGAATACCATAGTATGTGTACTTTACTAACAAGTGAACCAAAGCATGAAGACGGTAAGGATTACATCCCAGAGAAGCCCTGAAAATACCACTTATATCAAGCAGTCCACGTGAAATCCAGACATGCTGTTTAAATGCTCAAGGACCTGGGATACTATAAGCATCTGACAGAGTCATGGAGCCATCTTATCTCATACCTGGGCACACTTTTCTTCTAGCTGTGTCAACATCAGTGTTTCAGTACAGGCCAGCAATGACTTGAAATAATTACATGATTCCCACTTATGGTGCTTTAGTTCACATTGTGAAGTGGCCACAGCACATGTGCATGTGGCTCCCCCAGCCCACACACACACACTTGATGGCCTTCAGGTGAATCTGTCCCAAAAGTTGAGGAATAGGTGTGCACCTGATGCTCTCCAACTTCTAATGAGCAGTCTGCACACAAGCCCAGACTAGTGCTAGTCCAGAGGAAACGTCCTCAAACATCTGCTGTGTGACTGCTGGCTCCTCTGCATCAACTATTTTGCTCTGCAGATGTGCTCCTCCTGGCCTCACCTCCTCACCTCTTGCAATCCTGAATTTCTACCATCCTCAACCTATGGAACATCCACAACCATGCCATCTTCCTCCCTAGAGAAGGGCTTTGCCACAAGTTCTCCTGAAATGTTGGTGCTTTGAGGAACTGAAATACTGGCTGAGTGTGCGAATACTCAGGAGTATTATATGCTAGAAAAATCAGAGGTATTTTTCCCTGAGGAGGGGTTCTGGTCTTGCTCTCTGCCTGGAGGTAACTTTTCATATGCATCACACAGCAGGAGACACCAACCTCCTTCATATCAGAAACCAGACCCAGGATTTCTCAGCATTGACCCCCACAGGCCACCAGCCTGAGATGCTGCTTGGGCAGCTCAGCTTGGGACTCGAATGAAAATAAATCCAAAGGCAAAGATTGCAGCCAAAACTACACATCTGGAACCTCCTGCATTTCCCATGTGCTGTCCAACGTGTGTCCCCCAGCTTAGCTTTTTGGGACAGGTACCTCCACCAGCGCACTGAACAGACAGTTTCAGCATCAAGCTGAGGTTTGTGAATTCCACTCCTAGAAGCAACGGCCTAAAATTTAAGCAAAGCAATATTCAGCACAACTCCTTTCACACCCAATGGTGGATGTGGGGCAACATGACAGGTCTGGGGCCAGAGCCAAACCTAGGAGTGGAAATCAGACGTTTATTTTTCAGATTTTTACTATCTAAATCACATTCTCCAACTCACAAATCACAGACCAAGGTGAGTGCAACAGAACCACTACCTTTCTTCCATTTTTAGTATTTTTTAGAAGGCAAACTATATAATCTGATTGTTCCTGTTATTTATTTCCACCTAAATTACAGCTTTTAATTCAATGCTAATTTGAGTCAATAAAGGATTGCCTATGCCAGCAAAGGAGTGCAGATTGTGATAGTTATTCTTGACACACTGCTTGTAATATACAGCCTCCAAGGACACTTCTATCCAATGTCTGTTAACCTTTTTCAGTTGTAAATCACAGTCTAGAAATTTCATTACCTGTTCATGTGTAAGGATGCACACAGTTGAGTGACTCACTCCACATGTCCCTGTAGTGGGACAGTGACAGTAATTAGGCCAATGTGTTAATGTATGGCCCTTAGAGGACTTGACTGACAAAAAAAAAAAAAAAAAAAAAAAAAAAAAAAGAGTCACTGACAGCATTTCTTCACACCCCTAGCCAGACAGCATCTGTTCAAATTAGACTTCGTGAATTTGATAGTATCTGAACAGCAGGTCTGGTCCAAAAGCCAGCAATAACTCTTTTTCTCTCCTTCTCCCTTTTCTACAGAAATAATAATCTCTAAAACATATTTCTTGCAAAGGGACATGTGCAAATGGAGGTTTTTTTATGCCAAACAGAGCTTTTTTAACATCAGTAAAATCAATCTGGGTTTAAGGGATCACTCATTAAAAGGTGGGATTCTCCATATTCTCCTCTTCCAAGAACTGAGATGTTTTAAAGACAAACACATTTCTTATTCATCTTTTCTCCCTGGTGACAAGTTGCTATTGGACACCTTATTTAATAGCTTTGCAGGCACTTCCTGCAAAGAAGAGTGAGAAAATGTATCTCATCTGAAAATGGATTTTCTTTGAGTGGGAAAATCTACAGATCCAGCTCACTTGTCATGAGGATTACCATTCTGAGACAAGATTAAACTGTCACATCCATCCAAACTTTTTTCTTCTTCCCCCAGAATGTTTAGAAATAGTAGAAGGAGGGAAAGGGGTGCCCTATAGATAAGTAATAACTATAATTCTTCTTCTGGGTGCATTTGATTGCTACTAAAAAAAAAAAAAAAAGGAAATTTAAATAAAAAAAAAAAAAATCAAAATTTAATTTTACTACTAGAATTCAAAAACGCAGCTTTCAATCTCCCATGGAGAATTCCTGCACCCAAAACTGTAAAATCTTGTGTCTAAGTACTTGAAACAGAAGTGATTGCACATCTGCCTAACTGCTGTGTAGTTCACAATGTTCACAGAAATACAAGAAGAGAAAAACAGCTATGCCAAGAAAGATCCAAGATCCATCCACTCAGCATGCAGTTTATGATAGCAATAAGTAATAGATATCTACAGATCACACAGAGTGACCCTTACCCTGATTAGTCTGTAGAAAAACCAGTAAGCTAAAGACAGTTAAAATAATTAATAACTTCAACAAAAGCTGATCATAAAATTAAATTAAGCTGTGAGCTGTCTATTTGCATTGCACAAGCAGAAAAATAAAAGCCAAAATTAGTCATTACTCATCCTAAATTATTTGGTCATATCTAAAATGATTTCTACATATGAAAGTATTTGCAGATGTTTTCCTTTAGCTAATCATTATACTTCACACAAAGGAAATTATTTGCTTAATGTTTAGCTACAAGTTAGAAAATTTGTAGGACATCTGTAATCTTAGATCAACTTATAAAGGCAAGGACAGATAACTTTCAACAGCTTTAACAGGAATTATTTTCCCTTTTAGGCTGATCCAGAACAGCAAATTAATAGCACAGTATTATGCCTCCTTTTGCTGCAGAACAGCAAACTGTTGATGATTTGTTTTTTTTAAGTGGCTCATTATATTAGTAGAGAAGTAATGCATTGGCTGTCTATGAAATTGTAAAGCCCTTAGGATTTTTCTTCCTTAATGAAGTAAAGTGACTCTTGAAGATAGTGCATAGAAGAAAGTTAGCTTTATGGAAAAAAATTCTGAACATTTACACATGATTTCATATACATGGCATCTTTGTCATGTTAGGATTGAAAACACTCCCCCACAGCTACTGATGAGAGTTCTAAGCTTTTTTAATGCTGTTCATTTGTTCACTTTTTATGCTAAGTAAGGAATGCCATATGACAATGAAATTAAGCTGCTTACAGGAAATGTGCAATAATCAATCCTCAGTCAGAAAGCTGGGATTCATCAAATTCTGCTGATGTAAGAGGCTAACTGCATCCAGAAGACATTTATCTAGCATTCTGGCAACAGATGAACATATAGTCTCACTTTTAATTAGAAAATCTGTCTCCCTCAATTTGATTCCATGAAGCACAAGCGTGAATAAAATAAAGCTGCATGTACTGACTTACAAGCTTACAACATAGAAAGGATGCTTCCAAGATCATTTACTCTGGTAATCAAAGCATCTGTGCTACAACCCAGTCAAATTGGAGATCCCTACACAAACACATATTTAAAAGGATGAAGCAATGTGACCTCTCTCTCTCTCTCTGCTGGTCGCTACACAAACAACTCCCCAGGAGAGGCAAGTACTTTAAGGGGATTTCAGCAATGTAGAAATGATTTTAATTGCTTCAAAAGAATGGGGCAACAGTGAGGACAACAATTGTACTCAGGGTGAAAGGCTTCAGAGGAAGCATAGAGCCATCATTTGGAAACAGAGAATGGAAAAGCTTCCCTCCTATCACTGTCTGTGTTGTAGCTGTTGACGGAAGAGAAAGTAGTAGTTGGATCATCCCATAGCCAGAAATGAAGCACAGGATCTGTACAAAAGCATTTGAATATTTAAGCTGCAACTGCTAAAGGAGCAAGGTGTTACTGCCTCTCTGCTTCTGCCCACTGTATTGCTTTATCTGTCTGTAAGGGAGAAATACGAGAGTCAAATGCAGCTGTCTCATCCTCTGACTCTTCTCTTTCCTGCTTCCCAGCATTTATCTGTTCTTCCCTTCCTCTTCTGCTCCTGTAGATTTCATTTCTTTGCTCTACCCATAATACACCAGGATTATTTTTCATTAGACTGTACTGAAAAGGCAGGATATTTGTATTGCTCAGGCTCAGGTGGGGATGAAGGAATAAATGAAGATGGAGACCATCTGTTCAACAACTTGGTAATTTCTATTACAGATCGTATTGTTAGGAACTAGAAAAGAGAAATTTTTTGTCCTTAATAAAAACAGAAAAAAGAAGTTGGAAGGATATTGCTTTTTAAATTTGCAGCAAGTGGACTAGGAAAAAGAAACATTTAATCATTTGATAAAAAACTAACAGAAATGGGGTTTGTTCTCCCACCATCCATGGCAAATCATGCCTCACTCATTTTTGTGCTTACAAACCATAAAAAACACCCCATATTTTTATTAAAAGAGAAGTTTTTATACAAAAGGATTTGACCAAGTTACCATCAGGGCTCAAGCAGAGGTCACAGTGGCCAGCCAGGCTGGGTCAAGGGGGATCACCAGGGTAAGCCACAATCCAGCCATCCTCCAGCACAACCGCAGGCAGTGACTGGACTTGGGCAGGGCCTAGGAGTCCATCTTAAAAGCAATCAACCTCTTCTTTCAGTGTTTTCCAACCCTATAAACACACTTCAGTTTTCATGGTGCCTTCCTGGAAGAACCACGGACCAGCTCTTTCCTTCCCCACCCACAGTGCTGTGCCTGTGGGACACAGGGTGCACGGCAGCCCTCGCAGCTGCAGCCCCTGAGGGCTGCCTTGGGAAGTGCAGCCTGATGGATTTCAAAGTTATACCTACGTTTTTTTACTGCCTCTCATTTAAAACCACTCTTTTATTTTCCTTAGAAACATGTGCTGCAGGCACATGTTTATAGCTAGACTTTGAACCTAAGCTATGCTGGTCCTCTGCCTAGATGAGGGGTTTTGCTTTGGTATGGCTGGTGAGGGCAGGGACCCAATGGCAGCAGAGGGAAAAGTGTAAAAAGTCTTGTCTCACACCCCTGGCTGAAGCTCAAGATGCAGCAGATGTTGAGGCTGTCACAGGTATCTGGCTGCTTTGGTGGTGCCAAATTTTCTTTCGCAACATCTTATCTGGATGTCTTCTGGAAAAGAAGCAGTGAAGCACAACTAACATCTTAAGAAGAATATAAAGCTTAATGGTTTTTTTTTTTGTTTCATTAGTCTCTTCCTCCTATATGTATCAGAGGAGTATTTTGAACTGGTAATTTTTGTGAACCCATATGTGCACTTCCCTAAAAACCTGGTTAAGAAAAAGGACCTCTTTTCAAGACACCTCCTCAGCAGGAACTTGTACACTTACTAATAGAGAGAGAGAAAAAGTATAGCATGATGTGAGCTTGTACTCTCCTTCCAGCTGAGATGTTTTTTCTCTTTCCCATCTATTGCTCCCCTTCATGTGGGAAACATTCAGCACCACTGTAGCAACTCTTCTAATGATCTTTAGGGCAAGGTTTGCTAGCAGATGTAAGAGCCTGGTGTATATCACCTGCAGCCAGTGAGGCTTGACAGCCAAGATATCTTAGAGTTTATTTTCACATAAAATTGATACAATTTTAACTACAACAAAGATATACAGATCCTACACTGTTGTTACCAGTCAAAATGGAATCAGTTTTGATATCCAGATTCCTTAAATATGGCTCAATAACTTAATTTTTAAGCATGGAGTTTGCAGATATTAAAAGAGAAGAGTCAGAGAAAGAGCCAGACACAGTGGAGGTGTGTGGCATTTTCAAACCATGTCTCTGCAGATTGGCAGGGAGCCAGCAAAAAAATAGTTTTACCAAAGAGAAAAGAAAATTTCACCTGGTAGACATTTTAACAATCCTCAAACTGAGAAGTTTTCTTTCTCAATTTTTTTTTGTCATCCAAAGCCATCCAGTATCACAGTGTACTTCAAATATTTTGTAATTTATTTCTGGGCAGTGAAAACAAGACAAAGAGCAATTGGATCACAAGGGGAAACTGAGGCAGGCAAAGTGAGACAGTGTCCTGCTAGCAATGTTTTATATGTACTATAATGTTATATACTATTTACTATATACGTACTATAATGTTATAGTACATGTTATAATGCTGTATTTGAGCATTCTCGTGTCAAAAGAAAATTCTGATGCTGAATCATGGGGCCAGAAATCAAGACCTGAAGCTGGTTTTCAGCTCATTCAGCCTCCTCTCTGATTTTGTGACAGCTAGTAGGTTTTCTATGCCTTTTTCTTCTGCCACACCACTCGTCTCTGCCTCCTGATGAGAAAAATCAGGCTCACTACTTCCGTTTTGTGTTTCCAAGTGGTTCTTTTAGAAGTGCTTTGTACAGAGTGTAGTTTCTCCTTAGCACATCTACTTACATGTGTTTCACTGAGTGCATTTTCATTACCAGAGCTATCAAACTATGGGCCAAACTCCCTCTTTTAAGAGAGTCTGTGACACCAAACTTGTTAACCAATCCATCGAGGCATGGGAAGTGGAATGTTACCTAAAGTAGTATTTCTGAAACTGGAAAATACCTTCCAATTGGCTGATCATACAGGTGACTGCTGTTTCACATCCACAGCTGTTACATTCTACAGAAACTAGAAAAAAGTGATGTCATATCCCTAAAGAGGAATATAGGGAAAATTCCTATATTTTAGGTTAATTCAAAATCATGCACAGTTTTGTTCCAGTCCTTTAAAAATCTTTGAGAAGAGTCATAACATTTCACCTTGGTAATATTACATATATACTTTCTATCTTTACTTAGCTGTCACTGTTTACCAAGTTTAATTTGAGTTGACATAGCATTAATTCCTCCAATAGGAGCAATTTTAAGAGGTAAACCTACCATTTCCTGTACCTCAGTTTTTACTATTCCATTTTCATGTCAGCAATAGATACATTGGCCTAAAATTGAGTTAACTGCTACATCAGTAACTCTGAAGCAGAGCTAATAGATCAATGAGATACAGGACTAAGAAAAGCTACAGACAGATGTCTGGATATCTTTCTCCAAGACAGAGTGCAGGTCCAATATAAATTACAAGTGTGATAATGGAATTGTAAGGTAAGATGTTATGGCCTGAGCTATACTGGACACAAAGCATAGTTATATTTTTCCTTTGTGTGCTTCCATCTCAGTTTCTGTTAACAGAATCTTTCACAAAAGGCAATGTCTCAACCAATGTAAATTAAGAGTATCCATGTCAGGGAAATATTCTAGAAATTAAGAAAGGGATTGTTTTATTAGCTAGTGGAATGCCAGTACTAGAAAGTATGATTTTTAAACTACACTGGTGAATATGAAAACCCTTTGGTGGTTATGAAGCCATACATTATTTTCTGGAATATAATAGCACTGCAGAAACACATCAAGACAATTCATTTAAATTAAGCCATCAGGCCAAGAAATGAAAATTTTAAAATAAAACATATAGTAATCCATGAAGATTAAAACATTAGAGTAGACTGAGAACTAGGAGATCAGTGCCTTCATAAGGTATGTGTTATAGTGCTTATTTATTTACTGTTGTGACTTCAGATTGTAGAGCATCTCCATGATGTCAGTTGCAAATAATGTCAGCAGGACTTTCTACATCCATTCAGAATGCTTAGTATTAAGTTGCTTTTACCACTGACAGAGGACTAGAAACATTCTTCTTGAGTGCCACTTGAGGAACTAGCATTTAAACAGGGTGATCAGATTTAGAACAGAAAGAGCCTCTGCATCTAAGTGCATGCGAATGCCACAAACCATAAGGCTTTATCTGTAATGACTACCATTAAATCCCACAACTATTTGCCCCTACACAGGGTTATTTTCAGTTTACTTTAGAGCAATTTACAATAAAACTTAGCTATTAATCATCTAAGCAGCCACAATTTTAAGAATTTTATTACAAAGACTGTTCAAGACCTATGTTACTGTTCTCTTGCTTCAGAATCAGTGAAAGGCAGCATTATCTCAGGTAATTTGTTGTTTAGGCTTTGAAAGTTTTGTGCTGAGGGATTTTACTTTCCAGTGAGTTAAAACATTAATTTGACTTTTTGGTGGTTAACCGTGGGTTTTGACAGAAGCTCCCTGTTTAACTTAGAGTATTCTACTTACTACTACACGTTGAAAAGTTGCTAGCAGGGAGGCTAAGCTCATTTCAAATGTCAGTGGCCGATAGTGGACTTCCTCAGATGACGATCCAGTGAGAAAAGCTATTTATAATCTTGTCCACGAGGTGGCAGGAAAAGTTTACTAAAGCTTCACTGGTCCTTTGGTGTCAAGTTGCAAGGAGCTCAGCGGGAACAGCTTTCACTAATTAATAAACCCGTTATAAACTGGAAAGTACAAGAGTTAGAAGAAGTAAAGGTGATAAAGTCTGGACCACACATGGGTTACTGAAAATTAGAAAAGCCTCTTGCTGAAGACTTGTTTTTTGGATCTACTGTCTATGTGTGCCGTGTAGTAACATGAAGTTATAAACATACTCCCCTCGTAAGGAAATCCAATCTGCATCAGCATTCCAGCACTGTAATTAATATCTAGAGTCCCATATAATTTTTGTTCCAACTTCATTTTATATGAAGTAGTTTTGCAATATTCAGTTTATTGGAAAGGCAAAACCGTGTATGAATCCTTTGGCAAAAATTAAAATAAATAATAGTTATTTTTAAAAAATCAGTAACCCAACTGAAAGCCACTCATCACTGATGTTCACACTTTGTCTCTGGAACATTGAAATACCAAGTGTTTTTACTAAGAAATCTCATTAGTGCTTTCATATTATCCATATTACAAGAACAAGAGAACCCAAACCACAATGCTAGATTTTGTACAGAAAAAGATGGTCCCTAATTTGAGTTAAAAATAAAGAGAATGAGTAATGAAAAAAAATCAGCCTCTGCCCATATTTCCTAGAATTGGTGCTTTGTTCATCCTCTTTTAATTATTTCAAACTCTATTTGTCACTCAGTACATTTTCCTTTTCTTTCACAACCACTGTGTAAAGGAAAAAGGATCACTCTTTTGGGAATTACATACTGGTTAGGCAACAGACATTAATTAAAACAAATAAAAGCTTTCTGGCTTTGTAATGATTACTAAATGATATTCACTTAATTTTGATTTGGTAGAATCATAGAATCATAGAATTGGCTGGGTTGGAAGGGACCTCAGAGATCATCAAGTCCAACCCTTGATCCACTACCGCTGCAGTTGCCAGACCATGGCACTGAGTGCCACATCCAGTCTCTTTTTAAATATCTCCTGGGATGGAGAATCCACTACTTCCCGGGGCAGCCCATTCCAATGCTTGATCAACCTCTCAGTAAAGAAATTCTTTCTAATGTCCAACCTAAACCTCCCCTGGCACAACTTAAGACCATGCCCTCTTGTCTTACTGAGGGTTGCCTGGGAAAAGAGACCAGCCCCCACCTGGCTACTCCCTCCTTTCAGGGAGTTGTAGAGAGTGATGAGGTCTCCTCTGAGCCTCCTCTTCTCCAGGCTGAACACCCCCAGCTCCCTCGGCCTCTCCTCATAGGAGCTGTGCTCAAGTCCCTTCACCAGCCTGGCTGCCCTCCTTTGGACCTGCTCCAGGACCTCAATATCCTTCCTGAACTGAGGGGCCCAGAACTGGACACAGGACTCGAGGTGTGGCCTCACCAGGGCTGAGTACAGGGGCAGAATCACTTCCTTGGACCTGCTGACCACGCTGTTCTTGATACAGGCCAGGATGCCATTGGCCTTCTTGGCTACCTGGGCACACTGCTGGCTCATGTTCAGCTTCCTGTCAAGCCAGACTCCCAGGTCCTTCTCTATCTGGCTGCTCTCCAACCACTCCGTCCCCAGCTGCATGGGGTTGTTGTGGCCAAAGTGCAGGACCCGGCACTTGGCCTTGTTGAACCTCATCCCGTTGGAATCAGCCCAACTCTCCAGTCTGTTCAGGTCCCTCTGCAGAGCCCTTCTGCCTTCCAGCGAATCAACACTTCCCCCCAGCTTAGTGTCATCTGCAAACTTGCTGATGATGGACTCGATCCCCTCATCTAAATCATCAATAAAGATATTAAACAGAACTGGGCCCAACACTGATCCCTTGGGTACACCACTGGTGACCGGCCACCAACTGGATGCAGCACCGTTCAGCACCACTCTCTGGGCCCGGCCCTCCAGCCAGTTCCTAACCCAGCACAGAGTGCCCCTATCCAAGCTGTGGGCTGACAGCTTTTTCAGGAGAATGCTGTGGGACACGGTGTCAAAGGCCTTGCTGAAGTCCCGGTAGAGCACATCCACAGCCTTCCCCTCATCCACCAGGCGGGTCACCCGATCATAAAAGGAGATCAGGTTGGTCAGAGAAAGAAGACAAAAGAAATTTAGATAAGTTACTAAATTGTGACCAAAATATGACCCTTGTGAAAAAATATCCGGAAAAATGTTTTTCGTAAGTTGTTCACTCATGTAAATGAACAGCCTAGAGTAAGAATGCCTAAAGCCATTACTTATTCAGATGTCTAAGTGCTAATTTTTTGTTTCTAATGGCACAGTGACATAGTGATCTTAGAAGTCTTTCCCAACTGTGATGATTCTGTGATAACTGCCACAGTCTGCAAGTTACATCTGGAGAAGTAAACAAGTTCTCTCTTGTAATATCCAGCATAGAAAACAGCTACCCCTAACATCCAGTGAGCAGTTCAGGAAGCCAAAAACTTAGCAATTATCAAGCTTCTACAATTACAGATCAAACCATGCTACAGACAACTTGTGACAGAGCTCTGCTGAAGATTCCTGTGTGCTCTGATAGAAGGAAACCACTTAGTAATTAAGGAATTTCAAAGTTAAATGACAGTGCTAAGTGCGATGGAAAACTATACTTTCTCAAAATTTTAATTTTGCCTCACTTTTTCAGCTTAGGGAAAAAAAACAAAAAACAAAACAAAAAAAAACAACCACACCAACACATTTCCCATTTTATTTTCCCCATGATAAGTGACTACAGGAAGTCAGTTTTCTCCATAAAACAACAAAAAGGGAGCAAGCAAAATGTAACTTCACCAACATCAAGGCAGCAGTGGAAACAGCCTTGAAATCAGACTTTATCTCATTTGATATTGAGACTTTATCCTGGGATCAGGAGATAAGACATGCTGGGTCAAGCTCATCATACATGTGTACATGGGCAGAGGCAGTGGATGTGACAGGGTCTTGAAGGGAAGAGGCACAACTCTAACCAAAGCAGAGCACCTGGATGTTTTCACCATGTTAATGTTTACCAGTCAGAGAGAAAATTCAGTGCTGAGCATGTATGAAAGAAAAAAAAATAAATTAGCAATTGACATCATTTGTACTTCTAATGACATAGATTTAATTATCTTATTAGCACTACTCTGAAATGTGCTGCTATGAAGCATTGGAAGTGCCAGACTCAGAGTTGCAGAGCAATGTACAAAGATGTGTTCACTATTTACTGATACTTAGAGAGAGGACTTTCGATGTTAGCCAAAGAACAAACCCATCACTTCTGTAATAATAAAGATCTTGAGTTTTTCCCCATGATGGATTTACTGAGGATCCTTGGGTCAGTGAGAGCTCAGCCTCATACTGTACTGCTTTGTCCTAAGGACGCTGATGGGATAAAATTCAGTTCCAAGCAGAAGGAAGGTTGTGAAGGATTGAATGTATTTTTCAAAACCAGAATGAAAATGTTGTCTTTTCAAGATTTTCTGCACTTGCATCAAGAATTGAGTACTAAAGGAGAAACTGTTTTGCTTTGCCATTAGCTGTAAAAGCATGCAATTTCAGTACTCCACCACAGCATAAGGGCTATAAATCACCCTGTGTTCTGCAAAGGGTGATGGCCTCATCTGAAGTTCTCCTGGCTTCTGCAGCCATTAGCAACCTCTGCAGGTCCTGCCTGAATTGGTACAGTACAAATTGTATTAACCCCATCTAATTTCCCTATCAGATGGCAACAAGACTTAGGACTAAGAGAGGAGTAAGCTTTGTATCTTGATATTACTAAGAAGTGGTAGTGTCTTAAATCTGAATAAGGTGGGACAGTGACCCTAAATTTGGAAACAGAATCACCCTGGCAAGGACTTAAAATGCAAAAAGATAAAAAGTAACACTAAGAAGCAGACAAGAAAAAAAAAATTCTTTCAAGAGACAGTGCAAAAAATTCCTTCCAATGGCAAGCAAAGGGGTTTGGTGTTTGCAAAGGATAAGCAAGTGCACAAAAGTGGATGGGAATCTTATTAGGAAACAATTTTGCTGAAGATGACTTGGGATAAGATTAAATCAGACTACCTACTAAAACAAAACAATGTTGAAACCAAACCAAACAAACTGTGGGATATGTAAACAGGCAGCCCCATAATCTTCTACAGTCATCTTCCCTTTTATTCTTAACTGGCAAAGGCTCTGTTGCAAAATGTTATTTTCAGCATAGCATTAAAAAAATAACGGAGGTATCATTAAGAGGTTTGACAATTATTATTGTCAAATTGACATTCACTAAGGCAACAGTGGCTGAGATTAAGTTAATGCTATCTTGGACATGATTTTGAAAGGCAGCATGGACCTTAGAGAAAAAAGTGTTTGTAAAAATGATATTGAATAAGGTTATCAGAATCTTCTAACATAAGAGATCTTCAAATCAAGCTTACAGTTTCAAAAGGTAAATCTAGAAATTCAGAGAGTTCACCCAGACTGAAAACTCAAACATCTGAATTAGAATTTAACTAAGGCAGAAATAGTACACCCTGAGGTGTACACGGGGCACCGGTGATGTTGCCATATCCTCATACGAAGTTAGTACAGGATCAAACAAATATACCTTCAAAAAAGAGAAGGGATTAAGACAGTAGAAATAAGGACATAGTAAAAAAGGTTGGCAAAGGGACTAATCACTAGAGAGTCCTTCATGTTATTGGTCATCAAGAGAGAGAGCAATACAAGCATTGCTAGGTGTGGAATAAGAATTTATGAAGCAATTCATAGAAATAGCAAATGTTTCAATATTCTTACACCATGAAAATAATAAAAAAAAGAACATAAAAAGGATATAGGTTAGTTTATCATGCAGAAGGGGTGAATTTAAGATAAAAACTAATCCACTAGAATTCTAAGGTTAGATTAATATTCCAGCTTCACATTCAAGAAAGCAATTTTGCATGAAAAATGGAGGAAAAATAGCTAACAAGATGACATATCATTGCATGTAGTCTAGAAGCACATTGCCAAATATTTACACCCAGGACATTCAGATTTTATACACAGGCCCTGTAAAATGAGTAGTGGGTTCAGGGGTTTTGTTTTAAAAGATGTAAAACTAAGGTAGCTGAAAAATAGTCAGTGCCTATAACACCTGTAAAAAGGAGAGAAGAGATACTCATTAATTTGTGTTCAGTAAAATCCAAGAGCTACAAAAAAGTTGTTATCAATCTGTGTTCAGTAATAGAGAAGAGCTGTGAACAAGTTTTGAAGGAGGTAATTAGAAACAGACATAAACAGGGAAAAATAGAAAGAAAATGAAGCATGAGTTCACTGAAGATATCTTAGATAAGCCACTTATTTTTTACTAAGACAGTTTTTTCCCCAGCTAAGGGGTTCCTTTAATCCAGAATATGCTTAGCACATTTGATCTGTTCTAACATGCCCAAGATGTATTTATTATATCTACCATTTATCAAAAAGGTAAGGATACTAACTAACAGAAAAATTGTAAGGGAGATTAACAACTGGCTAAGGGAGAAACAAGAATAATATTTGCTGA
Organism: Heliangelus exortis; assembly: GCF_036169615.1. Classification (NCBI taxonomy): domain Eukaryota; kingdom Metazoa; phylum Chordata; class Aves; order Apodiformes; family Trochilidae; genus Heliangelus; species Heliangelus exortis. The sequence goes on from NC_092422.1 coordinate 103,391,714, forward strand.
CAGGGAAACTATTGGAATGGAGGAAAGTTATGAGTGAAACTCAAAAAAAAAAAAAAAAAAGTGCTAAATATTTAAGTAAAGCTAGGGGCATAAAAATGCAACAATTCACTGAATAAATGGTATGGATGAAAACTTACGAATCAATATAAATTGAGAAGAAAGAAGATGCAGTTTCCTTACAGAATGCTGAATCCACCAGTGATGTGTCACTGTGAAAGAACAAATGCAGTATCTCAGGCTACATTTTCCATAGAAATAGGAAAGTACAAAACATTCGTAAGCAATTCGCTGGAGATACATGACACCTGAACTGTAAGTAAATTGATCCAAAACACAGCTGTGAATCACTCAGACCACTAGCATGACAGTCAGAAAATCTGTAGAAGACAGTAATACACTAGGCCTACTAAGATGAAATTCTTGCATCCTGATGAAGTAAAACCACTATGGAAGTAGAAGACTAATTTAAGCTAAGGGACAATATCACACAGTGAGATAAGCAGATGATCAGCGGATTTTGACCAGAAATTTGAAAATGGTCAAACACAAGAAAAGAGGTTTTCTAGAGAAGGTATCTATAAAAAGCAGTCAGGATGAGAAATCTTGGTGGTGTAGTACAGAAAAGAGATAAATTACATGAATACTCACGGCAGCAAAAACTGAACCTTGTCTAGATGGTCATTTGGGGTACACACTCCAGACTGTAATACAACACTGTGCTTCTTTTGTACTAATAGCAAACAGTGTAGTTGTGAAAGGTTGTCTGAATGAATCCAAGTTTCATATTTTAATTTTGATTTGGGAGCTGGGTCTTCTGGTCAGAGTTGTTTTTCTTCCCCATCTTAAATATGATTCACTTATTGCTAACATGTGCTGCGTCTGAGTAGCAGGAGGAAACAGCTCTGCCTCTGAAGCGTAGGATAAAAAAAATACAGCTGGCTTGTGTGTACACTTGAAAAAAATAGTCTTGCCATTTTTACTCCTTTAGAAGTGTTGGGTAGCATGTACTATTAATGCCATATCATTCTTTGAAGGCAGATTCTAATATCTGTGCCAGGAAGAGAAATAACTTTCATCTTTTAAAAGAATTAGTTGCTGGTGCAAGAGGTCATTACAGCATTTTCCTATGAATCATGGGCTGGATAATAAAGCCAACAGTCTAACAAGACTTTGCATCCCACTATTACCCTGGGACTCTTAAGAATGCACATTGGAAAAATCAAACACAAACTATCTGTGACTGCACGCCACACAATTCCTATTGTTAAAAGAATACAATCAGTAAAATTCCAGAGGTGGATAGAAATGCTTATCACATAAGTGAGAGTTAAGAACAGAAAAAAAAAAAGAAACTGACAAGAGAGTACAATTATGTTTCTTTTAAATTCAGATTTTATATAACTGGATATGATCAAACATACTTGTATCACACCATCCTGACAGTCTGCACAACCACAGTGGAGCTGCCTTGGACCATAGGAACTGAATGATAGAAGACTTACCTATTCATGCAAACATCATGCAGCCAGCTACACATTATCACATTCAATATAGATTCTTCCCTATAGTCAAAAATTCTGAGATATTTACACATGATTCAAATGATAAGTCCCAACAGAAGAGAGAGTCCAGACCAGGGCTGAAGTAAAATATATTTTTGAGGTACAAGGCAAATTGATAATTGTTTTCTATTTGGGAGACTGCATAACTGAGATATCAAAATCAAGAAGTTATCAAACTAATAAGTAGTGAACATGATTTAACAAAAAAAAAAAAAAAAAAAAAGTACATAAGAAAACACACCTGCTCACAACCCCATCTCCATATTTTCTTTGTGTTCCGCACATACAGATCTAGGCAATGGTTTAAGCTTACAAGGTTGATTAAACACAGGAATGGGTAGCCCAGAGATACAGAGGGATTTCTAGCACTGAAAATATTCACAATCCACTTGGTCAAGACCCTGAATGATCTGAGTTTAGACACATGCAGATACATCAGCAGAAAGCCAGGAGCCATGCCCAGGATATTACTAGGATCATTCACTGCTGCCCTTGGAGGAACATCCCTGCCATGGGGCACACTGGGAACACTCCCTCTGCTACACTGCAGAACACAACCCCCTGCCTCAGTATGTACAAAGACTGCTTTCCTTAACTTCTCCAGGAGCTCTCTGTGTCCCTGCAAATCAACCTTTGTTTGTGACTTTATCACAGGTACCTAGAAATCATTTCATCTAAACCCACCAAGTCGCCATCAGGAAACTCAGAAATGTGGCCACGTCTATGCTCCAGGAGAAGCCTGGACGGGAGTCAGAGGTGAGGTCAGCTCATCCTTCTCTCTTCTGATTATGACCAGCTGCATCAAGAGCAAACCTACACTATATCACTCGGCATTTTTTCTAAGAGTAAAAATACTCAGAAAAAAATTTTGCATGCAAGCCATTAGAAACTGGATTACCATAGAAGAAAATAGGAGCGCCAGCTGATTTTCCTCTGTGGTTAAAAATTTATTTTATAATTTAAATACAACTTCTGCTTCCTCTGTCTAAACAACTTTTTAATGTTGAAAATATTTCCACCATTTCAGCCACTCTTCCCAGTCATTTTATTTACTTACAGACAAACTTATCAAGTTACTAAATATTCTACCATACTGTGGTTAACTTAAAAAAAAAAAAATTTAGCAATTAATTTGGAATTTTTTAAAAACCCATATCTCAGTCAGCAGCTATTTCTGAAGGTCCAAGCTGATGTATTTGGAGATTCTGTACATTAGAGAATTCTATTACTAAACCTCTACGCAAAGGTTACTGGTTTAAAGATGTATCGTAGACAAAGAGTTATTTCCATAGTGTATTTGAACATATCTATCAAAATTAATTTAATGGTTAAATAAGGCCTGATACACCTAAATTGAAAAAGTCAGTTTAGAGCGGTCCCACAATAAAATCAAGATTTACTTATATAGAGAGATACACATGTAGATACATACATTTAAAAAGCCACAAGTACTTAAAACAGGATATCTCTTCATAGTTGGGAGACTCAAATCTGTCACCAGTGAATGAGAGTTTTCTCATAGGGAGAGCTGGAGATTACTCAGAAACACTAGCAATATAAACTCCATTTGCCATAAGTGCGAGTCACAGACAATGCCAAAAAAGTTTTCTCACCATGTAGAACCATAATTTCAGTTAAAATTTTTTGCAGTTATTCCATTTTCTAAGCTCTATCTTTCACCAGTTAATTCACAAGAGCGTTGTGAGCAGTGCCTCTCTGTTGCTTCAAAATTACAGGGATAGCAGGAAAAGGTCATCTCTCCCCAAACCAGAGAGAGTAAGAGTGCATGTTTCTGTTAACTCAGACAAAACCCCTGAGGGATAAAGGACTTCTGTCCTTTTCAATACCAGAAGTCAGCACATCTGCCTTTCAGGACATTTTCCTACTGTTCCAGACCAAATGAGCACCAAGCACTGGGGCACACTGTTGCCCCAAGAAGACAGGGTCCCAGCTTTGCAATCTTTTTATTTTCTATAATAACAGTAAGCTTTATTTTAGTGGAGTAGGTAAGATCTCAAAAGAAAAAAATTTTGAAGGCTAATGTGTAAATTATGAAGCACTGATATTCCTTCCCTTATGTTTTTGCTCAGGTAGTGAAGTAGATGAGAAAACAGTGATTCTAGCCCAAAGCATTCTTTATCTTTAAGGAAAACGAAATCTGAAAAATGGAATTCTTCCTTATATGGAATTATGAATCCATGGCCAGCTCATGTAGTTCCAGCCTCTTTGCAAGCACCATTCTTTCAATGATGCAAAGTACTGACATGCAGCTCCTCCTAGGCAGAACATCACAAGTTTTGCTGACTGATATTTCCAACGCTTCTCACTTCAATGCAGATGCCTTGTGGAATAACATTTTCATTTTGTCTACAACTATGGCAACCTGGGCAGCTGCCAGAAGGCAGCTTTGGTTGACAACTCAAAAGAGAGATTCTCAGGCAAAACAATTAGTGGTAACTGCTCTTTTCTAGGGAGGCAGACTTTTTGTCTAACTGCACAGCTAAGTCAGGGAATTCAGACAAGGAGAAATCCAGCCTTTGCCCAAAGGGAGGAATGCAGGTTTTTATAGCATGGAAGGAAGAATGCTTCTGGTATCTCCAAAAAACAAAGCAGTCTGTGGCAAGGGTCTGCCCTGAAGGGTGTTCCATGGTGGCACAGCAGGTATGATTCTGCCTGGGCTATGCTGGGTGTCAGACCATCCCAAGTTATTCACAGAAGCAACAGCACTGAAGCTTTCTTTATGGATGTGTCAGCCTTCCAGTGACAGATTTGTTGCCCCTCAAGCTCAGTGCTGCCCAACCTAAGCACACTGGCTCACTGGTCTGGGTGATGCACCACACTGCAGAGAAGTACCTGCAACACCCTGCAAAGGGTCCCCTGCCAAAAAGGTTAAGGTCAGGACTCTGGTTTTGTGGCAAACTTTAGTGAAGCCCATCACAATTCCTTTCTAGCAGGGGGCTCAGAGCAAGTTACGCTACAACAAGCTTTAAACTCCCATAGGCTCCCTTTCTAGGCATCGGCCTCTGGTTTCCCCAGTGCTGCCAGGCAGCACTGGCCACACCTAGGAAAACTGCTTTTCTCATTAGCAGCACAGTGACAACTGCAAGATGAAATCTGTCCAAAGAATTTGCTTAAATCATACCTGTAAATTGGCTGTGAATTGCTGAGTTTAAGCCCGGGCTTTCCTTACTTCCCCATGCTTGATTTGCAACTCACTTTTTGGTCTCGCTTTCCCCTCCTCACATCCATCAGCAATTGGTGTCTTTTTCTATTAGCAAGCACTGAGAGTCTGTGACCATTTTTAAGCACCCCCCTGCACAATATGTAAGCCCACAGACTGACCACAGGTATTTGTGTGTTTTGTTTTTTTTTTTTAACCTGAGTGCCACCTTTTGAAATATTTCAAACCTATTGTCTTTTTATGTGTTTTATTAGATACCTCTTAAAAAGATGTTCTGCATCTACTCTCTCTACCAACAGTTTACAAGTAAAGCCCAACCTTACAGGCCAGTATAAACAAGCTGCAAAGAAAAATAATTAAGAAGCTTCTGTCCCCAAGGAGTTTGCAGTCTAATTCATATACAAACAGTGTAGGTTTATTTCTAGCTAAGTCAGAAATCTAATGTTGTTTAATAAGATTTGCACACACCGAGAAACTTTTTTCTGACAAAATGTTAATTCAAATTACCCTTTTTAAACAAGGGGGAATTTTATTGCCCTCCTTATATTTTTAATTTAACAGTTTCCATAATTCTGCTTCCCTAATACCCAGTAACAGCTCATACTATTATTTGCTTTCCATTTGTTTTTGCTTCCTGATGTTGAATGAACAATCAGTGTTTACAGATTAGCAGCAGTTGTAAAGTGCCCTGACTTTCTCTTCCATTTCAAAGCTATGAGTGAGAAGCACATTATATTGGTTGCTCTGGCATTTTTGGAGTAGCTTCGGCATTCACAGTGCAAACCACTGTTATTCATACTGTTATAATTCCTCTGCAGTTAAGTCATTACTAGCAATCAGAGCAGGCTTGTAGTACAATTCCTTATTTGGGAATGTCATGTGAGATGCCCAGAGCAATCCGAAAAAATAAAGGCCAACTTGTCTGGCTGTGGAGGGATTTATAGCAGGCCCACTGGCAGAGATCTGGTGGGAAGTATTAAGAGCTCCGGCTTAGCTGATCATATAAACACCCAAGCCAGCAGGTGCATTACATTTGTACACTATCTTTTTCCTTCAGGTGCAGTATTAAAAACTCTGTCATCACAGCATGTTTATAGAAACTTGAATTATAATGGCCTTTTCCTGCAGATGGTTGAGCTGAAGTTTTTCTTTTGGTAAATGTGGGATTAATTTAAAATCCCTTAAATATTTTTGTTCTGCTTTTTAACGAATGGCAATATGGCTAAGAAAAATACTACTTCAGACATTTTTCTTTTAGTAAGAAAGAAACCTCTCTTAAAGCAGAAATATCTGATTATTAGTTATAAATGCAACATGTGAGAGTGTTTATTTTCAAACAGCTGGACTCAAACTAGACTTCCTCCTTTCCAAAATACAGATATGTCACCCAAACTTGAAACTTTGGATAAGTAGCTTTAGACTTCCCTCAAACCCATAAATTTTATTAGTAGCAAATGTCCAATTTTTAAATGTAAAGAGCATACTATTAGATTTAAATGGGATCAACTTAGTAGATCCTACCCTAGGGAAAGCAAAGAAAGCCAAGTTAATGAATGAAGTTATAGCGGAAGTCAGGAACAACTTGGAACTTGTAATTTTACATGAGAAAAACCCACCCACCCTGTGGCCAATACAACCATCTGCTCGGATGGTCAAAGAATTACAGTGAGGAAATAGATAAAATAATATTTTATTTGTAACTCTAGCTTAGCTCTCTGTCTCAAGTGCTTTAAAACACAGACTTTAATTGCACAATCACATTCTTTCTCACTTTCCACAGCAGCCCTATGTGATACATAACTATTTTCTACTGTAATACTTAGTGAGTCATTACTGTAGAAGAAACGGAGAATGTTTGCAAGCATGTGTATTAAATGGCACTATAATCAAGTCAAGAAAATCCTCTTTTCCTTTAATCTCCTTTTATGGAAATCAGGACAACAAAACAGAACAAAAGCTTAGGAGAGCAAAGAAGGATGATTCCATAGGTACAGTATCATATTCACCCTCAAAGACTTGATTTCCGTCTCTAATCTATTCTTTTGAGCCACTGGTGCCCTGCTGTAGCCCGAGTTAAGGGGTCAAATTTTACAATGTGGTTGAATTGATTTTCAACAAGCAGCAGTATTACTAGTAAAAGGTCAGCTTCAGAAAATAGTTATTTCTTATTAAGTTAAGAATCTCCTTTTGTAATACAAATAACCCCACTTCATGTATATTTTTTGCTTCACGGTACCATCACCTCTTTTCCCCTCACCCTGGTGGTTTTTTGAACTCTCTGTGCTGGCAGAAAATTAATCAACAAGGAAGAAGAATAGGTTTTAATCAGTTTAGAGAGGTGAAACACCTGCACTCATCAGTGTGAGATGAATGACAGTGCCAGCCCAAAGAAAACAGGTAGATAGCATGTTAGCAGCTGCAAGCTACCAGATGACCAACTTTGGTGCCCCATTTTGGCTTTCTAAGCCTCACAACATCCCCTGTCAACAGATCTGTGACAGTATTTGTTACTCTGTACGGATGTACTGAGAGTAAACCTGCCGAGGGTTACAAATTCCTCATTACAAATTCAAGGGCTTTATACAGGCAGTGCGTAGATGTGTTTACTGCACTGACAATATCTCTCATTCTACAGACAGAGTTATTAAATAAGTGTTGAATCTCACCTCTTTCATAAAATGTGTTCCATCTCCATGTAGTTTTGCTAGGAAGATCCAGAAGAGTTAACATTCATAACAAGAGAGGCTTGCACATATCGTGCTGCTCTGGCTTGAATTTTCAGAGATGATGAGCACCTTGGACTAAAGAATTTGGTGCAAGGAAAGTCTGTATCAAATCATATGCATTGTGTTTCAGACCTCCTCATCTAGCATCACTTTAAGTACATCTTCCCTCCTCCCCATAGAAGTCATCCTGGCATTTTAGCATTCACAGTGCAGCAAAGCAGACACTCTGCTGCTCTGTAACCTCATATGTTACACTGATTGCTCTCATCTGTGATCTGCTAACCAGCTGCTCCTGGGGCAGGAGGGCCCTAGGGAGGAGGCACAGGGCTTTGCATGGCAAGTGCTGCACCAAGGCCTGGCTTTCTTCATATCAAGTGAAATACCCGATTCCAATGCATCTGGAAGTGCTCCCAGTGTCCTCTAGTACCTGGGATATCAGTTGCAGAGGGGCAAAATATCTGAGAGCTCTGCAAAGATTGTAGCAAATCAGATAGAAATAACTTAATATATGCCAGTGTCTGCAGCAGACTGAGCAGTGATTTTGATGTCAGCAGGAGCCTTGCACATGGTGATGAGCTACCAATAGAACCCTGTTTCTGCAAATGCTCAAATACTCTAACTTCAGGGATTTGAAAGGCTGGAATACAGGACTGGCCACAACAACCCTACCAGCACTAGAGGCTCGGGGATGAGTCTCTGGCGAGCTGCCCAGCAGAGAGGGACCTGGAGGTGTTGATTAACAACCATGTGAACTTGAGCCAGCAATGTGCCCAGATGGCCAAGAAGGCCAACACCATCCTGGCCTGTATCAGGAATAGTGCTACCATCAGGTCCAGGGAGGTGATCCTGCTCCTATACTTGGCCTTAGTGAGGCTGCATATCAAGTACTGTGTTCCATTTTGGGCACTGCAGTATGAGAAGGACATCGAGGTGCTGGAGAGGGTGCAGAGAAGGACAAGTAGACAGATTAAGGGTCTGGAGAACAGGTCCTGTGAGGAGAGGATGAGGGAACTGGGGCTGCTCAGCTCAGAGAAGAGGCTGAAGGAAAACTTTATTGTTCTCTACAACTGCCTGAAAGGAAATGTAGTGAGACAGAGGTTGGCCTCTTCTCCCTGGTGACCAGTGATAGGACAAGAGGAAATTGTGTCAAGCACTACCAGGGGAGGTTCAGGTTGGATATTAGAAAAAAATTTATTCACAGAAAGAGTGGTTAAACATTGAAACAGGATACCCAGGGAGGTGGTGGGGGCACCATCCCTGGAGGTGTTCAAAAGACAGGTAGATGAGGTGCTACAGTGGGTGGCTCAGTGGTTAGGGGCTGTAGGGCAGACAGTTGAACTTGATGATCTTAGAGGTCTTTTCCAGTATTGATGATTCCATGATTCTACCAGTCTGAGAAGCTTCTCTGTACTAGCTAATCCCCCATACCTAAGCCATTTGCTGGTGTGAGAATAAGGCTGGCTGATCCCAGCCTGTTTTTCTCTCACAGACTTTGGCCTGTTAGGCCAACAGGGTTTAGTGACCTGGAAGAAATTGTCAGACCTGACCTTTTCTTGGCAGAAAAGGATCTAGAGATGATGTTTAATAGCTAATTAATATGAGCCAGGTCTATGCACAGGTAGTTAAGAAGACAAACAGCATCCTGGCCTGCATTTGAAATACTGTGGCCAGCAAGACTAAGGAAGTGCTAACGTTTTGGCTGCATATGGCTTTAAAACATTTTAAAAGAATTTTTACTCTTCTGTAAAAGTTCAGCTTGTACCCTGAAGAGTTTAAAGTATAGAGATGTAAAAATAAAATAAAATAAATAAACAAAACAAAGAACACACACACACACCAAACTCTTCCTGCCCCCTAAGGAATAAAGATATAATAACTACTTTCAGTCAAAAAACCTTTCTTCTCCCATACATAAAATATACAGATTTTATTCTGTGGGTTGGGATGTTCTACACTTTACTCCATAGTGCCTTTTATAGCACTTATGGAAAGCTTTACAAATTCCTAGTCTCTCTACTATGCTTGTACTATCATTTTCAATTAGCAGTTGCTAGGAGTTCGCCAGCATTTTAGTCATAGAGCAAATGGGCAGTGGAGGAAGACCTGTGCCCTGGAAGCAGTTCACAGTTCGTTTGGAGTTCACCCTCTGCAAATGTTGAATACTGCATTCTGATTCACTAAAGCTAAACTGCATTCCCTAGGCTTCATTAGTTGTTTTTCAGTTTAATGGTGAAAATATGGGACTGATGACGGCTGAGTGTGGATGAAGCCTCTGTAAACTTCCCTTTGGAGCTCAGCTGAGGTTCCTCTCCAGACCCATATTAGCCTCAGCATTGCACAACTTGGGGTCTCTTGAGGGGAAATTGCAGATCATGCCAAACTGCAGACAGTATAATGGCAAGGTGGGGAAATAATAATTAGGTGTCAGGTTGAGACCACCAGTCTTATTTAACTGTGAGGTCAAGTTGACTGAAACCTTGTCTCCAGGCTAGATATGGACAAACTGTTTTGTGAGCGATATTTCTGATAAAGTCTTATTTTTCTTCTGTTTACACACAAGAAGCAAACTAAAACTCTCAGAAATATGTTCTTCATTGTTCGTTGAATCATTTCTGTTTGTGACCACAGAGGCATGAGAAAGGGCTGGACTATCTGCTTTGATTTGTACTGTTAGACCCCCAAACGTGATCAGATCCAGAAGTTAATTCATGCTTTCTCTATCTTTTAGACTCAGAAAAAAAAAAAAAAATTAAAAAGCGCTTGGAGAGCATTTGTATCCATCTACACAGTACAGGGCATTTTGGTCTTAACTCTGGCAGTATTTGCAGGCTGGGGTTACAAGCATACCCTGTGCCAACTGTTACAGCCCAAGAAAGAGCCTGTCTGTTCCTGGTGGCATACCTTCTTCTTCGGGCATACCTGTGGAGGGTCTGATACTGTGCTCCTCCACTCTGACTGCAGCTTTTGAAGAACAAATATTTGTTCTGAGAGAGACTTTGTCCAGAGGCAGATCTCTCCTGCAACAACTGTGGGGATGGGTTTCTCGTTAAACATAACACAACTTCCTCATGTAACGTAGCCCAAAAGGACTCCACTAGAGACAACATCCAATTAGAATCCCTATATGCCCAAAGAAAGAAACATACTTCTTTAAATAATGGAAGTGACAGGGGGACTGCACAGGGCTATAAATCTGAAAAGTCAAACAAGAAGAATATTGTTTTCTTCTTCTCTCTCTCTTTAAAGACTTTCTCTCAAGGGGACAGGAAACCAGTTTAATTCCAATGATATAATACTGCCTAAACTGGCCATGGTTCAGCTCCTAGTTGTGACAGCACTGTAATGCTATGCCTTTTTTCTGAGCTAAGCTTGTCTGACTCAAGCTTTGACTTCAAAGATATTGAATGTTTAAAGGGAAAAAAATGATGTCGTTTACATTTGACAAGTGTACTAATGTTCTAAATCTATAATAAATGAAAAAATCAGAGAAAGAAGAACATTCATGCAGAATGCTGAGAAACAGATAATGGATGACACTTCTCTTTCATAATGCATGAAACCTTGATACAAGAAGGAAGATAGAGTGCATCTATAAGTAACTTGTGACACCACAGAGGCTGTGAAAGATTCTTTCCTTCTAGAAGAGTGAAGAAATCCTTAGGCAGGTATTTTTCTGTCTTAAGTCCAAATGCTATTCAATTTAAAATCAAAGTTATCAAATAGTTCCATTTAGACTATGCACGTCTGTCATTTGAGAAATGGCACTATCTAATAGCAGCAACAAGTAGCTGGCTTCCTCTCATAAAATAGCCAAAGGAGGAAAACCTAAGGCTGTTTCACAGATCTTGCCAACAATTTAATTTTCTTTAAAAATAAATTTTTTGTCAGACTCACTTATTGATTTTTCTAAACACATCTCACAGAAGAAACAAAGGTTTCTTTCTTAGTCTTATTATATGCAGGTATAAGGGATCTTAGCCTTGATGCATTTTCCTTGACTTTGCTTCTTTTCAATTTCAGCTAATGACTATCAAGTGCATCTATGAACCAGAACCAATTTTATTAAAGCAACAAATGAAAAGAAAACATGCTTTTCTTTTTCATCTAGTTACATGTTTGCCATGGGTTTGTCTGCATGTATTAGAAAACTGTTACAGGAAAATTAAAAAAAGCCTGTAGTTGGATGGCACTTTCCTCTGAGTTCCAGACATCGAATTATGGAATCATAAAATTTTCAGGGTTGGAAGGGAGCTTTAAGATCATCTAGTTCCAACCCCTCTGCCATGGGCAGGGACACCACTAGATCAGGTTGCTCAGAGCCCTGTCCAGCCTGGCCTTAAAAACTTCCAGGGATGGGACTTTTACCACCTCTGTGGGCAACCCTTGCCAGTGTCTCACCACCCTCATGGTGAAGAGCATTTTCCTCACATCCAACCTAAATCTAAATCTACCCTCCTCTAGTTTGAATCCATACCCCTAGTCCTTTCACTACCTAACATCCTAAAAAGTCCCTCCCCAGATTTCTTGTGAACCCCTCCACAAACTGGAAGGCTACAATAAGGTTTCCTTGGACTCTTCTCCTCTCCAGACTGAATCACCCCAGCTCTCAGTCTGTCCTCATAGGAGAGGTGCTCCAGCCCTCTGATCAACCTCATAGCCCTTCTCTGGACACGCTCCATCATGTCCATGTCCTTCCTGTAAAAGGGGCTCCAGAACTGGACACAGTACTCCAGGTGGGGTCTCACGAGAGCAGAGCAGAGCGGGAGAATCACTTCCCTCAACTAGCTGGCCATGCTTCTCTCATACAATCTGTCCAAATTTATAATCCAAAATTTATTAAAAAGCCCATGCCAAAAGGCAAATTATGCTATGTGGCATCATTTATGTAGGTGTTTTCTTACAGCGAACAGTAAGTTTCTATCATCATCTTCATTTTTATGCCCTGTAAACTAGATTGACTGCTCCAATAGTGTAACTACTGATATTAAATGATGCTTTGTGTTTCCACTCTTTTTTTTTCACTTTGTGTTTTGCTCTATCAAGCTCCGTCTCCCTCTGTGGCTGTGATGCTTTCTGCTTCCATTTGGAAATCCTAAGTGGTTAGGTGTTGGGTTTTGTTGGTTTTTTTTTTTTTATTATTTTTAGCCTTGGTAGAAAAGTCAAATGAATGATCTAGCATATTATTGAAAAAGGAATAAAAAACTCCAAAATACAGACATTACAGCTTTCATTTATTCTATTTTCCAGTGAACTCATTCATCTTTTCTTTACTAGAATGATTCTGTTCCTCAAAAGAGGAAGATAAATTACTCTGTTGACACCTAAACAAAGGTGTGGTATCGATTTGTCATTTTAAAGATGTAATTTTAAAAAATCTTAAATTTTATGGTTTTGGAATTGCAAACAGATTATGAAATATGTCATGTCCTCTGCTAAGATAATTCATACCAAATTCAACAATGAAAAGAACACGTTAAAAGAAATCTCTAATTTATCCTTGTGTTTGCAGCTTGTATAGGAGCAATATTATTTCCCTGATTATGTGCCTTGCATTCTAAAACATCTGTGCTCATGACCACAAAAATAGAGAAACCATTTAGAATTTCTTCACCAGATTAAAAAAAAAAATAGGGAAAAACAATGTAAATTTCCACTTTTTTATTTCTTTTACTTTTAGGCTGAAAAATGAGAAAGGTATGGACCTCTAGTTTTTCAGTAAATACTAGTGTTTTTCTGTGGTGAGCAAGTGGAAGTGAATGTTTGTTCAAAGACAAAAAGGAAAAATAATTTTCATTGGAAATCTGAAAATTTTTGGCTAGTTAAGTAGCAACTTTTACCATGACATATACATCCTCCTTGATAGAGAAACTCCCTCCTAACACAATAATAACTCAGCATCTTTTTAGGCATTCTGCATCCTCCCCACTACTGTACACCATATTTTACATTGCTTAGGTTCACCAGGTCTCCATACACCACTACCCTTAGTCAATGCAGACAGATTCTTGGGACTGGTCTTCGAACAGTGGCATTTTGGGGAATCTTAGTTATGCAGGGCATTCACAAATGTATGTAGTGCCACTCACTGACTGCTACAAAGGGCCTATTTTTCAAACTGTCAAAGAAACACTTGTGGCATTGCAGAAACCAGAGAAAAGCTGTCAATTCTATTATTAAATTGACATTCCACACATGCTACTTTCTGATGACAGTCCATAATAAAGTTGCCCTATTTCTTTGCCCTCTATTCATGTCACTACCTAAAGTTTTCTCTTGCATCTCCTTCAGACACTGACTGATAGAGCATCAGACATGTAAGCTCAACAAGAGGTCGTCATTGTGGTGCAGTGACAGATGTTTATAACACCTGAAAAAAAAGAGGACCAAGGTCCTAAAGCACCCTTGGTAAGATAGGCTATTACAATGCACGGAGCAAGGACAGTGACATCTCCCAGGGTATTGTCAATCAAGGAGTACTCAGACAAAGACAGACAACAGGGACTATTGTAATCCCATTGGAGGGGAAAGGGGGAAAAAAAAGCATAACAAGGCTTTGTTTGGGTCTTCAGAACACAGACACATCTGTGTGCTTCTCTAACTGCTGCAAGCTAATAGGATAACATGGGTTTATCTGACCCTAATGGGAATTGGTAGAAATTGGGTGCTAATTCCATTGTGTCTCATTCTCCAGTGAGGCCATTCATGCCAAGTGGCCTTCAGGAAAAGGAGCTCCCACTTTCCATGCTTGTTTGTTTTTAGACTTGTTTGAAAGATCTAGGTTGCAGAAGCCTGGGTTTCCCAGGTAAGGTGTCCAACCATGCTTCCCACTGAGAAGCTTCTCTGAAAATAACAAGAGAGTAGCTAGCACTCACCCTCAGGGGTGTCTTCTTTAGTAAGAACCTGTGATTGACAGCTGTTAAGAAGAATGACAAGATATTTTACATCTGTTTGGTGTCTTGACTGTCACCCATTCCTTCCCACACTGGCTATTGTCATTCTTCCTATACTCAGGAATCCTACTGCTGCCAATACAAATGTCAGACCACTGTGGAGCTATAGTGCCACACAGCATACATTATACAAGAAATGAAAAGTGGATCAGGGTCATTGCATAGGGGAATGTAATGATTCCCAAGTACGCTCGTTATTCCAGACCTAAGACTTTGGACCAATACTTGGGCCACCAGCTAGTCTGTTGAGCCTATTGTTTGAGAGTGAAACAAACATACATAGAGGTTTTTTATATATTCTTTTTTTTTCCCTTGCATTTTACTTACTACTCTTCAGAACACCTTAACCCTTCCTCCAGTGGTGGTGCGTGAATAATGCAGCACATGTACAGCACTTATCATGCAGGGAAAACTCATATTTCTCCATTCGTGCAGCATTCACAGAACAATCATTAGGTGCTTTTCATGGTCTCTTTTTTTTCACATCAAATCTGTTAATTATTAAGCAGTGCTTTTTGTATCCTGATATAAACGGAATATAAAATAGGGTATAAAGGAAACCATACAAAACTATATCTTGAGGAAACTATACAATTTTATCATATGACTTCAAAAGACAGTTGCAGCAGAAAAACAGTGGAGTACGTACCGCAAGGAGAATGTTTTGTCCAATTTATAAGGGCAACATTTTTTGCTCTAAATCTGGCCCAACAACCACAAATGAAGCGAGAAATAAATGTAAACCAAAGAATGACCTGCCCAATGAAGACTGTCAAAACTAGAAAAGATGTATAAATGCTTAAAATAAACAGCAAATATAGTGAAACCATTCAATCTCCCTTATTCTTCAACCCAATCCAAGACAAAAGACTGTGTAAATTATGAGCACTGCAGCATACATGGAATGTTAACAAATCTGGGCTTGGGAGCATTGGTGGTAAGTGAACTTCAGAGTGAAGGATCATTCACAGCATTTTAGTCAGCGTGAGAAGTATCATATCCTTTAGCTCAAAACATCTCAAGTCATTAACCAAATCAAAATTCAGCTCGCCATTTTTCCACAGACAGAGGAATCTACAGAGCACCTGTGTGCTACATTCTTGTTTCAAAAGTCTAATGAAGCACAGAACTTCCAAACTGTCCTTGAGTTGCATGCATCCTTTAAGCTCAAGATAAGCTGTCTGGATAACATCTCCAAGATCTTCCTGGTGGCTTCTTCAACTCAAGGAGATGTGTCAATATTATTTACTCCAGGAGCTAATAACAAAATTGCATGTAACAAAGCCACTAGGATTCTGCATCCATGTTTGTCTGCTATGGGAGACTAATATGGACTAATAAAAAAATAACTTTGGCTCTAGTTTTATTTCTCTGGCAAATAGCTTTATTTTTCCTGTAGAACATAACTGCTGGCATAATAGAGGAACAGGAGGCTGGCAAAATGCATGAAAAAAATAGTCTAGATCTTTTCAAAGCTGTTCATGCTGCCACTACATATCTGAAAGTTTAATAAAATATGGTACCAAGATGCAAACATCTTGCATACATTCAAGAGATTTCTTCATTATTTAAGTGATAAACCTGCCCATCCAATGTGCATGTTCAGGTACCAACAATTTGACCATCTGAGGCTAGATCTACTGTAAAAAACAGTGATTTTCAGATGATGATCATCATCCAACATAGTCTATTCCCCATTCAACAATAAGAAGATTGAACAAGATTCCTACAATCTGCTGGTTCACAAGAGAAAAGAAATTGTTGTGTGGATTTGAACTCTGGTGTGTTGCCTTTAAGCATTTGGTGGTACTCTCTATTGCTTAAGAAGATATTTAGAATTCCAACATGAAAGGTCTGTTTCATATTTTAAGCCCAATAAATCTCGATCACAGCTCCCAATTGAGACAGCAGTCTGGCAAAACTACATGGACAGCAGACACTTTACTGTGGGCTCCTTTTCCCCACTCAGCCTCTCCCTCCCTCACCTCCTCCAAATTGAAGTTTATTGTTGCCAGAAAAAACAAGAAACAGCATATCTGAAATTTAATCTTCCTTAAATTTGCAGAGCAAGCCTACAGAGAAGATTAACCATGTAAGCTGGGCATATTTTATTATTTCTCTTAGGATACGCATCAGGCTTTTCTCCCACCCGGTGTTTTCTGTTGTTTTTGATTATCAAGTTTCACCCCTCAGTAGATCCAATCTTAACAAAGGTAGGAATAGTTTTTTGTGGGCTTGGTTTTTGGTGATATGTTTTTGTTTGTTTTTCTCCTCTCGTTTTCAATACACCTTTACTACGAAAATAAAATCAATTTGATGCAGCTGCTGCTGTGGAGATATTGTTGACAGATACCTGCACTGGGACCAAATAGCAACTTATTTGATGCCTAATTAAATTCAAACGTATTAATTACAGTGCAGTCAACAAGGGTGTTAAGGAACACATCTTTTCAGAACCCCATGGAGGCTATGGAAACCCTTTGGTAGCCTCAGAGGGTTTTGGGAAATGGGTAGAGTAGATTTATGGCCTTGGTTTAATGTCATTACTTATCAGTCCTTTATGCTCTTCCTAGTGATTATCACTTAGAACTTAGAGAGGATGTGGGTATATTCTGTGAGGCACTGATGTTTCCTTGTTCTCATTGGAGGAGTCTTCCTCAGGAGAGCTATCAGTGTAATCACAAGCAAAATGTGACAACAGATTGAGGAAGATGTTTCATTTCTGACAACATAATGTTAGCATTTTGTAAATGAGTTTGTTTGCAGACAAAGTTGGAAATACAGCTGAAGCCAGGCTGAATATATAATACTACTACTTTTCATAGATTCGCTTCTACTTAAGTGAGAAAGACAAAGCAAACCTTAGTTTCAATAGAGAGCAGGAATGATTAATTATCTATCAGAGATAAGGTGTTACTACCATGGGAGCCTAAACAAAAAGCAGTAATATCTTGTGATAAGTGTGTGCATGATTGATCAGCTTTTACTTTGAGAGAAAAAAATGGCACAATAACTATCAGTTTAATTTTTAGCTCTGCTTTACCATCTGCATGGCATACATGAGAATATACATGAATCTAAAGGAACAGGAAGAAAAGAAAAGCTAAATTAAAATAAGCAAGCTTGATCCAATTTGTGCTTAAAATGTCCTACAAATCTGGATGCATAACTCTAGTTTTATTTGCATGACTGATTTAATAGTATAGTGTGTGACAAAAATTCAATATATCCATGATTTTGGCAATTTCATAAGGCAAGCTATTGTGCTTCAGAATAATTAGACAGGTTGGTTAGAAAGTCTGTTCTGAATGCTAAGGGAAGGTCTTTATTGTGGAAAAGAGCCTTATTTTCTTTCATTCATTCTATGTCACACTAAAGCTAATTCACTAAAAAAAGTTCTCATAGCACTGGTAGTAAAAAAGAGACTTGGGTACTAGACTTCAGTCAGATATTATACCTGGGACACTAATATGGAGGTAGAAAAGGGAATGCTGGTAGTAGTTCGAAGCAAGAGGAACTATTTGATACCAAGATGTTGGACACCTACACAGCTCCATCTGAACAATTCCAGTGCCATGAAGCAATCAATGATAGAGGTAGATCACCATCTGAAGCTTAATTTTTGTTACACTAAAGGAGTTAACACAAAAGAGTAATTATACATGCAGAGTGTAAGGAAATGGCTTGCCTTCTACCTCACCTGATTCTTTATGTTCTTGAAGTGTCCTGGAAAAAGAGACTTGGGGAAGATGCAGAGAGGAGAAATTACACATAAATTGGATAAAATCTCAAAACAGATTGTGATGCTTAGTTTTCTTCTCATCAATGACTAAAAGAACCCTTCTGGCTTGTTTTGGGATTTTTGGGTTTGGTTCTGATTTGGTTTTACTTGAATATGCTCTCATTCTTTTTAGTACCACACACAAGAACTAGACTCTTCACTTTATGACAAATGTTACTACAGGCCAATGAAAGGGTAAAATTTGCTGAACTCACTATCTCTCCTCCATCTCTGCCATGACTCCTGCAATTTCATATTAAAGGAATGAAAGGCCACATTTTATGCAGAATGTTTTTTCTTCCTGGAGAATTGCTTTAATCACATCACTGAGTTTCTTTTTCTTTTGAAGACAGAAGAGAATGGAGGAAGAACACGGAAATAGTTGTTTTTCAATTAATAGTTTTTATGTAAATAGTCTACTCCTACATATTTTAGTTTGCAACGCAATTTTTTCTTTTAAAATATCTGATTAAGAAAAGGAGAACACTCTACTCTGAGGGAACAAGAACTTTATTTTTTGAGCAGCAGCATTCGGAAGTCTCGCAAACAACATTCTTTATAAAGCTGTTATTGTATCACAGGCCAGATTGAAGTGAATTTACTAAGTCCTAGTTCTCCTTCGATCTAAATCTGCCTTTAGATGACCTTCCTGATTTAATCCAGATCATAAGCATGCTCAACAGCCTTTCCTATATATTTGGCAGAAGTGGCTCAAATGGAATGCAGTATCAGAGCTGCCCTTATTTGTAATTTATCTAGGAGGTGTTCCCATAAATGATAAGCACAGTTCTCCCTTTTTTTGTTCTGCTTTTATGAAAGGCTCATCTAACCCACTGATATCCTGAATAGGTGTTCCATTAGAAAGAATGTGATGGTTTTGCTATTCTAATATTGTGGATTTTTTTATGCAAAAGGTATTAACTTTTTGAACTTAAAAATACTAAGGGAAAAAAAGAGAAAACTCAAAGAATTAAAAATAAAGAGGAAGAGCTCTTTCTCTGTATTTGGGTTTTTTCTTGGTTTTTTTTTTTTTTTTTTTTTTTTTAATAGAAGCATCTATATTTAGATGCCTTCGCTCAAAACACGCTCTATCTCTAGACCTCACCTAGCTTAAGTTTCATAAAATCCTCATAGAATCATAGAATGTTTGTGCAGGAACTTCATCTAGTACAAACCCCTCTGCATGGGCAGGGAAATCTCCCACTAGACCAGGTTCCTCAAAGTCCCATCCAACCTGGCCTTAAACACTGTGAGGGAAGGGAGAGCATCAGCTCCTCTGGGCAACATGTTCCAGTTCCTGTCTCACTACCCTCACAGTCAAGAATTTCTTCCTCATGTCATACCTAAATCTACCCTCTTCCAGTTTAAAACCATCACCCTGTGTCCTAGCACTCCATGGCCTTGTAAAAAATCCCTCCCCAGCTTTCCTGTAGGGCCCCTCCAGGTACTGAAAAGCCACCATAAGGCTTCCCCAGAGGATTCTCTTCTCCAGACTTAACCATCCCAACTCTCTCAGCCTCTCTTCATAGGAGATGTGCCTCCAGCCCTCTGATCACCTTCATGGCCCTCCTCTGGGCTTCCTGTCCTTCTTGTGCTGGGGACTCCTGAACTGGACACAGTACTCCAGGTATTTTGTACATGTATGTTTTATATTTATGCTCAGTACAGTAATGTAGATGGCATTTTGGCCATCTTTTTGGCCAATTCAACTTTTTGGCAATTTTAATGCTATTAGTGCCTTGTCCTTCTAATTTGAGGGTCAAGTAGAAAAGACCTAGAGAAATACAGTATTAAGACATGACAAACTATACTGCTATGCTGCTGCACTATTTCCTCTATCTGAAAGAGATTTGCTAGCTTTGTTTCCAGTGTCTAGACCTTTCAGCCTGAAAATTCTTCAGAAAAATTGTTTCTTCGCATCCTCTAATTCAATATTGTATCACATTTATGACTCTATGGCAACAAAGTGGGGATTTCAAAAGATATGGAAGAAACAAGACTTAAAAAGAAAAGTGTCAATTCAAAACAGACATTGCTAAAAGCAGAATCTTGCATGTGATATACTTAATTTCAGACTTTAAGAAATAAACTGCTTACAGTTTAGTTATCTGTTAATTTTTTTTTCAAAGCCCAACATCCGAATTAAGGCTTTCCAAATGAAGACCTAGAATGATTCACATCCAAGAAAGTGCTAACATTTTGTACCAAGTAAAACCCCAAATTAAAATTTACCAATAGCAACAAAAAGGATATGACTTAGCAGACAGTTTTGAATGCTAAGTATTAGGTAATGAATTTAAACATAAATCTTAACCAATGACAGCCATTACAGCTTTTCCCAGACTGTACATCTCTTTCTATCATTTTAACAGTGGCTTTGGTGGTTTTGTACTGGGCTAAAAGAATATGTCTATTTAAGCTTGTGTTTAAATGACTATTGGAAGTGTAATTCTCTTTTGGGAGACTGCAACACCAAAGCTAATGTTTGTTGAACATTGTGTTTGAGCCCTGCTATGAACTAGTTAAGCAGAAGTTTCTAATATACAGCTTAGCTTACTTAGCTTTCAAAAAAGCAGTTGTCCTTGCTCAATGTGTGAAAGGCAAAAGAGAATTTTCCTACCAAGACCCATTCTGCGGCCTAGTTCTGAGAAGCCAGAAACCCCTGGGTGTGGCTTATAAAAAAAAAAGATTTATTGCTTCCAGCTGAGAAACCCAAGAAAAGAGTTATTCCTAATATAATTTTCTATATTGTGTGCAGCTCAGATATTAAGCATATCCATGACATACAGACAACACCAAATATAAAAATAAATGTCCCCACTTACAATGAGATATAATATTTCTACTTATATCCAGTGCTGACGTAAATCAAAATAAGAGTATAGCTTCAATCCATTGTTCGTGAAGAAGAATAAGGTGCACATTGTACAAGAGAAAAACAAGTGCATTACTGATGGCAGGAGCTCTGTGACCCAACCTTCAGATTTGAACATACAGCCTACCTTGACACCATAAGCATGCTTGGAGCAGGCAGCAGCTGCACCTAAATAACTGCAATTTGCTACAGCACTGGAAGATAGAGAACATGAAAAGCTCTTCAGAAAACATCTCTAGTACTATGTCATTAAAATTGTTTATCAGTTAGTGAGTCAAGAAATTAGGGGACTAAAAAGATGGCTGTGGTGGAGGACTAAAGAACACAAGTCTATTACTGAATCCCAGGAACCAGCAAGCACATATTTTCCTTTAAGCATGTGACCTTGTTTTCTCTTTCTCCTTTCTGCCTGTTATTTACCTCCTAGCTGAAGAATAATCTTTCTCAGCAGATTTAAACTTTTTCCAGTATCTGCCCTTATTCTTCTGCTTCTTACACACCTGTTTAATTTCTTTTTCTCTTTCAACTTGTATCTTCTTTTAGCTGCATGAAAAACCAAAAACTTCACTTGCTTAGTGGTTTTGTTCCCAAAGTGAGGGAGAGAAAGAGCTCGTTTACTAAGAGTGCTCAGAGCAGAGCTGAGTTGTCCAGTATTAACTTTCTGTACTCAGCACAATATTGTGGATGGTCACATTTTTTCAATCAAAACATTTTTCAGAAAGAAGGAAAAGGCCTCCCTTGAAACAGATACTTTTGGAGACATTTTGTTTTGTTCAGGTTTTTCTTTTTTTTTTTTTTTTCTTTTTTTTTTTTGTCTATAGCTAAGCTAGCCCAAAATATTTCATCTGCATTTCTAACAGCCAAGATTTTATCAAAACATTAGAATATTGAAAAATAAAATCAGACTTCTGGATGCTCAGCTGTTTTAGTTGAATCTTTCTGTTAACATTTTTAAACAAAATGTTTCTTGAGATTTTACGTTACATGGAAAACTCTGACTGTTTTCTAATCAACCCGTTATAATAGCTATGGGTTTTGGCTGAGGAGTCACAGAATGAGCTGAGGCAGAGTTAGGAAAGGCTTAGTTGTCTCAAAGGCTGGTCAAATACCTTTGCTTTCTCATAGATACCTCATCACCTGATTTTACTGTTCCTTTGCCCTCAACATTTACTACTTCTGCTTCACAGCAGAAGCATGCAGGCAACATATAAAAAGAGGCTTTCAGCAGTCTGCCTTTAAATTCAGTTTCCACGTAGATGGGAAGAAGACACGGAGCTCTTTAGCTTACACCTTTGAGAGCCTCTGAGCAGATTTTCTTAAAGAACCGCATCAAATACTGAGAGTTGTTGAAATTATCCAAGGCTTTTTGGGTTGTTAAAATATTCCCTCCCATATGCTGAGTGTCCACTTTGAAAACCTTGCTCATTCTTTCCTGCATCTGGCATAGATTTCCAGGGGGGTGGGGTGGGCTCTGCGGTCTGCATGAGAGGAGCCTGACTTCACAGCTGCTGTTTCCTTCCTCTGACAATGCAAAAAATATCTTCAAGGAGGGAATCCCATTTAACATGCAAGTGCTAATACCAAAGATGCTTTAGCTTCTCAACCTCTTTGTGACAGTGCCCTAAAACAAAACATCACAGCTAATATTAGTCTATAGGCTGCTTCCCCATCTCAAGTCTTCATCCCTTTTCTTAACTCCTGTCATGACTGAGCTCACTGTATATACCATAAAATCAAAATATAGTTTAGTTCTCTAAAGTGAACATTTTTTTTAGAAGAGCTTCATCCTTTTTCAGTTATTTTTTCTAGCCAGCATTGATTTTTACATATCAGTTTACATTCAGTTGTCATGTGCCAAGTAGAATACCAGTCACAGATTATTTCATCCCTATTTTTAGTAGTATTTCTGCATCCTGGCAAAATTAGGTACACAAGATGTGTTGCAATAAGATAAAGAAATCATACCAGGGTCAGGATATTGTCCATACATAATGGAAACACTGAATGTTACAATCCAAACAGACAAGGCAGAGGCACCGCAGATGTTAAAGTTTAATAAGAATTCCTCAACAAACTTAGGTAGCCAAACTTCAATGCAGTAGGAGGACAATTAGCTGTTGCAGTTGGAACCAGCAGAGACCACAGCTTTGTCTAGTTCTATATGAAAAAGGATTGACTTATTTAAAATATAATCAGCTTATGTTTAGCTGCAAGTAGGTGAGCTTTTTTATGACCTTTAACCACAAAGGTATTGTGCCCAAAGAGGGATTTTTCCTACAGCTGGGAGCTCTTGCTTTCACAGTCAGAGTTTTGGGTAATAGCAAGTCAGCTCTGTCCAGCACATCTGTGGAAACCACTGGTATGGGCTCTTTTGCTTAGTAAGCAGAAATAGCTTTAGGTAGCCATGGATAATTAACATGGTTACTGGCACCCCACTGGTATTGAGGTGCCCCACAGTTAGAGCCAACCCCATGCTGGGGCTGTGTCAGAGCTGTGCAGCCCAAAGCCCCAACTAGGGGCTGGCAGCTGTAGTGACAAAACCTGGTGTCCAGCTTAATGAAGGGGGTTGTCAGCTACACAGTGTTGATTACCACCAGGAGTGCTATAATCACACCCCAGAGCAGGGGAAAGACAACTTTTCTTTGAGCCTCTTAAAAATTTCACTGAGATGTTACTGAGCTTACCTAGAATATGCTAGTGAGCCAAAGGAAAAAAAAAAAAAAAAAAAAAAAAGAAAAAGAAAAAAAATTCCTTGCATCACATAGCTTATCAGGGGCCTAGCAGAGGAAACTGATGAAATCAGTAAGATTTAGCTGATAGGTATGAACCTTGTAAGACTAACTTAAACTAAATCTCCCTGTCAAGATTAGTCGATGAGCTAAGACTTCTCTGGGCATGTCAGCAGAGCCACAAAGCAGCAGCTGCAGCAGATCTGGGCACTTCAGGAGGGAGGTTCAGGAAGGTTTAGGGACTAGGAAGAAGCAGTGGGCACTGCAGGTCAGTGAGAAACAGGGGCTGTGTAGGTGTCCCTGGCTTCTGCTTGACCCGCTTTTCTTCCCAGACGGTTCCACCACGCAGCTCTGGGCACCGGGGAAAACATGAGATGCAGGCAGGTCTGACATCTGTCCCAGGACACAGAAGTGAGCACAGCAGCTTTTCCCTCCTCACACACTCCAGCCCAGCTGGGCCCAGCTGTCCCTGCACACTCAGAGGACTGGGAAAACATATGAATTACAGTCACTTAGACTACCTGAATTAAGCACTGACACTCCAAGTGCTTTAGAAGAGTCTTGCTGTTAGAGGGGTTTCATCTGCACGCTTTGTTTCTCAGAAAGAATATAGAAAAATTGATCCAACTGTTAGTCCAGTTTATTTTACATGAGGCTACAATTTTCAGTGACTTTCCATCATTGCAGTGCTTGCTACCTATTTCATAGGCAATGTCTGTTCCTCTTTTGCAAGTGGTGTAAACCACACAAGCAAGTGGATTTTAGTCCAAAACTAAAAAGCTAGTACAAATGATAGATAAAACCCTAAGCTGCCCCTATGCATTGAGTAGTCAACATTTATCACACATATTGCTTTTGTGTTCTCTGCATATGAATTTTGGCCAATAGAAGTGTTACCATGGATGGTCATTGTTTAAATGATGAGTGACCATCTCTAGGAAAAAAAAAAAAACAAAAACAAAAAGAAAGAAATCTTTATTTAGCACTAATCAAACCTATTCAGTGCAAGGAATTATTATCTGCCAGTGAATTGTTCAGCCTGCAGACATCTCAATGGGTCCTGGGTGACCCAAAATAAATGTATTAATTTTTCTTTTGGTCTCCCCTGAAACAGATTATCCATGCATAATTTCTACAAAGATTTTCCTTCTCTGCCCCTTCCCAAGTTGTTTGTTCTTAATTGTACCGAATCTACTTCCTGATATTTAGAACCTGGTGTAGTTTGATTTAAAATCTGCTAATTAGTGTTTGCTATTTCCTTATGGCTGTGCTTAGGCAAAATTTAAATACTCTGTCTCCATTAATCTCTGTGATATTGTTCACATGGTCAGCCCTTGTTTAATAGTAGAGTTTTACACAAAACACCATGCAGCTGAGGCAAACGTGAGTCTTCACCCATCGAAATAAATACTTCAAGAGGAATATTAAGGGTGACTGGAGTTTTATGGCTCTTTTTTGTTGTTTTCACGGCTTTTTGTTTGAGTGGTTTGGTTTGGGGGTTTTTTAGATCTAGATTTTTACATTATCAGGTATTGAAGTCCATAGTGAAAAACACATGTTCCTCCCTTTTACAGTTCTCTTCCTAACACCAGTCAGACCATTTCAAGGGGGAGAAGCAGCAGTAAACAAAGAATATTTCTTGTTGATGGGTCAGTTGCAGTTTTATGTAGGCTGAAAAGTAGATTGTAATCCTGTGAAACGGCAGCATACTTTTGTTTCTCTCTCCCTGCCCCCATCCTGAAAACACACATGGCTTGACAAAATGCCACTAGAACGTGCTTGAAAACAGTGATCTCATTGTGAAGGCTGAAAACTTAGGGCTCAGTATAGTTGGATGATTGAGAAGCACAACATGCTCAACAGATGTAAAAACTGTATAATTCATGACTTTCTCAAGTGGGGAATGAGCTTCCACAGCCAGTTACTAAACCGCTGCAAGAGGTGTAAAATATCCAGCGATTTCCTATGCGAGTGCACCAACTATTTCAGATATGCACATACTACTTGTGAGTTTTGGCTAGTGGTCACTGGAGTTATTTGTCTCCACTCTGTTCTGTTCTTGTTTTGGGGTATTTTAATAAGAGAAGAGAGACTTAACATTTTATCCTTGGTTTTCCTTTTAAATGGTGGGGAGGTGGGGGGAAGGGAACAAGCAAACAAACTCAAAGCAACTTAAGTCCAGAGAAAACTTAAAGGAGATTACAAACTTTGAACTTCCCATTTGTCTTAGTGACCTGGCAGGTAAACCAGCTTAAGCCAACTGGGTTTGTTGTTCCCTTGGGTCTGCAATCCTGCGTAGACCTCCCTGGAAGACTCTGAGATTTTTGGAAAGTTAAACTGAGGCTTGCATAATCCCCCCCTTTTTTTTTTTTTTTTTTTTTAAGAATTGCATCTCTTGGTTTCTTCTGAAAGTGTTCTAAAAATTCCCAGATTCCTTTAAAATTAAGCAGCTCTCTGCTACTGCACATAGTTTCAGCAGGGCCTCACAGGGAAAGGCTGTTGATGTTTCTTGCTTCCAGATCCAGCAGGCAGATGGAAGGCATCTTACCTTACATACTATAGAATAGTGTCAAGGATTCTCTAAATTGTGCCCAGAAGACTTCTTGCTCTCTGAAGACATTCATTCCCATCCTGGGTGCCCCTTCTCTAGCTCCACACATATTTCCCCAAATGAGAAGACCCATCCCTGTCTCTATAAAACTGTTTCATGAAAATATTCTCAATAGAATCATGTGCTAGAAAAAATGAAGAAAATAAAATCAGTGCATGGTACTATCTTGCATACCATATTTCCAGCATCTGATCAGAGAATAGACAATTAACCAAAGGAACAGAAAAATCAGCCTTGGCCCATCAGATGCGTTTCAGTTTTTGAAAGAGGATCTCTTCACAAGAAGACCATGAATGAAGCAGATTTACTGCATATCCACCGCCTACTAGGGGTTTGAAGAAGTCTTCCCAAATTAACATACTTCTTTAATTTAGACTGCACAAAGCCTTCTAGGCAGCTTGCCAACCTTTGCAGCTGTTGGCAGGTAGAAGAGGATGGAGGAAGAGATAAGAGTAACAGAGGGAATATTCCTTTTGGGAATATGCAGCCTCTGAAGGAAGATGTTGATTTAGAGATTTAATTTGGCACCTGTAAGAGGTTACTGTGGTGGTCATAATTGCTGTCCCCTAACATTGGTTTATCACTGGTGCCATGAAGTAGTTATTTGTGACAGTATTTCATGCAAAATCTCATTTTAAAAGACCTGTAGTTTCCCCTCCCTCTTTACTGTTTTGGGTAGAAGATTCTCATACTCATTGTGTGCCCAAGCTGCATTATTATTTCTGGACACTTCTGAGGCTGTCCATGTGTAAAAAAATATTAGGTTGTCCAGCTGTTACACGCAGTCAAATTCTTTATTGAGCTGCAATAAATCAGTTCCCCTTTTCTCCTCCTTGATCTTTCTTTTAAGGCTTTAGATTTGGCAGGTACCTACTTCTTAATGCTGAGCTCATGCTTTACCTCAGTTGAAAAGCTTTAATTTCACAAGAATAGTGTGTCAAGAATAGTGAAAATTAAGTATGCAATTTCTTTTTTCCCTGGACTTCACAGAAGCAGAGCAAGGTGCGTGTCTACAAGTAGATAGAGACTCGTGATAGACAAACGATCTCACTGCCTGGCAAGAAAATCTTTCTATCCCTGTCCCAGGAGCTTGAAGTTTTTTACTTGCTCCTTTAATTCATCTTACTAATGTAGCTAAACACACCCTTGCCATTCCCATGTTGATCATCTTCATCCACCTCAAGAAACCATCCCACACACTTATGCACAGAATGAACCAGGAAAAAACGTTATGTGAAGATGCTTATGTCTAGGTTAATCATAGAATCATTAAGGTTGGGAAGGACCTCTAAGATCGTCAAGTCCAACCCTCAACCCAACACCATCAGCCAACTAAACCATGCCCTCAAGCACTCATTTTTTTTAATACCTCCAGGGATGGTGACTCCAGCACTTCCTTGCACAGACTGTTCCAATACCTGACCACTCATTCCATAAAGAATTTTTTTCCTAATACCTAATCTAAACCTCCCCTGGCACAACTTGAGTCCATTTTCTGTCATCCTATTACTGGCTATGTGGTAGAAGAGATCAACCACCCCCTCAATTCTACCTCTATCGGTAGCTGTAGAGAACAATATGGTCACCACTCCTCCTCCTCTTCTCTAAACTAAACAATCCAAATTCCCTCAACTGCTCCTGCTGAGACTCTCACTCCAGACCCTTCATCAACTCTTTTGCCATTTGCTGGACACTCTCTGGCACCTCAGTGTCCTTGGAGTGAGGGGCCCAAAACTGAACACAGTATTCAAGATGCAGTCTCACCATTACTGAGTACAAGGGACAAATTGCCTCTCTAGTCCTGCTAGCCACACTATTTCTGATGCAAGCCAGGATGCTGTTGGCCTTCTTGGCCACCTGGGCACACTGCTGTTTTATGTTCAGCCAGCTTTCAATCAACACCCCCCCATGTCCTTCTTTGCTAGGCAGCTTTCCAGTCACTCTTCCCCAAGCCTGTAGAGTTGCTGGGGGTTGTTGTAACTAAAATGCAGGACCTGGCACTTGCTATGTAATATTACACAAATGTAAAAATAGGCAACCTCCTGGTCACAAATGGTACAAAACACTAAGACTGTCTTAATAGTAATGGTATGAGATGACTTATAGCATTCACTTAACACTGCCTGAAAAAATGCCTACTCCAAATGCAGTGACAAAATCTCCTTATGACATATTTGGTTCAGAAAGGTAGAGGACACTTACTGAATAGGAACAAGAAACCCAGAATGAAAAGACTAACTATAATGCACAATTGCATTTAATCCACCTGACAACCATAAAGGGTATTTTTGCTATGCTTTATTGCTGATTAGCATTAATATCTGCACTAATACAGAGCAAATAAACTGCTTAGGAAGTGAGTGAGGGACTATGATATCAGTAATTCTGGAACTGAGATAGCTTTCAGAGTCAAATAGGTTTTACTGTTGTTTGCTTGAGGACTTAGGCACACTAAGGGGAATGTTTATTTTTATCCTCTATTTTGTGGCATGAAATCCCCTCATCTGCAGCTTGGGCAAAACCTGGCTTCTCTGATGCCAGTGGACTTTGCCCACTCCGTTGAGGGTAATGACATTGACTTCAGAGGAGCCAAATATAATTTGTAACTTTATTTTGTAAGATCAAAGGCACAAAAAGCTTCAGCTTCAGAATTATGGAAAATAAACTTTGCCAAATCTGCTTTGTCATAAATGTAATGTCTTGACTTTGTCTCAGGAACAGGGCATATCTCATTTAATGAATAAAATGTATTGATCAAAGTTATTGTGCATTTTCATTTGTTTTTCTCCCTCTCCAGAAGCATGGTAGTTAAAAATGAGAAGCCAGATCATCCATCTCCATGGAAACAGAGAAAAAGTCAGTGCTGAAGGATATATTTCACATGACTTGAATGAAGTAGTTCACCATGGGGTTCATACCAAAGGCTGTTGCTGCACCTTCTAACTTTGTTGCCTGAGCATTGGCTCTCTCCTAGTACAACAGCAAGAGCTAACCTCTCAGTATATATACTTCAAGTCATATCTGGAGGACCCTCTTCTCTGCTAAACACAGAGAAAGCAGGGTTGGTGCCTTCTGAAAATCTAGGGCAGAAAAGCATATTCTGAACATGCTATTTACCAGTTCTGCTTTCTGTGACCTCTTTGGTCTGAAACTTCATAGCTTGTGAAATTATCTTTGAATTACTGGTACAGTCCAAGCCAGCAAGACTACTAATGCTATTAAGTACCCAGCTGCAGACTGGGGGTGATGTTTCCATTCAGGGTCACCGCTGTCACTCATCCCCTCCTCAGTCATCTCAGGCCCACACCAAGATTTGTTAGCTTTCAAGGAGCCCTGTAAAACAACTTTACCTGCTGGAAATCTTGCTAATGCAGAAACTGGGCAGATCATACAGCTGCTGGAAGCCATTTGTCTTCTTGATGGTTACTTATGTTCTGGAACCTGGCTTAATCTGAAAGGCTTTGTCATTATTTATGTTTTCCCTGTATTTATAATTGTGTAAGTATCTGGTGTCTGAGGACAGGCCCTTTTAAAGTACAAAGTAAATATTGGCTCAACCCATATTCCAAAATATTCTAAATAGCAAAGTCTTTCTAAAAGCATATTAGTGACCTTGGCATTGAGGCAGCATGATTACCCTTGGTTCCCTCACAAAGAGAGGGGAAAGCTGGACACTTCAGTCAAAATAAGCAGACTGGCTTGCTTGAAGGCCTACTTGCTTACTAAAGTAAACCCAAATTAATGAACTAACTTTGATTCTTAAATAAACTTCTTTGAAATTGTTATTTTAACACATCTGGTAGCATAAAATGGCCTATTCTGAGTCACACAAGCATCCATATACGAGTCCCAAATCCTCATAAGCACGAAATAAGACACCCCAAATTATTATTTTCCTTCTTTTTTTTTTAATGGTGTGAATAATTTTTAGCATAACTGTGATTGAACCTACCACACTTTTTAAGTAGGTGATTCAAAGAGGTGGTAAGTACAAAGGAGAAATGAAAAAATTATAAATGTAAGAATAATAGCTGGATTCTTCAAGATACTTCCATTGTATGGACAAAACCAACAATAAATCCATTATTTTTATTCCAAGAGCCATTCCAATACACAGCACAAATTGACAGCATGTGACTGCAAGCAAATTTCATTACTGGATTCCAAGTCTGGCAACCAGGTAAGGTCTGCAATCAAGAAACTCTAATACCTAGGGACACTCTTGCAAGTACTGAAGAAGCTTCCCAAGACCAGTATCACTTCACGATATGAACCTACAGATTGAAGACAAAAAACCTCTCAAACACTTTGTGGGTACCTAAAATAAAGATCTTAAAATGCTTTATTGGTAGATTATAGATGGTACTTTAATAGCTCTGATCTGAGAGTAGCTTATATCCATGAATGATTAATTTAGTCTTAAAATATTCTAAAGGTTAAATTTGTTGAAAGTAAGATAATTAAAGAACAATGTCCATAAAACTTGAGTGAATAAAAACTGCAGAGTTTCCATTTGTCCAGCAACCATAGGTCAAATTATGGTGATTTAGGTTCTTGTAAGGAGGTCCATGAGTCCAGCATTACTATACTATCATTGTACCTCTAGGTTTCCTGTAATTCACTGTCATTACAAAACTATTAATTCCTCATATGTCTTTAGCTGTCTTTTAAAGAAGTTTCCACAAGTTCTGACTTCTCTAACTCTCAGCAATGATATAAGCAAAACTAATCCCAAAGTCAGAAAAACAGGTTTTGATACATTAATGTGATTTTAAAAGTTATTACCCTAAAAGGAATAGATCAAAATACATATATAAACATATACCCTGATCCCACATTATTCCCAGACATAAATAGATTGCCTAAAAATTCCAGATATAAATTTCTCCATTTTCTTTATATATACCTGCAGGCATTTTATGAACAAAAGGAATATTTAACTTTTGGTTTGCAGTAAATGTTGATGTTAATTTCAAAGAATATTAAAGTGATAGTAATTTTTTTTTTTCTTCCCCCTGAAAGCCCAAAAATTTCACATGGCCTTATAAGTCCTATATTAATTTGGTAGACTTGTGGTCTGGAATACTGTGAATGTCTTCCAGATAAACCTCTTGTTTTGTTTGACCAGTGTACTAAGCTTTACTAAACTCAATACTCAGAGCTACTTCTTTTAGTCAAGACAATTTCTATGCAGCTGAGGAAGAACCTTTTATCAAACTGAAATGGTATACTAAATTCTGAAGACTTTTATCCACTCCACTAGTAATAAGTATTCCCCAGAGACTATTTCTCTTAGTTATGTTAGATCACTCAAAAAAGGAAAAGTCATTCCAAAAGCCTTTTTTGCTTATCCAGTGGAGTTGGTGAGTTGGTACACAGATAAATTCTGGTTTGCCAAAGTGTATCTAGCTTTCAATATAGTCAAAGCAGTTTTTGGTCCATGAGGTGTGTGATTAATACCACGGTGGCCTTTTCCTATGGAGCAGATCAAGTGTGGGAATTTGTTCAGAATGACATATCAGAACCTTGATCCATCTTTCTGTCTGTATGGTTACAGTGAGTAAGCAAAGAGGAAAAGAAATTATTCTTTGATGAATCTACCAAAGACTGGTTGCTAGTAAAACAAGTTATGTCTATTTAACAGGATTTGTGAGTTGTACTGGGTGCTTCTGCCAAAAAAACTCAAACTTTACAGGGGATTAATTGTTATTGAAATAGAAATATTTTGTGTATTTTATTAAAATTTTGGACATCCCTAAATAAAAAGCAATGTCATCAAGAATATCTGTATAAAATCAGCATCCAGAAGCTAACCCAGTAAAGGCAGAATGGCCCCCTGCTTTTTGCTTCCTTCTCTGTGAACATGATTTTCATAATTCCTGTCAAATCAGTCCAGGGAAAGCTGTTAGTCCTTTGTGATCAGAGGGAAAGTTGATGACTTGCTTAAAATTGCAGTAATTGATAGACATGCCTTTGTTTTAATGAAAGCTAGTGTTTTCTTCACTTTTCCAGGATACAGAGAATGCCAGAAGCCAAATCTCTTACGCAGACTACTGTGAAAATAAAGCCAGGCTTGTTTTTGGTAAATTTCCTCATCCTAAGTAGTTCCTTTGTATTACAAAGTATGAGTCAACATGAGCAAAGGTGGCAGAGACTGGCTCCTAGGGCTGGCATAAGTTCTGCAGCAGCAGGTTTGCTGTCTAAATTTAGACCAGAATTTGAGCAGCCAACAACATAATTAATTACTGGAGCAAATTGGCAAGGGCAAGAATAGTGACTGCCACAAAACCATTCAAACTAAGTGACAGTTTTCAGCTACTGTAATATCCTTAAACTACACCGTACCTGTAGGGCTGGGGATAGTTGAGTATCACATTGTTGCTGCCTCAGCAGGAGGAGATTTTTTTGTGTCCACCTTGCTTTAGTTCAGCTTCAGAGAAGAACAATGGAATGAAACCTCAAACTCCCCTTGGTTTCCTCAACTACTTTACTGCTCTCCTGGGGGAAACAGGAGAAGAGATTGAATGGTGATTCAAGGATATTACTGGAATTCTTTAGTAACCTGGGTCAGAGTTTAATCAACATTACCCAAGAGTGCTAGGTTGCGTGTATCACATGGCACACAAAACGTTGGCCAGAATTAAATCCACACAAGAAGAGTTACATTTGCAAGGGGAAAAATGTATAATTTCTGGGAGGCAGTTGCTCCAGGGCTGTCTTCAGTGGTTAAGGATGTACACCAAGAGATCCTCAAGGAGACACCACAAGTTCAAGACCCAAATTCCTCACTGACTCACACAGGCGGCACTGCCTGTAATAGGTCACGGCAGGGCAGGGACTCCACCAGCTCCTCACTGTCAATGATCTGACTCTAATTACACAAGTTCTTGTCTTTTCCATGCAAGATTCCAGATCTGGAATTAATCTGAATTAGAAGTAGACAATCTCAACAAAAAAATACAGATCTTGAGATTCTCTCAAGTTACCCCTCAAGAAATCTTGAGGTTTACGTCTGCCTCTCAATAGCAGCCTTCAAAATTAGGCTTGGGTTTACCTATGCATTTAAGCCTTGCATAGCATTCTCATTTGTTACCATTAGCTCTAGGTGGCACTGATACCACTTGAATATAGGTGCTTCATCTTTCTCAGGTTCAGGCCAAAACCCATGCAATTCATCGTCAGCTGAACCCAGATTATCAACAATCAACAACCCTAAGGCACTCAAACTTTCAGTGTTCCACACCCAGATCTTAAAAAGCACAAAAAACCAAAAACTAACCAAACAAAAACCCAACCAACCTAAAACAAAAACCACCAAAAAGCAGCTAATTTCAGAAACTTCTCCCTGGAAAGAAACAGTAACAAAACTTTTACTAGGTAATGACTTCACAGGGACTAACAGAAGCCTTTTGATTCATTTCCAGCCTTGGAAAGCACTGAGATGCTGCCACAAAAAAGATGAGACACTGCACAGAACAAGATTTTTAACAACTTCAGGTGCCTGGCTAGCAGGCTGTATTACATTTTTTGTTAAACACCAAGTAGTTGTTCTGAAGGAGTTAAAACCTGTAACAAGTTGAGGACTGAACCAAGGACTCCCATGATTAACTTGATGCATATTCACTTTCTGGGATTTAAGAGCAACAAAGGAACCACTAAGGAGAGACAGACTTGCCAGACAAAACAATTAATATTGTGTGCAGTAAAGGTGCATGTCTATTTTTAAAATGAGAGTAAAATAAGAAAATTATACATAGCCTTAACACAGGTTTTTCTCCCATCCTAAATCATGGGCCTCAGGAAGATAGGAATATGTGTTAACCACATACTCTGGATGCTTCCAGGAAAGTTTCCTTGCAATCCCAAGAGTTTCTGTTTGTAATTCTGGAAGATGAATAGCCCATTCCCAACAGACTGCTTTAATAAATATGACTGTTTAGGAAACAACAACAAAAAGCAACAAGCTCCAAGACTATACTTCAAGAAACTTAATTCACTGGTTCAGATTAATTTTAAGTATAGCTTTCATTCTGAAATTACCAGTTTGCCACTGGTTTACACTACTTTTTCCTGTAAAAGGTAATGAGCTAATGAGAAGGCACATAGATAGACCAAGTAAGGGACTGACTAATCTAAAAATTAACAACTCCCACTATAACCAAACACCACTTTGAGGCACCTATGTAGCTATATTACAGCACAGCTCATTTCTGAGCTGCCACTTCAGAGGGGGTATTTTCTTGATTGTTTTTTTCATATTTCTCTCTGCAAGCAGTTAGACAGCAGAAGGGCTTTTCTGTTTGTGAGGTTTTTGGGTGAACATGGAATCTGCCACAGAACAAATAGTACAGTTTCTTCCTGGTAGGGTACAGATGAACCCTTCCTGCTAAAAAAATTCAAAATTAAAAATCTCAGTTTATTACCTTACCTCAATACATCATCACTTAGGGCAAGAAACATTTTGGGCATCAAGTTCTGGCTTCTGTTCTGTCTGATCTTCCCTCTTTTGCAAGGACATGAGGACAGGAGAAGAGGGGCTGAGGAGCTTGTGTCTAACTCTCAGGGCCTGTGAGTTTGTTAAGCTATTAGTGATAACTCTCATTTCAAATGCAATTTTTAAAAAGTGCATAGGGAAGACTGTGGTTACATTTAATAATTAACATAATTAGCTACATCAGTAGCTAGCACTGAAATGAGCAAAAAAGCAGGAAAGCAAAGGTGGCAAATAACTAAAGAGGAAAACATCGAGTCAAGTAAAGCTTTCACAAGGGCACAGATTCAAGTAATCTGCATCTTGGACCAGACAGATAGTAGTTTGCTTAAACTTTCAACTCACAAAATTACAGAGAGATTCAGATAAGTAAGCTTGTATGCTTATGCAAAGTGCCATTGGTTTCTGACTGTGGCAACAATTTCTTTTGAACTGGAAGGGTTTGAAACAGAAAATGATATTATAAAAGTAAAATAGTGCACCAGCAACAGTACCAGATACTTGCTTTGACTGGGACATCACAAGAAAGTATATTTCTAAAGGTGCATATAGGAGAGCTTGACAGATGCCTTTCAAAAATCTACAAGACTGTCAGGGAAAATTATGGTTTTGCTTCTCAAGCAGAGCCAGACATTGTGCCCGTCTTCATTAATCAGTCTCACAGAATTGCTGCCATCTCCATACAATGTACATCCAACATTCACACACACTCTTGCCAACACATACATGGGTCTAGACCCACTGGCTCTAGAATTTAACACAAAGTATGATTTCAGCAGCAAGACGTGTATTTTTTTGTTCTTGAAGGGAAGTGGTCTTCCTTCTGTTCTTATACAAATCACATTGTCCCATATTTCTAGAATATCAGATATTTATTTTGTAATAACAGTGCATTACATTGATGCATGTTTACAATAAAAAATGCTGCAGTGATGTATTTCCTAATTATATTCTCAAAGAACTCATATCTAGTACCAGAGTTTGAGCCACCTCCCAAAAGCAATAATAGGGGTCTTCACCATTAGCCTGGGAGGGAAAATAAGACCACAAGTCAAAGAAAATCATACTTAAAATTCTTTCTAGAGGCTAAAGTGCCCTCTTAGGTGGCTCTTGAATAAATGGAAAGCAGCCCACTGGAATCCTGCCATTAATTTTGACAGTCTTTGGATCTGTCCCTATTGTTTCATTAAAAAACTGGAAATAAGTCTTGTCTGCTCACATAATTTGAACCATACTTTAGCTGTGCAAGTATCATTCACTGCAGTCCAATCCTCCTAGGGGGATAGAGGCATAAATTCATTTTACGTGAAAGGGACCTAATCCGTAACCGCGTCCACAAGATGGCTCTGGCCAGTGTAACATTATTGATCAGAAAACCACCTGCCTTCCCCCTTCCCAACAGGGCCATGCACATGGCACAACAGCTGCTCTTCAGGGGGACTTCTTTCCCACAGCCCTTCTAATTTGTGCCCATCACCTTGAAGCATGCACACAGAGGGCTTTGGCTTCCATTTGCTAAGTCTCTCAGCTAATCCAGAAAACAGGACATAAAGAAAGCTATTAAATACAAGAGGAAAAAAAAAAAATATGGCAAGTAGCCAAAGTATTTCACACAGACCTGAACTGCTAATGCTGCTTCTGGATCTGCACTGCATGTTTTGCTGTGAGCATCTGAGACGGTCCCTAAAAGCAAGGAAGTGTTGAAGTGTATGACAGAAGAACCCATTTTAAAAACCAAAAAACAGCTAATGAAAAAAACCTTGGCTAGCTGACTTCTGATCAAAGCTTGATTCCCAGCTGCTTGCCACCTCCAGCCCCATTCTGACACCAAAAACATTTCACTCTTTTTAATTGTACAGAGACTTAAAGCAGGTATAAATGCAAAGTTAGCTATTTGTATAGGTGTTCCCCCTGTTTTGCATGAGTAGATATATTTTAATAAGCTTTAAGCCCTACATCTAACTACTTATGCCTGTGAAACTAGAGTATAAATCACCCCTCTAGCTCTCCCCCAGCTCCTCGCTTCTGCACAGAGAGAAATGAATGCACTGAGTAGAAGGAGGAGAGACACACATTACTTCTGTGCTCTGTCTGCCAATGTGGTCCATCACACACACCATTCCTCTCACATCACATGTTATATATCGAATTTATTTTCAAACTAAAGGAAGTTTTGTAAATTCTCTGGGTACAGAGAATGAATAGGCAAGGTGGATAATCATGTTCACAGACAGAAGGGTCAGCATTGTTTCCTGGGGACAGGAGAGGAAAGCAGATGAGAAAAGAGCAGGGAGCCAGAATTGCCAAGGCAGCCTTGCTCATTGAAGCAGTCACTGCTGACTTTCAGTTCATCCATCAGCCTAAGGAAAAGGGTAAGCAATTCAAGGTGTTGAACACTTACCCTCAGTGGCCCTGGGCTGCACGGGCTTGGCTGCCTCCCTCCCACTATCCAATAGACAACACTGAATTTCTCATGGAATAATTACAAGTTAAACTTGACCTAGTGGAAGGTGACCCTGCCTATGCAGTGGGGTTGGAAATAGATGATCTTTAGGATCCCTTTCAATTCTGGGTATTCTATGATTCTACAATATGAATCAGTAAACAACACTTTTTTTTTTTTTTACTGTGATCACGGCTGAGCGCTGGCATAGGTTAACCAGAGAGGTTGTGGAGCCTCCTACCTTGGAGATACTAAAAAAACTTCTTGGACATGGTCCTGGACAACTAGGTGATGCTGTTTAAGCAGGAGAGTTGGACCAGAAGACTTCTAGAGTTCTCTTCAAATCTCAACTGTTCTGTGAAAAATAGACTAGCAATGCTACACACAAGTCTGTACGGGTTTTAGGGATGAACTTAGCCATCCCTGATACTTTGAGCAGAAACAGTAACCAGGCATGTGCCATGATTATTTCTAAATGAAATTATTGTCTCTCTCCTGCTAAAATTCAATGTTGCCTTTTATAAGCTTTTAGTTTGCTTTGAAAAAACTAGCCAAAAATATACACATGTTGTGCATAGTCCTACAGAGCTTGCAACAAAGCAAACTATAGTCTGGGGTGGATGAAGGAAAATTAATCGAAAAATATCTCTGCACAAGATGAATGTGGCATAGCAATAGTAGTATTTTTTTTCCTCTCATGGTTAAAATATGACCTGCTATGAGCAGGTCTCATGCTAAGAAGCACAGGAAAGAAACCATACTAATCTCTTAAATAGACAGTTGTGGGACCAAAGCTAATCAACAAAAAATTCCAAATACTTTTGAAAAAAAGAGTTACACTGCTGCCTCTCTTCAGAAGTCTGACAATGGCCTCACATTAGATTTTATCATCACTATCATAACAGCTTTTTGACCATATTCAAAGACAGAGAGACATAAATACAAAATCTCTGAACTCTGACCACAGAACATTCCAAGAAAAACTAAAAGTTCAAGTTTTACTCTCAAACCCACTGCTACCCACCAGCAAACAGGTGCAGCTGCATGTTGCTTTGGTACTGAACTCAGCCAGATTATTTCAGGTACAAATGTCTTAAATGGCACAGAGCTCAACACAGGCCAGAACACACTTGTATTTTCTACCTGGCCACAGTAACACTCACCTGTGTGTGGGGTCTTCTAGTGCCATGGCTACATTGTGATCAGCCTCCAGCCAGGGACATTTTAACACCTGAAGTGAATCTTCATCACCTAAATTACTCTGCCTCATTTATCATCCAGACCTAGAAGAAGCTATTTTCCAATGAGAGAAATGCTGAGCAATTATTATTGGTAAATAGCAACTTGTGTTATGAAAATGGCCTATTAAGTTTCTGGGTAGCTTCCATAAGAATAATCTGTACCATTTACATGCACCTAAATGCTTGACAAGGATTAGTAATTAGGTGAACCACACACCAAGATGGAAACAATTTGTTTCCTTTGGTGGTTTAGATATGCCACAAGCCAATTGCTTTATCACTCTTCTATGTACAGATCATATTTTGTAAGCTTCCTCACAAAGAGTCATTGGGCAGCTTAAGGAGTTGCACAAATCATGTGGCATTATGCTTCTTGCTTGGCACCTCACCTCCTTGCATTTGTAATGCTGGATAACTGGCTATGATTTTCACTCCACACTAAAAGGTGCCAGAATACATCTCGAGAAGGAAGCATTAGGGAGAACACAGTCCACCTATTTTTCAGTAGGCAGATGTTACACACTCCAAGTACTGCCCTGGATGGACTTACGGGGTACTCTATTTGCTTATACTCAGAATAGGGATTATTTTTTAGTTTTTCCTTTGAGAAAGTAAACAAAAACCTGAGTATGAAATCTTGTAGTTCTCTAGCAATGTCATCTTTCTAGTCCATTTGGAGCAAAACCCATCCTCTCTCAGCAATCTATATGCTATGCCTAAGCTTTTTAATCCTTAATAACAAAACTCCACGCACAGTGTCTCTCTCAGCACAATTAAAAGAAGCCAAACCAAAATGACCACAGCTCAGTTTTAAGACTGATGTAAAAATAATTCAAGTGCTTTAGTATTCAATACGGCTTTAAGATAAACATGGTTCAGTAGAGAGAGCTACAGTTTTTGCCTGCTTGCTTATTAGTTGGTGTAATAGAACAGATGAGAAAAAGCTCTCAGAGCATCTCATGTCTTGTGCCACACTATATAGTGTGCTCACTTCAGAATCAGCCAACTGGTTTTAATCATCCCAGTAGGAGACCATCTTATTCCTAGCAGGGAAGCTTCAGTACAAAAAAAAAAAAAAAAATTAAAAATGAGAGAAACACTGAGCTGGCAAAGGAATTACTATTCAGATAAAATTTTTACACTGAGGTCCCTCTATTCATCCTTTGCAGCACACTGTTTTACAGAAGTCAGTTTATGCAGAGAGAGCGAGCAAGGGTCACCTCAGTGTCTTTCCCAGCATCTCAGGAGAATGTTTTTCCTTGCTTAGGGCTGTTCATGAGCAATTGCCAAGTGTAAAGTGACAGCTGTGTTTGTCTATATTGTCTCACTGCAGTTACCACCTTTAAAGATACTGCTTTGGGCCAAAATGCAGGTTAAAGGCATTCAGTTCACAGCTTAAATCCAATAGTATTTTTTATTTTAGATATATGTGTGTTCAGAGAGTTATTATAATCTAACAGGGATCACGTGTCCTGTGTATGGGGAGAAGCTGTGCTACCCTGGCTCTGGCCATGATGCCCTCACCCGACCCCCACCTTCCTTCACTTCTCTGTCAGTGGAGCAAGAGTCAGGGTTTATGTCCTGAAATGGTACTAAGATCACTGTGTCACTCTGTCCTGGGGGTGAGGGAGGGTCAGGACAGAGCAAAGGGAGGGTCTTCAGGACAGTAGTGAACTACAATACTACCTGGATCTGATTAATGCCATAGATTATGATTGTCCCTGCAAAAGGAAGAGGATTACTTTAAAATTCCATTCAGCTTTTCATTGAATAAAAACCTCACATCTTCTGTTCTCCAATTCTGTTAAGGTTTTTTAAACCAAATGATTTCTTTTCATTGAATGTGAAAATATTTCCCATCCCGTGAGGTGTTGTCTGCCTAACATACCTACAAGACCTTCAGTAAAGATTTCTAAACCGCATGCTTGCAGTTATCTTGTCTCTTTTGAAACATCTAAAGACCAAATTTAGGCTTGAACACGTGCAATAAGAGACAAAATTTGGCTCCCCAGGTGTGAAATAGCTCAGTTGTTCACTGACTCAACATCAAAAAAAGGTCAGTCTGTTGGAAAGGATTAATTTTCAAAACCTTAATAAAGAGGTGAGGAGATGAAAAAGTGGAAGGAAAAAAAAGAAAAGCACTTCATCTTTTATGCAGCTGAGCATTCATTCATTCATAATGCTCTGTTGAAAACATTAACACACATTAACAACTTCTTTTTTCCCAAAAAATTAACTAGAATATTTTTCTAGTATCTTAAGTTTCTTTTCAGCTTTGTTACTAATATTTATACAGCATTTGTTGATATGACCATTCTTAGAATTTAGAAGTAATCCCCATCATACAGTCTGAATTCAAGTCCCTCTAAGAGCAAGTAGGCTCTACTTTCTGCAGTTGGCTGTGGCTGCAGAAGTTTTTATGCTTATTTACATTCCATATTTAAAAGAAGGCCACACAATAGCCTCACAATCCTATAAAGAAAACAAAACCGCAGAGCTCATTCAATGAGATTTTTATCTCCAGCTGAAACAAACCCATAAACTGCTTGGGAGACCTGTCCCAGCTCCCAGCCATCAGGCAGTGACTTCACCTGCTGCCCCTTCTGGGGATGGGCATCCCCCTGCTGCCCCCACACAGGAGAGGGATGGGGGCAGCTTTTTTGAGGGCTCAGCCAACTTCTGCATCTCCACTGACAACCCTGGACCAGAGGGTTCCAAGATCAGAGACAACTTGCTGGCTTCTAAATGTGCATACATGAACGTGCCTGGTATTTAAACAGAATTAATCTTCTCAAGCAACAAAAAATGTATTGCTAGGAAAGGTGGGAATAGCAGGACTCTTACTCAACAAGCACCAGGTACACCTCTTTGTTATACTGTAGTAAGACACCAAGATGCTCCAGTGATGGGCACAGACAGGAACCTGGTTAGATACTGGAATACCAAGGCTGTTATTATCCTTGGCTTCACTCTTTCTTCAAGCCTCCCTCTTCACATTCCTCCCACCCATCATAAACACAGAAAGCAAAACCCAGGGATTTCACTGAACAGAACTCTGAGTGGAAGGGATAAAGCTATAGGACCCGATTCCCGGTTACATGAAAGCAAAAGATGCCAAAGTCTTAAAGTGCTTTGGCAGAAAGCTCGCTCTGCATAACCAAGAATGCAAGCTCTGCGGTTAGTTTAATCCCTGGAATAGCTCTGCAGATTTCTGAGTAATATTGCACAGGGTGAGTTTGACTGTAATTTTGTGATATATTTAAATTACTTACTGCTGTATTTTCTTTTCTTGTCTTTTTGGTCTTTTATACAAGCTTTCCTTTTAAAACGTACAGAAAAAGTGAGAAAAAATAAGTATCTCAGAAACAGATGGCAACTTGCACTGTAGAAAATTTGAATCCTGAGAGACAAATTAGTTCCAGTAGCCGCCCAAGCAGTGATGTAGCCCCATCTAGAAAGGGCTCATCTGCTGCCTCAAGGAGTTTTTCAAGGAAAAGAACATTAAAAAAAATCCTTATTACCATTATTACTCCTTTTATTGCCATCGATCAAGTCTTAGGCTGCTGAAACTGCATCAACCTGTTTCTGTGTTACTGTCACTCTTTCTGTGCCCAGAAATTAACATCAGTAAAGAGGTAGAAAGGGGAACTGGAGCTGCAGGAATGACAGATAAGTTTCAGTTACTGCAAGGTATTTCAGAAATATTATTTCTTCTCCCCCCCCTGTTTTCAAACACAACCTTAGCATCTGAATAAAAAAACTCTAGCTTCACAGAGAGAGAGAAATAGCTTATGACAACCATATGTTTTGGTACCTTTAAAATAAAGGCATGGTAATACTTAAACAATATTAAGCGTCAAACAGCTGGTACTGTGTTTGTTACTATAATAATCTGTCTAATTATATTGGAATGTGACAAAAAAGAAAAAACAGGGGTTGCTTCAACAGCTCTCTGCTCAGGGCTCCCAACAGGCCAACAATTAGAACCTGGAAAGAGGAAGGAACTTGTAAAAACTTATGACTGCTCAGCAATGGGATTTAGTCCTATTTTTGTCATAAAAGTACTTTTTATCTACAAGAAAACTTGTCTCCTTTAGCTAAAGCAACTTTCTTTAGGCCACATCCATGATACACAAACAAAATAAAAGATCTTTTTTTGTCAGCCAGCACTTATTTTCTCTTTTTTTCAATTATATCCCTTGGTTTCTATAAACATGTGAAAGCTGTCATGAATC
Source organism: Heliangelus exortis (assembly GCF_036169615.1). Classification (NCBI taxonomy): domain Eukaryota; kingdom Metazoa; phylum Chordata; class Aves; order Apodiformes; family Trochilidae; genus Heliangelus; species Heliangelus exortis. Next base: position 103,434,539 of record NC_092422.1, read on the forward strand.
TTTACGGGAATTCCTAAAGATGAATGAAGATATTCTGATTTCCAGAAATTCATGATCAGTCTGAAGATTTTAAGTCAGTGGCCCTACGTAAATTTCAATTAAATAAAAGGATCCAATTTCCACAGCCCTCAGAGAACAACTTCTCAATGCACTGATCCAAGCTCTCCCCACCGGTAGTGGATTTCTTTTCTCAAACTCAGTGACATCTCGAATGTTTAAAAATAAATAAATAAATAAAATTGAACATTATATTATTTAAAGCAGCATACAGCTGAAAAATCTTTAACAACATACAGGATGAAATGCAGAATACAATTCACTGAGGAAGTCAGCTATACAAGCTGAAGGCTTAATCCAGCTGCACAGAGGTTAATGGAGCTCTTTTCCATCACACCAGTGCAAGTGGATTTGGCTTCAACTGTTTTTTCTGTAATGAAAAGAACTGAAGTTTTTGGCTCTGCTACATTTCTTTTACCATTGTACTGTAGTATTCATCCCTGGTCTTTTCAACCACTCTCGTGTTCACATTTTAAAATAGAACTCCATTTCCACTGTGCAAGCTAATATGCAAATTCAAATCTCTTCTAGGTGAGAGTAAATAAAATTTTCATATGTTTTTCAGAACTTAATTTTGGTGCTTGTCTGAGTGTGTTCTACAATACCTGGCAAGCCATTTTCCTGGTTTGAAAGTGCGAAGAATATTTTTCCACAGACAAGACTTGCCTTGGTAGTTCAGTTCAAACTAAAAAAAGATGAATTTTACACGCATTTTTTTTTTATTTTTAAAATCTTGCATCTAGGTTACTTGTACCCAGAAGCTGTGCTCAGTGACAGCTGCACAATCGGAGCCTCAGGTGGAGGGAGGGTTGTGCTTGGTATGGCATTTAAAAGTAAGATGTCTCAAGCAAAAAACATTTACCAATGTTCACACATGGCAAGACTTTTTGGCTCCGTATCCAAAGGACTTATTTTAATTTAGCATTTACAAACATGAGTGTTGAGAGGGGAGGTTCCTTTTTATTGTGTGGTTAGTAGTTCAGTAGCTTAGACCTACCTCGGTCAAGATCAAAGATCCTGATTTAGCCAAATACCTGTGCCTAAATGCAACCTCTTATGTTAGCTCTACACTTCCCCCGAGTTTAGATGAAGATTTAGGTGCAAAATAGAAAAAATAAGAATATACTTAGAGTTTATAATAAAATACTTTTAGGAAAAATGGCTTGCAGGAGTAACTGAATTGGTCTTACAGTTAGATATTTCTACTAACATTTTCTGCCCACTGATTCTTTAGTGATCTCCTTTTCCACAGAATATCTTCCTCAATTTTTTCCTACATATGATAGTAGCCACACATCTTTGAATGCCTGTTAGTGAAAAACTGAAGGTGATGTCCTTTTAAAGATGTAACACTTTCAACAGAGGTATTAAAAGTGAGAATGTATACAAGAGATGAGAATGCTGTCTTAAATACCTGCTGCAATTTATAGTACAACTAATGTAACTTTTATAGCATACTATCAGTTAGATTTACTCATTGTTCATAATTTCTTATAATGAAAGAGGTTCAGTTGCTACATCTCTTCCCTGCAAAGCATTCCTTTGTCCACCAAAATTCTTGTATTTATCTCTGCAACTATACTGATAGAAGACATTTACTGAGAAGAGTCACAGAATTTAAAACAGGTACACTAGATTAATTTTTAATGATTCAGAATATTTTCTTAATAACCGAGTAATAGAGAAATTTCAAGGATGCATTGTCCAAGTGCCTAGTAGGTATTCCCTATTATTTCCAATTTTGAAAAAGGAATTCAGAAGTCTTTTCAAAAAAAAAAAATCTTAACACTCATCAAAATGCATTTCCATACTGTAACATTCTTTCCAGTTTCTAATGTGAAGTCTAAAACTATCTTGTTTTGCAAGCCCCATTTGTGAATGTAGTTAATTAGTTACTGTAGTTTTTCCATCAATGACTTCACTGGAACAGACTGCAATTTCTCTTGGAAACTAACACTGTATTCTTCCACACTCTTTAGCTCCTTTTTTGCTCTCTTATAGCACCACAAGAGTGATTCACACGATATGGTTTGCAGGGCAAAAGTGCAAACCCCTTTTCTTTACCAAAAAGTTTGTGGTCCTTACTAAGGCCTTGATTGCAAAGCAAGTTGCAGTGGGCTGGCTTCTGAAGTTGGTGTCCACAATACATGGCATTTCAACTTAAAAATGACAGAGCGTAAACAGAAAAACGTAAACCCACAACAGCTACAAGGCAAACTTCTGTAAAGCCACTGAGAGCCTCAAGCCAGAGTTCCAGGGTCACTCAGATTCTGCAGCTTAAATTCTCACTTGCCCCACTGCCTGCCTGGCTGTCACCAGAGATGTGCTGTGCACCTCTCTCTAAAGCACCCACTCAGCTTTCCACATCAGTTTAAACTGTGCTAATTTACAACACACTTTAATCTAGAGTAATACATCTTTCTAATGTCATACAAATTTTTTTCAGCATCAGACTCAATCCTTGTGTAAGGGATCACTCTCCAACATGAGCAAAATTTAATGGATCAGAAGATGAATATGAAAAAGGTATTTTTTCCTGTTTTCATATACATTTGTAGGACTGTATCTTTCTACTACACCTCCTGTAGATGGACTGATGTATCAGAGATTCCCTACAGATGGAACTACATACAAAAAATAATAATAAAATAAAAATAAATCTTTAAAAAAGTGTCAGAGGGTGAATTTGGTCTTCTGCCTTTCTCTAATAGTGCTGCACCCATTCAAAAGGTGTTCAGACAGGATCTTTCCAGCACAAAAATGCTTTATACTGAAAAAACTCAACAGTCATGAACAATGCTGTTCACAGAAATGACAGTTTAGGGAGACTTTGAATACATTCAATAAAATCATCACCAGAAGAGGCTGACACCCCAGTGAATGCTAGCAGGAGGAGGTGGTGTCTGTAAGTTGCCCTATTACCCATTTCACCTCCTGCTCAACAGCTTCCCTTTCCCCCACTCCCCCTCCTTATTTCCCAGTTTGACTTCTTTAGATGAGATCAGCTGTTCATATCCAGTTCATAAACAGCTGGTGAAATTTACCCTGCTGTGAACGAGATGCTGTTATTTTAACTGGGGAAAATTAGAGCAATCAACTTCTCTGATAAGGACCAAAACCCAAATTGCTGTAGTAGTGCCCTGTGAAAGCTAAATAATTACAGAGGTGTCTTCAAATGAGTTTATAAATATAGGAGATCTACATATTCTTCAGGGGTAAATTTTAAATCTCTCTCTTATAAAACTGAAGTCAAAACCTCTAAATGTATATTCAGTCCAAAGACATTTGCTCTCAGTGTGGTTCATACAGCTACTTTTCATGTCAGAATTCAATGCCACTAAAAGTGCAGCTGCTTCTGAGACTGATCAGAGAGGTGCCAGTAATGGTTTTCTAATTAAAGTAGATGTAACTTTTATATGCTAGCTATTCTTAATTAATATCAATTAAATTAAGGAACGATGGGGTCATTTCACATTTAAATCACAGAAGCTTCAAGCATAACCCACCTCAGAGGAAATTAGCTGGCAATGAAGCAGCATTATTAATAATTGCTAGTAAATGGTAACAGCCAAGCAGTTGCACAGGCTGTGCCTATGGGTTACAATTACAGCTATCCACACAAAAATTGATGGGGGTAAATTCTGACCAGTCCTTTCTCAGGGTTTCAAACTGCTTGCTTTGTTTAAGAATCCCCCTTTCAGAATTAATGTGATCTGTCAACAAGACATTTGTTTCACTGTATACTCTAATGTGCTATTCACTGTGCCATCCCTGTCTGCATTCACCTGCCTGCTGACAGCAGGGGGACCTCCCAGCTCTCCGAGCTTCTCTCGGCCACATTTACAGGCAGAAGATAATCTTTCCAACATAAAGAACTGTATTTACACCCAACAATTAACACAGCATGAGCTTCTGGTCATACTAGAAGCCATAATGTAAAACTGCATACACAACCAAGAAACTGATATATGCTGTTCTCAGAAAAAAAAAATGTATTTATATTCATAACAAGCTTGAAGTCTTAAGGTATGTGTGGGATTTTTTTATGAAGGGGTAGACAGAATGCCCATTCTTCTCACTATTAGATATGAGAGGTTTGGAAGAGCAGATAAAGAAAAAATAGGTACCTTATGGAAGTCAATATCAAAAGACTGTCTACCTTCAGCTAGGCTACAATTTTACTCAAGGGCTCAGACAGCAGAAGGTTTTGTTCTGTCACACTCTTTCCCAGATGCACACTTTTTATTGTGCATCCAGCACAATTGAAGGTAACACTCCTAAAAGAGATTAATTCAAATACAATATTCTATACAAATTTCCCAGAAGAAACAAAAATAAAAAAGAGAGAGGAGCAGGGAACCTCAAACCTTGAAGAATGCAATTCCCTCAGTAAAAATACTACACACACAAGTAGTAACCATACCTCAAAACACAGGAAACACTGATAGTAGCACCATGCTATGCCTCTAAGCTTCCTCCTACTTATCTCAGACAAAATCTGTACATTTTACTAAGTGAACAGGTGTACAATAGTCAAGAAACCAAGATTTCAGTACTTCAAATCAGTCCCTACAAAAACCAAATAATAAAACCAAACAAGCAACCCACAACACATTCAAAAAACAAACAAACAAAAAAATCAAAACCAGAAAAGACAATTTTACCAGTGAAAAAGAGATGATAGCCTACCTGAACTTTCATCTTTTTCAGCAATGGTCTGATGAAATACAGCAAAACCTTTTCCCTCTTCCATCAGCTTGGTCAGCATTCAGCTCAGCTTAGCAATTACCCTGATCTTTAATTATCTCTTTGAGCTACTTTGCTTTATATTGGAATAGATCAAACACAAACTCTAGCATTCATCACCATCCTCAAAGTGATATCACCTTTAACGATGCCTGTTCAGTAAACCAACACCTAGAAAAACAGGACAGCAACCACCACACTGTTCCCCAGTCAGTGTTTTTCCCCCCTCCCAGCCATTATATCCTTGCTGCTAAGAAGTCAGACCATATTCAGCTGTGTTCTGAGAAAGGCAACACCTGCTATAGGACTCTGATAGCTCAAACCATCTAGATTCAGTAGTGGTGCTGCTTTTGGATGACGTCTTGGTATTAAAACACTTCCCTAATAGGAGAGGAAACCAAAGTGGGGTAATTCTTTTGCTGAGCTTTTAAAAAAATTGTCATAAGCTGTTTCCCTATAGTAAGTCAGCTTGCAGGCAGAGGGGAAAAAGCATAATCTGAAAATTTTTTCTTATTCTCACTCGGATTTTTAGAGACCAGGGCTATGGTAGCTGCATGGAGGTAAACATTTATTGCTCAGGAGCAGAGCTGCACCGTTGACAGACCTGCACACCTCTATACCTGGCTGTTTGCAGGAGTTGTGGAAATCTGTGCCTTTTTCCTGAGGGGCAGAGGCCGAGAGCTGCTAGTGCCAGCTGAAAGTAACATTTGTATCCCACGGAGCTTCACCTACTACCTGCTTTTGGATGGCCTGTTTTTCTCTCCTTACAATGTCTCACACATCAGTTCCAAGTTCAGTAAATTAATGTCTCTTATCTCACTTTCTTTCCTAATTTATTTCAGGTTCTCCCCTTATTTCAGCTTGTTCTCCTTTCAAGGAGAGACGGGTTTCTACAGATGCACATGCTCAGAGATCACAGTGAGGCACTTGCAACTGTATCTGCTGAGTGGGAATTAATCTCTTAAACATGGGCAACAGAAAACCACCTGAAAATGAATGGCTCTGAGAGACCAGCCTCAGATCATTGAGAGCTTTTTGTATCCTCTCTTTTTTCTGTTTACAAAGAGTGCAAAGGAATAAATGTACAAGTGAATATTGACTGCTTTTTCCAGCCATTCTAAGGGCTCCTGCAGCAGCATGGCTGCCAGAGGAGCAGAGGGGTTTGACTGGATGCAGCCCCTTCTCCTGGCTGTAGGTGACCAAGATCAGACTCAGAGCAGTGGCATAGCTTATCCAGAGGGGTCTGTTTGACCCTGGGACAGTAGGATGCTGGGATTGACTTTCTGCCCTTGGGCCACTTCTGTGCTCATTGACTTCAGTGTTAAGAGGATGTGAATGAGCATAATCAGTGCTGAAGGGGAACACTTCACACCCACTTTATGCAGATATAAATAACAATGCAAAGGACATAGCTGGGGACATGGCCCCTTACATCCTCTTGCTAAGGATGTAAATAGTACATGTCCCAGCTCTGCATATAAAGCACAGAGGTAGGAGAATATATTCCCTTTACAAAACTCAGTTTTGATGCATTTAAAGCTACAGTTCATTACTCTTTCCAACAGGTTTATTCTCGCTGGATTAATGACAATGAGAATGACAATGAAAATTACAAGAACAGGATTTAGCCTCTACTCTGTCTGATCTACCTCTTCTGGGGTGCTCCTGATGATACTGCCAATAGATCTCTGCTTTCTTGGTTTTCTTGTCAAAGTTAGGCTTCTGTCTCCCTGAACAGGTGAAATAAAGAACTGAAGCATCTTCAAGGTTTTCACTTCCCCACGGGGTACCCAAATTGTAAAAACTGCAGCAGTGTGGTCTCGTCTTTACCCAAGATCAGTATGAAGCTGGGTCTTCTGAGCTATTTCTGAAGATCAGCTATCTCATGAACTATTTTCAAAACTGCTCTCAGTTTGAGCTGTTACACAACACATTCAGTAACCACAGAACAGCAAGTGTGTAACTCAAAACTAGTGCACTGCAAGGGTTCAGATGACTTAATGATAGATGATAGCTCCCAGTTCATGGATGCCTTATTCCCTTCATTTTGGCTTAGCTCAAGCATATTCTGTCTGCAGATGTATAAGGGTAAATTATTATTTGAGGGAAAAAAAACCCCAATGTGAAAAAACACCAACACAACAGTGTCAAGCCTGGGAGATGGAAGTGATACATGGTTGTCAATTCAGAGCAGAAAAATACACCTCCCAATGACTTCATAGGATTATAACTCTCAAAACTCATGATAAAAAGGACAAAAATGTTATTGTTAACTGCCTTTGCCCACACTGCTGATGTTAACATTGAATCTGTTAAAAAAAAACAGTGAACAAAACCACAGCAAAAGTCTGCTATTGAGTGGAAAAAAATATATATCAGGAAAATCTTACAGTTGTAAGCTTCACATTGCCAATGAAAAATCACACTCCTATAGCAAAGCCACCTACAAGTGAATAGGAAGAATTGAGTTTTAGACCATTTTGGAAATTCATTTATGTTGCTTGAAGTTGCCTACCTTGATGCAAGCAAAAGAAACAGGTACTCCTACAAACCCTAACAACAGGAACACCAGAAGCAAGATGCATGAGATCCCAGTGGTGGATCTGGTTTTCACACAGACTTAGCTCCTATGGAAAGACCTGCTTTGAAAAGTACTCTTGCTGTCACCAAAGAGCCACTAGTGTTCAGACAGGAAACAGTGAAGTAACCTTTTAGTCCATGCTGGGAGTGTTTGAGCTCCCGGCGTGCCTCCTCAAAAGCTTCTCTCATCCCTTTTTCATTGGCTGCAGTTCTTAATCACAGGTCCATAAATTAAACTGGATTATAAAAGCAAAACATCATGACAGGCACTGGAAGCCATGAGTGCAGCCTCTGCCATGTGGCAGGTTTATCACAAAGCAGTGGTCTATATGATATACTGTGACTGTCACTTGGAGAGTGAGCCTCCTCGTGACAAAACTAGCAGGGTCTCACTGAGGCCTAGGGAAAGCAGTATATAATTCAGTGAAGAATTTTCTCTGCAAAGCCCTTGAGTATGGGTAAGTAATGACCTTGTTTACCTCATTTAGCCCCAAGTTCTCCAAGAGCTGGCCATGAAGAGTTCTTACACTCTCTGATATCCAGCAGGGACAATGTGTCCTGTCTTTGTTTTCAGCCATCAGGCTTGTGTCAAACACACCCTGACAGCTGCAAAGTTTTTTGGTGAAAACAATAATTCCACTTTTCCTTTCCATCTGCCTGCAGATGGTTTAAATCTGACCCATCAAAAGGAGGAGAGAAAAAAAAAAAAAAGAAAAAAAAAAAAAAAGGGGGAAAAAATAATATTCCAGCTGAGATGTAATTATGATTGCTGATTTCATATAAAGAAAATAACAGGTTTGAGAGTTGCAGGAGAGTCCTTGCAATGGTAAATTAAACTGCATGCGAGAACTGGAGGTTTGACCAGTTGATCTAGGTTCTCTATATTTCCTCTCAGACCTCTTAAAATCAAGAAACTGCCACATGAAAAATAATGAGGAATGTCTGTCATGGGTTACAGATAAGTTCTCTCCTTTCCTACGAAAAGCCTTTCTTAAGAAACACTGAAATACAGTCCAAAATATTAGAAGGGAATAATTTCTGAAGGAACATATGTGAAGTTTGATTATCCTACTTAGTTTCAGTGTTCCTCTAAGCTTCAAATCCCAGTAAAAAAAATGATGTCATCCCCTATTTGTTGCCACCCCCCTGCATTGCAGATGCTGCTTTGCAAGAGCACATTGTGCATGATGAATTTGTTCATGGAGAACATCTGCTATTGCAGGTAAATTGCTAGCCAACTGGTTTAAATGCTTGCTATCCACGTTTGATGAGACCAGGGCATATTGTGAAGTATCCTAAATACAAAGCAACAAAAATAAATTACTTTCTGCCTAGGGATATGGGAATGAAGAATGAAATAGCATCTATTCTTGAACTGGTCATTTCAGGACAACATGCAAACATTGCTGTAAGGGGGAAAGTAAGAAGCTCAGTGCCCTGTTCTTAGGTTGCTTCTGCTTCTGAGTCTCCACTTAGTTCACCCTTGTCTGCGTCTCTCTGCACAAGGTATTCTAATCTTCTGGGGTCTACTTTCATACAAACCCCCCACTATTTCTTTGTGAGAAAACAGCAGAAATAACAAGGCCACATAGGGGCCACAAAATAGTAAATAATTTTCAAGTCATGTGCTTTAACAGTGGCCTCAAAGACCCTACTGTATTATCCAGGATGGCAGCAATTTCCAGCCACTGCAAGGTGTAGAATGTACACCATCTCTGCAAGATGTCATGTGGGACAAGAGCTGAGAAACCAAGAGGTAAGGAACCTGTCACTGTTTAAACTAGGAAATTATAGCATTAAGGCATGATAGCATAAACTACTAGAGATTGCCAGTTTCCTCTTCCCACAGCATTATGGTTTTTTGGATCAGGACACAGGTAACATGGGAATGAGGTTCCTAAGCACACTGAATCTCACAAAGATCTCCTTAAGCCTATTTGCACAAAAATCTCATTGACAACGTGGCAAAAATGCTAGCTAGGCTAACTAGGAGCAAGGAGGAATAAACAGCAGGAGGTGTCTGTAAGACTCACTTAAGATATTTCCCTTTACAGAGTAATTTTGCCTTTTTGTGTGGGAACTAGAATGTGTCCAGGGATCCTGCTGAACAATGCTCCACTTCCCCTTCACCCTTACCTAGGGCTGTTGTTCCTGCTAAGCACTCCCATTTGCTGTGGCTGAAACCACCAAACAAATGGATCTTGTATTAGTATTGCACCTTTTGACATTCATCAGTCCAAGCATCCTGGTTTACAGACAGGATGTGCTCGCTGTGCACATAGGTGCCAGCTCTGTGACATAGAGTCCCTGTACCATGTCCCTGGATATCTGAATTGCCAGACAGCCAGGATTCTGGAATACTGCTTTTAAGGCAGTGGAACTGGAAACCCTTAAACAGCAGAACTGGAAAACAAGAGCAAGGGTAAGGGTGGAAAAAATCATTTAAAACAACAGGTGGCTCAGTGACACAAAATACCCTGTAGAATTCAGAAGTGGCATAGTTATTGTATACACAGGATGAATTACCCTCTCTGAAAAGATGTCTAAAAAGCAGCACATTGTTTAATTGAAACAAAAATATGATGTGAAAAGCTTAGCAGTGCTACCAGCTGAGCTTGTTCTGGATGACTTTCTTTTCTTACTGCAGTTCTCCCAAAATCTTCAGTAGGGTCACAAGCGTACATAGGGTTTGGCTCTCCCTAGCTCAATAAAGGACGGAGGGCTGCAGAACTGTCACCCTTTTCTAAGCAACAGAGTCAATTGAGGAAATTAAGACTCATACATCAGTGACTAATGCTTTTGTCAGGCCAGTTATGAAGCATCCGAGGACAGCCACGGGTGCTGCGTGTTATGTCTTGTGTCTTGCATTACTGTTCTTGAAAGGCCAAGTTCAGTTGGACCAAGACACTATCCCGCCTCTAATAAAAAGCAATTATTGTCTTCTACCCTCAGGGAATGTGCTCCTGTGCTCTGGGGAAAGCAGGTTTCACCATACGTAGGAGGTTCTCCATGGAAGTCCAGGCAGACTTTAGGGCATCACATAGGCCCATCCAGCCTCCTCCCCCTTTGTCCAGTGGGAATCATAGAGAAGTGATTATCTTGGAACAGACACAGATGCTTAAATAAAGACAGGATGATAGAAAAAAAATTACGCAAAGCTTCATCACGTGAGCAACAAGTACACCCCACAGCTGTTAGCTTTGTTTTGCATATTTTACATATTTACATAGACAAAATATTTCCAAACATCCCTGTGTTTATTTAAAACTCTATCAGTAACATGTGTGGCAGAACAGATCCAGTGCAAATGCATTCACTGGATGACACTTCCCTGAAATTTTTTTAAAAGGGGTCCAAGGCTGCTTCTAATGAAGTCAACAAAAAACATCCCAGGTTTCCACAAGAAGAGCTAACTTCATAAGTACTCACCTTTACAGCAAAGGCCTTCAGCCAAATAGCCTGAAAACAAATGAGGCAACACTTCTGAAACAAGGGCAGATGGCACATTAGAGAAAGGGATTTTTTTTGCTCATGTTACCACACACAGTTACCAGTTGCTTACTGGTGGGTGGTGGGGGTGGATTAGAATGGAAATAAATCCTTCGAAAGAAAAGCTGAATAGCTTTCTTCATATGGTGTAGGGTAGTCTAAAAAATTTCTCAAGACCAGAAAGAAATGGAGGATGGGGGGTGTTGCCTTCTCCTAAAAATACATTCCAGCTTAAAAACAGATAGAGTAACACCCATGTACATGCTCATCTACAAGTATCACTAGCTCCAATTCAGAAAAGGTCAAATGAATACCTGAGGAAGCATTTAACCATGGAAATTTCCAGCTTTTATTTGTAAGATATGCCTCCTCTTCCAACCCAACCAAGCAGGAATGGAACGTGGCAGCCCCACTGTCCCTGGTCACCCTCTGTGGGCAATGCTCAACTTCAAAGCCTGGCCAAAGAAAAGAGCAAGGGTTGGCTGCCCACATATTCCCCTGGTGGGAAGGCCAAGGAGGAAAGGAGCATGGGGCAATGCTGCTGCTTCATAATGCCTTGTCAAGCTTGGTCTCTGGGTGGAGAAGAGGTCTGTCCCTCAGAGCCAAGGAATTAACTTCCCTGCAAGTGCAAACCAGGAAGAAAAAGGTGAAGAAAAGGGTAGTTGTGAAACAGCATTCCCATTCAGCACTGGCTCTGTTGCACAGAAGATGAAGGAGGGCAGAAAAAGCACAGCAGCAACTGGGGAAGGTTTCTCAAGACAGCCACCCCAGAAGTGCTTTACTAATGGGTGTCTAGAGAATTATCCCCATTGGCTCCTATGGAGATGCCAAAAGGTTAATTCATACCTTTTTCACATTGGGCATTTGAGACAGACCAGGGAAATTCCCACTGAGAAACTGGCTTCATTGAAGTCGAATTTTCTCTTTATCTATCTCCATCAGAAAAGAATAGAGTGTTATTCTTAAAAGGGAACAGATTTTTTTGTTTTGGCTAGATATAGAAAACTTTGTTGCTATATTTGGCTTCCAATGTAGGACTTTGCTTGCTGGTGGGAGGAGGAAATTAGAGCTGGTGTTATTCACAACTAAACAGGCATGAAAAACAAACCACCCCTCTTTGAACTTTGGTGCTACCATGGGCATTCACGTAACAATTTTCAAAGCCTGTGATACCTCTGTACATGCAATGGCCAACATCAAAACTTTATTACCCACTCATTTTCTCATAGTGATAAACAATTGCAGATGTATATCTATTTTCAAGGCAAAGACATCGGAGTAGTTCCTGGTGTCGGTTTGTTGTTTTGTGGTTTGGGTTTTTTTGTTGTTGTTTTGGCTTTTTTTGTGGTTTTTCATTGGTCGGTTTGTTGGTTTTTTTCTGTTAGGTTTAATTTCTAACTTGTCTTCAAAGAAAGCAAAAGCGATATTCTGATTACTGGAAGGCTGTGGCATCCAGTCCCTCCCCTCCCCCCCCCCCCCCCCCCCCTTTCTCCCGGCAGCCCCAAAAAAAGAAATCATCTAAATTAATCGGCATCCCAGCCCAACGTACAGCTCAGCCATGAGGAATTCTCACCAGATGTCTTGGTCCCCACCCGGCCTCCCACGTCATCCAGGCAGCACAACCGCTCCGACTCCGAGGTCCTGCCAGGACGAGTGGCCCAACCGCACCTGAGGTTGCCATGAAGGGCTGGTTGCACACTTGGCCCACTGGGGACAGACAGCCCCAGCCCCAGATCCAGCAGCTGGCCCCTGGCCACGCTCACCACCCTTGTCCCCTGTGAGCACAAAGGATGCCAGTCTCACTCCTCACATTTTCCTTGGCATTTCCCCCTTAGCAGGCCATCTGAGAACTGCCGAGGTCACCTAGCAGTTCCTGGCTCCGATGGAATCACCTTCTCCAAGGCTGAGACTCAGTTTCCAGCTGATAACACCCAGAAAAAGATTTATCCAGACATAACTGATAAGACTCTTGATGGGTGTTAGGGTGAGCAAAACCAAGCGAGTAACACTGATTTTTCATTAAATTTACACTAATGGAGGCCATGAATCATCACAAATCCAATCAGTCACAAAACAATGCTTACTCTTGAGCATCACTGCCCCTGCTCTCCTTTCTTGATACATAGAAACCCCAGTGTGGGGCTGAAGCTTTACTTGGGGAGGGCAGCAGAAATTACAAGGACAAGAAATAGCACTTCAGCTGGCTCATCTCCTAGCTTAACACACTATTGCTTCCTAAAATGCAATTGCTTCACTGAGGATAACTGTTATTGTCTTAAAGCAACAGGGTACTCACATATTTTCTCACAGACTAAGCCACAGTGTACACTGCTTACTTCAAAGAATAAGTTTCCGGCAATGTTTATCCTAAGTTGTCCTTGACACTTAGTTTATACCAAATTTCTAAGTCCTCACAATATTCTGAGTTTTTTGATGGCTTTCACATCCCCCTCTATGTCTTTCATGTATTAGCCAAGTAATTGTTAGGCATTATTTGCTTATTTTTCAGTGGTCTGCATCCCATCATTATCCCCACTGTCTGTGGAGACATTTCTCTCCTGGTAGCTCCCAACTCCATTCTCTTTCTCTCCTACAGGGAGATTTTAACCCAGTCTCCTCCTTTCCTGGTCCTCCTCTCCTCCAGTTTCTGGCTTGCAGCTCCCTCCATATCTTCCTCGTGGACAACAAAAGAAAAAAATAGTGATTTTGCATGGAAAAAAAAAAGCTCTTCTTGCTGTCCGGTTCTAGAAACAGGGCCTGGAGTGGAATGTAAAGGGAAAATCCTGCTCATCTCCTCATGCTCTGAAACCGAATATATCCCATATGGTCAGGATCTTCACAGGATTTTGCAACTAGACTCCTAACAGCTCCCTGATGATTTCATGCAAGTGGCAATTGAAAAAGCTTAGTGCTTGGCCAAAATTTGGCATTTCCCCCCTCCCCTCCCAGGTCCTCTATTAGAACAGCAAATGATCTATTTGGTATAAAACACCAAACCTTCAGTCCTTGAGCCAGAACATAGACATGCAAAAATTTCTTCATTAAACAGTTCTAAAATAATTTTAGCAAGGCAAAAGTTGCCTCCTTAGTGGGAATCACTGAACGTTGCCAAAAAAAGTCAGTTTGAGATAAATAATTTGCATGCAAAGTCTCAACTTGATCAGTCAGAACTGCCAGAAAATTATAAAATTAAAAAGGGTCTTACACAAATAAGTGCCAAGTAGGGAATCTAGAAAGTCTGGTTGTAAAATAGCCTCTAGTGTTAATGCAACTTAAAAAGATATTAAAAAAAAAAAAAAAAAAAAAAAAAAAAAAAAAAAAAAAAAAGAGACTTTGTAGCAGAAGCAATGAACTGAACTGAAACAGTCTTGTTCAAAATCCCTTTGATGCTAGGCTTTCACTCCATCTGATTTTAGTAGAGAACCAGTTTAGAACACTTGTTTTACATTTTCAACAGAAGACAAATCCTTAGCTCTAAAAATTAATCTCATGAAAAAAATAGAAACTCAGGGTGCTGTAATTTACAAAGAGATTTATGAGTTCTTCAGTTGCATAAGAATCAAAAGAAAGCATTAGCTAATTGTTGAGAAATACAGACCAAACTGAAAATGCTACATAAAAAATATAACAATAGAATTCACATTAAATTATTTATTCAGTAATTAAAACAGTGACAGTTTTCTTTATACAAAGTCCCACCCCCATCAGCTTTGACACGAAGGAAAAAAAAGTTCAATGGAGTTTTAAGGGAAGTAGGGTTAGAAAACAGGTGGGGGGAGGGAAGGGACCCTGATTTGACTGATGGTTTTAAACAACAGCTACAAACAGCTTGCAGAGAAAGTGCAGCATAGTTCTGCAGATACTTTACTAGATTACTGTAAACCTCAACTGCTATAAATATCAGTTGTCTATAGGTACTAGTTACCTGAGCCCAAGATCACCAGAATCAATGCTGATTCCAGTTCATGTCCACTGATGTTGGACCAGACCCCAGGCCACCACTGGACTGCAATTCAGGCATTCAAGGCTGGTCCCAATGATGTCAATATCATCAAAGATTTCCAAGGATGATGAGAGGAGGAAGCAGGATATGGGCTCCTGTATGAAAAGGGCCATTACTAATGATGCACAGCTGATCAATCTCAAAGGCTCGAACCTCTGAGCAGGTGGGTGAGGTAATTGTGATGTTTTAATTACCCCACCCCTAAACTATCTTTACTGAGAGCTAAAAACATCCTCCATTTCACAGGGAACTCCAGACCAACTTTCTCAGGTCCCACTCTGGTGTGATATAGACCACAGAGCAGTAACAGATCATGGGCACTGTGCATACCAAGGGTTTCCACGGACATCCCCAACTCCCCTTGGAAAGCAGTTCACCTCTGGGGTAAGTATAAGCCTGCCAACATAGTGTAATTTTAGTATGTTGAGCAGTGTCTCCCAACCATCTATATACAATGCTGGAGAGGATCATCTCTGCTCACAGGTCTACAAGCTCAACCTTTGCAAGATTTTCCTGCTTCTCTTGTAACAGGAGTTCCAGCAAGAGTCCCTTAGTCTTTAAAGGGACATCTTTCTGTATCACAAATGTCAGATTGTGCCCATAGGGCTAATATGTAAAAGTAGTATTTATTTTTAAATACCTTCCTGCTTTACATGAGATTTCAGTTCCAAACAACATGCATCCACTTTTAAAAAATCCACACAAACAATAATTATCAACCAAATACCCTTTAAAAGCTCAAAGGCTGACACAGTAAAGCCAAAAAAAAAAGTCAATTTTAAAAATATATATATATTTAAAACCTTTATAAGAAATATATGTTGCTGGTCCATTGATATGGAGAAAAAGCTTGTACTTGAAATAAATCAGAAGAATCATATTCAAAAGATATGCTTGTCTGCTGAAAGGCTATGTATTGCACCTCTCTACATAACCCTATTGACTCCATGGTCGTCTTTACAGGTAAAACAAATCGGGTGTTTTGAAAGGTTTCTTTTTGTGGGTCTTTTGTGTGTCTGTGTTATTTTTGTTGTTTGGTTTGGGTTGTTTTTTTTTTTAACACATATGAAAAAATTCCATTCACTCCTGAGGTTACAAAACATACAATAAAATTCCTACATTTTCTCAGTCTCAAATAAAATTTGGTGATGTCCTTCACTTTCAAAGGATGCACATGAGGGTATAATGGAGGGAGACAGATGTAGCTAAACATGTGTATATATATGTATACTAATGTATATAAATATATATATATATACACAGAGAATTGTGGGAGGAGAGTAAGACATACACAATAGCCTAGAAGGAGAAAGGCTGGGTACAGGAAAGTTGATCCTAAATGTGGGTGGGGAGAAATGTGACATTCCCCTCCTGCAACCTTTGCTCTCTGAGAGCTGTGATGAGAGATTCATTCTTGAAAGTATGTTTTGAGGCAGAAATAGATAACTGAGAGAAGACTGACATTCACTGGAGATCTTCACACTAAGGAAGAGGTGTTGGATAAACCAGTAACTGATTTTGTGTGTCTGGTGAGGGGAGAAATCAGAACCAAGTCCATTTTACTTTTGCCAAGAGTAGCTTGCTTCTTCAGCACTCCAGAAATCGAATCTGCTGGGTGGCCAGCAGCTGTAGTATTCCATCATCTTATTGGGATGGAAATACCCAATGGAAACAAGCTGATACCTGCTTTCAAAAACTGGTGGACAGCTTGAATCCTCCCAGTCTTCAAATAAAGGCATAAAAATTGACAGCAGATTTCTCAACATTAACAGGAATAAAATCAAATCCTTGATAACTTTAAGGACTTTAGCATGTAGATTTTCTTGAAATAAAACAATAATTTCTCCAAGTTCTCCCACAAAAATAGTGAGTACAGAGTACAACATGTTTTGAAAGTCTTCGCAAAATTAATCATCTGCTTTCTTGGGACAGCATCTGAAATTACCAAACACAAAAGGAAAGAAACAACTCCCTTAGTAATGCATTAAGACACATAACTTGTCTATGACCTGATTTACAGGTCCTTTTTGTCCTATCTGTGGAAACGAGCGATCTTAACATTTCTGCTTCTTTCTCGCTGCCATCAGTTCTCCTAAACTGCAACACTGTGAGCAAGCATTCCCCTCTCCTCTTCCAAGAAGAAAACCATTTCAGCATCTGCTTTCCATAAACACATTTGTGCGTGAGTATAAGTGTGCGTGTATGAGAGAAGAGAGAGTGCTTTTACTTTCAACTTGCCCGTTAGTACAGGGGATGGTTAGTGACTGAGGAAAAAAAAAATAAATCTACTTGACTTTCAGAGTCGATTGGCTGGTGCATGCCTGGTTATAGATGATAGCATGTTTTTATTGGCACTTGTCTCTCAGAGCCTGCAGAGCAACAGAAGTTCTTTCAGAACACTCACAGGTTCAGTAGTGGAATCTGGGCACTCAACAGTAGCCCTTGAGGTGGAGGAGGCAATAGTTTTGCCACACGTTCATTCCCATTGCCCATCAAGTCAATAAAACAATCCAGAAGGGATTCCAGTGCAAACTGAGGACTGTTTTTTCTTGTTTCTATTCTGCTTTGACATCTATAGAGAACTGCAGGAGGTTCCTCACCATCTGAACTAGCAAAGGGAAAAGCAATGAATTGACTGGTCTTGCTGGGCTTTAAAATATTTAGGGATGTCAAATATACTACAACTCAAAACCCAAACCAAAACCCAGAAGTTTAAAGAGAGTATGTTGCCTCTTTGCCTTCCAGCTTTGTAAAGACCAGGCCCGGGGGGTGGGGAGAAGGCCCTTTTCTTTTTTCTCTCACTATTTCTAGTACTGTCAAAATTCCTAAGTCAGAACTCTTACTTAAGATATCTTCTGAACTATCCTATCCTGATAAGAAAGTGAATTGTGTCAGCTATTACTGTTTCCTCCCATACACTTTTCCCACTGCACTGTGTTCATTGATGATTTGAGGAGCTGACTCCAACTGTGCAGCAATATTAAATTACACTCTCATGATAGTTCTATATAAGAGAAAGAGGTGCCAATGAACTATAAAGATGAGGAAAAAACCCACAAACAACCCACCACAATTCATTCAGCACCCTAACACATAAACTATATCCCTACTCTTTTAAGGTAGTATTTAAGCATCACGGGTTCAGCACTTTTATTCTGTCTCAGACTTCTAATCAGCAAGGTAACATGCTTAAGGGTCTTACCAAATTCTGACAATCTTAATGCCTCCAGTGCCAGCATGTCAAGCCCTCTCAGATGAGAAGGGAGAATGCTCAACACCTCACAGGAGCAAGTTCAAAAAGCAAGCCCAGAGAGAAGCAGCAATGCAAGGAGGAAGGGCTGAACCTCAGAGTGGCATGCACATCCCAACACTCTCTCTCTCCTTTCACACACAGATCCATGTGGTCTCCACCTGACAAACCTACTTTTACAATGCTCGTTGCCTTCAAATTAAACTGTTTCTTATCTCAGCCACATGTTTATGTCTTGATTTCCATTTAGCTTTAGCTTTTTAGTTTGTTTTTCAGTCAGGGATGCCTGAAAACAGTGGTAACAGAAATACAATCGGTTATCAGAGCCTTGGGAAATATTACAGAGGGACCCTGTGTGCAGAGAGCAGAAAGGCAAAATCTCCAAGCAAGAGCTAGGGTCTGCCAACCCCATCCCCAGTCCTGCACTCAGCCGCACCTAAGCACATCCTGACACTCCCAGTTGGGTCACTGGGACCCAGCTGCAGCCCATCGCAGGACTCAAGCTGTCAAGGGTCATCTTGCAGCCCTTAGTGAGGATTGCATCCTGCTCACTTTGGCTGCAACTAAAGACCTTATTATGCAAGTCAGACCCAAGGCCCAAGCCAGAAATGGGGTTTCACCTTGCAGAGCAATGTGGCTACATGTGGCCGCATCATTTCCAAGTTCATATTCTTACCCAGACAGCAGCCAAGCCTGAATTCGTGCACGGTGAGCACGTGCAACTTCCTAGAAAATTAAAGAGCTGCAGCTGGGGTCTCATAAGGCCCACAGCAGATCCTAGGTTAGACAAACAGATTTTGAAGTCAACAGGAGTTGAAAATTTTAGCACTTTCCTTGAGGTGCTCAGCAAACAGATCAGGGTAGTTGAAAAGATTTTGTTTCCACTAGCTATGCATTTTTATAAAACTAACATTTCTTTCCTGAATATCACTGTTGTAAGTTATCACCCTTAAAATGGCTTAGCTGGAAATCCTGCTTTGTGAGTTAAAGTGAGAGTATACTGAAATTTATGAGCACTATGACGACCCGAAACATAACTCATAAGGGACTCTGCTCAACAGCTTCAGTGGATCATGGATGAGGCCCCAACTCATGCCTGATTTAAATCTGTAAGAGCATTTGGTCCAGTGTGAAAAAATGGATGGGTTGTAAATACAGTTCCTGTAACCCCAGGCTTTGCTCCATGCTAAAGATGTTTGCGAGTTTCTGACAATCAGCACAGCATAAAGCCATATTACAATCTAACACCACCAGGAAAACTATCTGGTTGAAACTTTAGATGTGAATTACACTTGCTTAAGCTAGAACAAAAGCACAAAAGCCATCAAAATTTAATAATCTGGAAACAAGGAAGGTTTAGCTCTTTAAAAAGAAAGGATAGATAGACACTTGAGGTAACAAAACAACAAAAAAAGGCACAATCACATCACAGACATCTAAAATCAGCATTTTATACATTTTTGCCAGTGCTTCTCTGAGAGCAAGTTCTTTAAACAGAACTTAACAATTTTAATTTTTTTTAAAAAAATACATCATCCTAAAATAGCCCACCAATCCTTACCCAAACTTTCTGTATTTCTACAAAAATAGATGCACAAAGAGCTACAAAATACTGTATTCCTGAAAGGAGGCGCACTGTAGTTAAGGGAGAGTCTTTTCCCTGACAACTGAGACTGTCCATAAAAATATCAAGCTGAACAAAACAAAACACTGTTAAAGGAGCAGAGAGGAGTTAGAATTGCCCAGCTACAGCAGGCTCAGATGAGAAAAGAAAGAAAAGTTAGGGTTGTTTTTTTCCAACACTTTGGGACCCTTAAATGGCCTTATGAATGAAAGGCTCAATAGCAAAACCAGAATGGTTGGCTCTTCATCTTCATGTGTGTCCTTTGCCCCATGCAGAAGGAGTCAACAGCTCTTATATCGCCTGCCCAGCTGCACTCACTCCAGCTCTAGCTGGTCTTAATTTAGCTGAACTTCAGAACCAAGATGTTTCCTTGCTCTTGTCCTGATGCTGTAGACCTACATTTCAGAGAAGAGAAAAAATAATTACAATTTGATACAGCTTTTTCCTCTCCCTCCCCAAACAGCTGAAGTAAGGATGAACATTTTAAAAGAAGGGAAAAAAAACCCACATCTTACCAGCCTCATGAGCTTATTAGTAACATTTCTATTGCTCTAAATTTTGCAGTTGATGTGTGATAAATTTAAACTACACTTTAACCTTTAGACTGGCTCAAGCAGTTCAGCACTGCTGATAAAATCCCATATGCACTTTCTTGTTTTGGCCTCACTGGGGGCCTAGCATGGCATGATAACACCCTTCAGCAAGGTCTGCACTGACAATCCAGTCAATAGAACATTTTCTGTTGTTAGGAGCCAGCCACAGATCCTGCATCCTTTAGAGAGGACCTGTGATACTTCAGGATCTCAGTTTCTAAGGCACTTCACCTTGCAGGGAAGAGAAGGAAAGCATTCCTTCAGCAGGAGCATAAAAACCCAAATAATTTCACCTACAGAGTGTCAGATTTTTAGCCAAGAGTGACCAATGCTTCTACATGGGGAAAAATTAATGATTTTCAGTTTGCACTTGTTATGAGTTCCTCTAATATTTTTCTTTATAGAAATTGAGGACTATCTAATAAATGTGGTACTGCGTGGTATCCTTAGCATTATAGACTTGGAACCTGTGTTATAATCTGGAGCTTCATTTCTCCAGAGGGATTCAATCTTTGCTAAATTTACACCCAACAGGGTGTGGACCTACAAGCCAGACAATGGAAAGAGAGATGTGGGTGAAACTTCCCAAGGATACATTCTTGCCCATTTATAGAGAAAGTAGAAAGGAGAGAGGTGCAGGCACCTATTTTAAGTGGTAGTAAAGCACTTAGTACTCACTGATTTAAAACCTGCTCTTTGGCAGTTTGAGCCAAGCAAATCACAATTTGTGAAATGGAGGTGGCACTGACCACATTAGTGCTACACAGACAGCAATGTATTATACACTATGTAGCAAGGCAATATATAGTGTGTAGCAAGACCAATGCGTCAATTACCTGATCTGCTAAGATTTTAGGGCCACTTTCACCACAAATTGAAGTAGGTGCATCTCCAGCTGCAATCGTTGAAGCTGCCTGTTCAGTTGAATTGTGAAAATTGACAGCTCCATGTGCCAAGCATGGATCTCTCAATTCTATATCTGATCACATAATGAAACACAAAGGAAGACCCAAATGTTTTCAGAAAGCCTGAAGGGCATTCTGAATTCAGACCTGACCACCACTTCCTTGTTCTAGGAATACAGACATAATTTCAGAACTGAGCTACAACACAATTAACACTCACATAACAGATATGAGCATATGGCTCTACCCATGTGAGCGTTCCTAAACTGTGTCCAAACTCCTCTGTGTCCAGCAGTGCACTGAGAGGTAAAGCAGAGCATGCAGGCATAGCATGCCAAACCCCATTCAGTGGCTTTCTGCTCCATTTCATAGAATCATAGAATGATTTTGTTTGGAAAAGACCTTTAAGATCATCTGGTCCAACCGTTAACTCAATTCTGCCAAGCCCACCAATAAACCATGTCCTTGAGCATCACATCTACATATCCTTTAAATACCTTCATGGATAATGACTCAACCACTTCCCTGGGCAGCCTGTTTCAGTTCCTGACAACTCTTTTGAGTACAGAAATTTTTTCCTAATATCCGATCTAAACTGCTCCTGGCACATCTTGAGGCTATTTCCCCTTGATTTATCACTTCTTACTTAGGAGAACAGACCAGCTCCCACCTTGCTACTATCTCCTTTTAGGTAAATGCAGTAAGAGATATGGTTTTCCCCTCAGCCTCCTTTTCTCCAAGCTGAACAGCCCTGGTTCCCCTGAACCACTCCTTGTAAGATTGTGCTTTAGACCCTTTACCAGCTTCATTGTTCTTCTTTGTGCTCACCAGCACCTCAATGTCCTTTTTGTAGTGAGGGGTCCAAAACTGAGCATAATATTTGAAGTGTAGCCTCAGCAGTGCTGAGTAGAGGCACTTCCACCTCTTTCTTTAGTTTGAAAAAAGTCCATCAACTAAAGCATGCCTACAAAAACATATTCAGAGGGTCTTTACTCAATGAGAATAGCACCTGATCACTTAAGAGTTACTTGTTTTCCTGGCAGCATCATTCTCATGCAGTCAGCATAAACTGCTGCTAGTTTCCTTCAAAGCTCACTCAAAGTCACTGATGAAAATTTGGTGTTATTTTTCTCCTGCTATACCCTATTTCAGAGTATGTGGAAGTTTTTTAAATTCACTGGTAGAGAACAAAGGGCTACCAGAGGCAAGGGACACTAATAAGAAGAAAAGCAGTTTATATAGTTCCTAGCACTTAAAAAAAAAATAAAAAAAAATCAAGAGGATGTCCACCTGATGGCAGCAACTGATAGAAGGGGAATAACTAGCTGAAGACACCTTCCTAGCTATGTGCCTTTGCAACAAACAAAATAACTGCAAGGAGGTTTAAAGCTTAGAAACAATCCAAAAACTCAGAGTTGCCTTAGTTACAGAACTGAATGCAGACCACTTTCCATGCCTTTTCCTCATTATATTCCTACCTCCTTCATGACAAGGCAATCTACAGTCCTAACATGTCATACAAGTGCAGTCCTGCTGCTAACCAAAAGCTTTTATTTGCAGCCTGCTGGCAAGAGCATTTTCCTCTTAGAAAAGGCAGCCTTGCTTATGTTGGATGAGCCAGTATTGCCACACTAGCAAAAATTCCCATGTCTGGGCTACCAACACTACAGCTAATTGCCACACAAGCAGAATGCAGGTTCTGTAGAAACAAACAAAACCTAATGAGTTGTGACAAACTAATTGCAGGGTGTGTGCACAGAGGCAGCTCCACTGAAGACAGCAGACTGACCATTCAAACATTGTATTCAATGTGACACACTGGCACACAGGCATTAGACTTTCTGCAGTTAGCCAGGGCTAGAGTATATCAACTAATTCACCTAAATTTAAAGTTATGTACCTCAATGTGCATAACTTTGCACGAATAAAGATGTACAACTCAAACTTAAGATAAACTTACACCCCTCAGATATGCCAAAATCCTGCTGTGTGATGGGGCTGGAGGAAGCCTCCTCCAGTACATCTGCCCAACAGCAGGACAGGATATCCTCCTAGGCTTTGCAGGATCAAGGCAAGTTGCTCTGCTTTCCTCCCTGCAGGGCTGCAGACCTGGCAGCTGCCAGTGCAGCCACATCCAGTTGACCACCTGAAGTGCCAGGTGGGCCAGGCAGCTTTCTGCCCTGTTCCTGAGGAAAACACTGATGGCTGCAATCATCAGCTCCACTGCAGGACAGCAATTCTCCTCCACAGTTCCCTGGTCTGAAGTGCTCAACTCAGCTTGGGCACCCTTAATAGTAAACACAAGGGTTTAGCCCTGACACCATGGCATTACGGCTGCAGCAATGTCCCCTGTACGTAGCCATGGCTGGTAGCGCCTGACCTCACTTTGCTTTGCTTAACATCAGTGGGGCAGGGAATTGTGGTCTAAAGCAGAAATATGTTGTGCTTCTATCAATGTGTTTATATCAATGCTTGATACAAGACATACTTATGTATTGAGCTTTATAGGCTAGGCACTTCTGCTGTGTAAAGACATTGCCTATCAGCAGCCAAAAACGTAACAGGTTTCAATAGATTCTTGATGCAAAGTAGCATTTTCTTCAATCCCACTTGTACCAATGAGGAAGCTTCCAAAAGGGTTAATTTGCAGTATACAATGTGAGGATTAAGCCACATTTAATGGCACTCAGGTAGCTAAATCCTTCCTCATCCTCTAAAATAGGACCATGTAAATTTAAACAGATGTGCAAGACAGATCAATACTTTGTCAGCTCTATGAATGGTGTCTCACACATTCTATTCTGAGACACAAATTCCCAAACTATACTGTGCATGCAAAGGGAACCCCTTCTTAACCTTTGAAGTGATTCAGCATCATCCATTCATGACATCAAACATTTGGCTTAGCATGTCAAAGATGTAACAATGTAGCTGGAAGAGGGTAAGATTACAGACACTCTGCCCTGATCCCAACACTATCATTCCATATAATTCAGCATGAGGAATTTTGCAAATGTTTCTCTAATTGCATGTGACAATTGGATAAGAAATGTGACCCACCACTAAGAGAGAGGAAATAATTTTCATATCTGAAGGGTTCTGAAAGTAATATCTAGTTATATATCAAATGAGCTTTTTAATATAAATCATCTGAAGCTTGTGGAATCTGATATACAGCTCCACAGGTTTATGTCTTTTATTCTTCAGGCACATACAGGAAAAGATTTGCAGAACTCAAGTTTTTTTCCATTATGGCCTTACCCTACTCTGCAGAAACCACTTCTACACTGCAGAAAGCCAGTATGCTCTTCCACAGACCTGCCTGCTTTTAGCCACTCGGTTGAGATCGCTCTCTCACGTTAGAGTTAAATGTCATGAAATTCTGTGTGATGTGAAGACTCATGCAAGAATTCTCCTCTGGAGTGGACAGGTAGAAAGAAAAGCTTCACCTGTTCTGGTGAGTGCTAAAGGCAACCCGGTGTGGGGCTTCAGCAGCCTCTCCTCTCCTCTGAAGGAGGAGCACCTCCCCTGGGATGACACCATCGGAGATGCATGCAAAACACTGGAGCAATTGAACTCTCTCTTTTCATGGTGATACTGCCTCAAATACAAATACCAAAGCACTTGTCTCAAATGTACAAGCTGCAAGCAAGGTTGAAAAGGGAGCTCAGAGCCTTCCTGCTCTTCCCAGCAAGCTTCTGCTTGGAGAGCACAGGAGAGATAGAGCTTGCAGGGCAAGAGAGCAAATAATTGTTATGTCAAAGACTACCACTACCTGCTGTGTTTTCATTTCTTGCTCCCTTGTTCCAAAGCCTTAAGTACCGTACTAGGGCTGCCTGATAAGGGTTTGCTGTTGTGTTTCAGTGCATGGGCATTTTGAACAGTCACAAAGAAGTGAGACAATGGTCCAGATCCTCCACTCCTGCAAATCAGTCACACCTTTCCCCCCACAGAAACTTGTGGACTAAAACCTGCACTTCTGACATCAGCCAGAAATTAACAGCTCAGGCCTTTTCCACTGCCTCCTACACCAAGTAGACAACTACAAGTCATGCAAGCCACAGTTAAGCACTGCAAAATAATAAACCTGACCAAATTAGCATCTAACTGTATCCTTCCATACAGATTTTCACAAGGCACAGGCAGCACTCAGCAAAGGCTGTATTAGTCCTGTAAAACAGTGCTAGGATAACCCATAGGCCTTTCTGTGCTCCTACAGAAAGGAGAAAAAGCACCTGGTACTACTACCATCAAAGAAACAGTAGGCAAACCAACTTGCCCAACACTGAAACAACTCACTGTTTGGGCTGGACTTACACCTAAGACAGGGAGTGGCTTCTCTTGACTCACAATCCCTTACACAGTTCTCAGCTCCATCCCAAAAGCTAAGTCAAATATGAGACTTCTGGAGGTAGACTGTGGGGGCTACTGTCAGACCAGGGGACTTGTCCCCTCTAGCAGTGGCAGTGACAACCTGCTCACACTTCAGAGAAGACAGCTTGCTCCCATTATGGAATCTGTCAGAAAGGCAGAACTTGAGATTCCAGTCTTTTCAGATTATAATTTCATGCCCACAAGCATAAAATGTAATTTCTTTGGTATTGCTGGTGTGGCTGGAAATGTTACTAATAGATATAAAACTTTCCAGTGTTAAGAATCAATTTTTGCTTTTCCTTAATTTTGTGAGACAGAAAGTAGCACGGTATTGAGAGTGATTTTTTGTTCCCAGTTGCTCTTAAGGGGTGAGAGATTTG
The DNA here is from genome assembly GCF_036169615.1 of Heliangelus exortis. Taxonomy (NCBI): domain Eukaryota; kingdom Metazoa; phylum Chordata; class Aves; order Apodiformes; family Trochilidae; genus Heliangelus; species Heliangelus exortis. Next base: position 103,460,540 of record NC_092422.1, read on the forward strand.
TGTTAGGCTTGCTCACTTATAATCAGGTTTTTGCTTTGTGTTATGTCACATTTAAGAAACAGCATTTTTTCTTCACCAATTCTTTGTTCCTCTGCATGCTAATCAAAGCAAGGAAAGGAAGTGTTTCTTACACATTGAATCACTTAGCTAGATCTATCATGACAAACAGATACCTTAGGGAAAAAGGGAGGGAGATGCAAACCTCTTTCCTAAATAAATAACATTATGTGTTTAAGAAGCACTAGACTGCAAGGATTCCTTTTGACCAGATAAATATCAAGGACAAAATGGATATCTCAATAGTGTGTACAAGCTCCAGGATGGATGTGCTGGAAACTGTTAGTCACCCATCACCTGACCACAAGGAACTACCAATAGCATGGGCTGCCAGATAAGAGCTTTCCAGTCAAAGCTCACAGATATACTGTATGGAGGATGCCCTATGGTAACAGACCCTACAGTACATTGAATCTAGTTCACAGACCTTTATCTAGGCTCTGCAAAAAGAAGCTTAGTTGGATGGTGAGCACAGCTCAACCAGCATCTCTATTCTCTACGTGACACCTGCATATTACACAGGAAGGAAATGATGATCTGTTCCAATTCAGACGAGTAAGATGCAATGCTGATGTACTGACAAGTTATTACTTCAGGCCTCATTGGAGCTGTATTTTGGTAAATGCACATATGAACTAGCTGAACAAGCTGGAAGCTTCCACATGGAATTTTAATTAACTATTTCCCACAAGATTTAAACCAAAAAAATGCATATCATGTCACAACTCATTTGGCTTGAGTGGGACCAAAGCAGACAAAGGTCTTTCAGAAAAAGACAGCAAGAGCTGGATGTTTCACAGCTCATCTGCCCTGACAGCCGTTTCAGGAGGTATTCCCACTCCCACCTGGACACACATATAGAGAAGGCTCTGAGAACAAGCCCTGCTTCAGCTGCAGGGAGTTAAAACATTTTGCTCAAATTCTTCCTGCTAAAACAAGTCACGGACACAATTGAACCATCTTACCTGTGTCAAACCCAAAACTTGGCACAATGTCCACGGTTCCATGAAAGGCTCCAGCCCATGCTGAGGTAGCGCTGGTGACAGCAGTGGGATCTGTCTTTGTCACGTCACACTGGGGAGCAGGAATCCTGGCTGCACGGACTGAAGGCATCAGCAGGGACCCATACCGGGGGTCGCGGTGGGAGCTGGGATGATGATGGTGCATGTGTGGATGAGGGTGATGGCGATGCATGTACACATCATGCATGTGTGCATACGAAGGGCTCACCTGAGATGCTAAAGGATAATGCCAGGATTCAGATGCAGCGGGGGGAGGTGGGGCAGTCTGATGAAGGCCGTGTCCTGGCCAGTTGCTGGGATCTGGTGTTGGGAAGGTGCCTGGTGCAGTAACGGGGAAATCGGGGTGTACTCCACTTAAGCATGGTGGAGGGGGAGGCTGATAAGAGCTGGTCCAAAATGAAGTTGGGAAACTGCTCCTTTGGCTTGAAATTGTTGAGCTTTCTGGTAGAGGAGAGAAATGAAGAATGGCTGAAGATGAACAACAAATTTAATGAGAAACACACACCCCCAATGATTTTGTGCTTTCTAAAATTTTTAACACTGAACTTAAGCTTCCTTCCTTAACAATTACGAAATCACTGGACAATTGAGTAAGAAGGGGACCCCATGATATCATCCAGTCCAAACCCCCTCCTCAACTGGGGGTTAGAAAACTTAGTTTTTTAATTTGAGTCTATTGTTTCTTGTCCTTACAGTAAGGATTGCTGAGAGCAGAGCCTGGTTCCCCTATCTTCATTCTCTCTCATTGGCTATTCACACATATTTAATAAGACCCACCCTGAGAAGACTTTTCTTCTTCAGGCTGAAGAGTCAGGCTCTGTAACGACCTTGGTACCCAAATTATGAGGAGAGGCCAACTCCTGACCAGATCAAAACACATCATTTTGAAAGGCAGCTGTTGTGGCTGTAAATGCTTCTGAGAACAGATTATTAGGTCACACAGCAGAATAGGAGACAAGAATGCCAGATCTTCTCCAGCTAAGTGCATTCTCTGATAGGATGAAGATAGTATCTAACACATAATGTTAGACCCTTAAAGAATATCTAATGTTGCCGTGTACCCAATAGGATCAGACAAGCAGAGACATCTATGTAAATGAAAGAATTTTTTGTCAGAAATAAAAGACTCACTGTTTCTCACAGCTATTCAACTTATTCACTTATATCTAAATGGATTCCAATACCTCTACATTATGAAATCCCATTCTAAAAATTCCTCTTTTGAAGGAGCAGTTAGTGCAGATGTGTAGGGAAGTATTGGAATCTCCATTCTCACAAACTTCTTGCCAGACCATGTTTGAAAGTACTGCTTCATGCAATATGTCTCAGTTTAAATAGGGGGTTGTTGTTTTGGAAGTTTTTTTGGTCAAAGATGGAAACATAAAAATACAGGACTTTCACCTCTGATGAAAGAACAGTCATAAAAATAGCCTACGGAGAAATAAAGCCAAGGAAGTTTAATATTTGATGAGGCGAGGAATCCTCTGTTCCTCATCTAACATTTACAAAAATATTTATATTATTTTGTTTAAAGTGACCTTTTGTTTTGCTTTATTTAATAAGCAACTAGAATGAGTCTCAGATGAAGACACAATTGAGAATGAACAGATTCTTCAAATGCTCCTGCCTCTGAACTTTGCTTACTCAAAAATACTCTGGAAATAAATAAAAAAAAAAAGTGGGTTTTGACTGCATCACTGCAAAACTCATGTATCTATTTTAAAATCCATTAAATGCACAGAAATTTTTCCATACATCAACTGGCTTTGATTTAGGTGATTCACTGAGCCTGATTAACTTCTGATATTGGAAATTAACTTTGCAAATGCATTACGGTGAAACAGAGATTTTATCTTTGTGCCAAACAGCTTCAGAGGCTGCAAGCTGTACTCCAACATGGTGTTCTTATAAAGGCTGTTTTGGTTTTTTTTAACAACACATTTCTCTTGTAACTGAGGCTAGAAGACTGGAGTACTTTTCCAGCATATCACAGAAGCCTCAGCACCCCTCTGAAATTGGTACTGTTCCTTATTTGTAAATTGTTCCTTGATACAAGGGATTAGGCTGAGATGGAGAGTGCACATGGCTTACAGTGTTGGCAGCAGAGCTCTCAAAAAAGCAAAACAGAGCTTCTCCATGTCCAGTCTTTTGCTTTCGTCACTAATGTTTAACAAAGAATCACAGCTCAACAAAGCATTCCCAGTATTCTGGAACACTAACCCCTGCAATCGAGAAGGTTTGGAAACTAGATTGTTATCTACATAGAAAACCCCTAAATCATCTAAGTTCAAAAAGCACAGAATACCACAAAGTATCTGCAGGACAACTTTATTACCAGGAGAGAGCAATTTGAACTACTGGGTTTGCCAATATGAACTCATCCCAGATTGCATACCAGCTTGGCTTTATCAATTCTGCAGAAGGTCTAGGCCACAGCAAAAATGTTTGGTCATTTCACAAAGGCATTACCACTGTCAAAACTCTCATGGATCAGCCTTCACTGAGTGTAACTGCAAAGGCCAGTGGAGATACCAGGTCTATCTAGGTTATATGAACATGCAAGAAAAATTTCATCCGCTCTGAATGCTCACAGAGGATGCTACTAAATACTAAGTGTGCAGCAATCCCATCAGCAAAACCATTTCTGCATCGAACCACAACCCCTGACCACCACACATTTCTACAGTGTTTAAAGGGTCTCCTTTCCTTTCCAGCTCTGAAACAGAAAAAACAACCAGTTATCTTTATAGATAACATTATGTCACACACCTTGCCTCTATGGGACATGGCATTGGAGAAACAGCCCTTTTAGCACTGTCTATGAGAAAGAAAAGAAAAAAAAAAGAATCTGAGTAACTTCCACATGCTTTCAGGAGGGGGGAAGGAGGCACTGAACAAAAATTGTCTGCCAATAAAGACATCAGTTACCACAATTTTCTATTCTAAGTACGGGAGACAGGGAGATGGCAACATCTCAGATGCTATGGAGTGGTAACTAATGCAGCTGTGCATGGTGGCTGGCTAGCTCCACCTGAAAACATGCCAAAATGCACATGCTGTAAAGAGAGGATGTATGGAATTTTCTGTAGTACATTACTTCTCATTCAAAGCAGGAGGAAAAGAACCCCAAAACTAAAGCCCAAGAAAGAACAAAGAGCCCAATACTTTCATCTCAGAAAAACAGGTTGGTAAAAATACCATTATGGTAACATTAGTTTCAAGGCACTGTCATTTGTGTCACTACCCCTGCAAAAGGTTTCAGGTAGCTACACCTACAATTGACTATTCAAAGTCCATGTTACCAGAGCCTGTTGCAGGGAACTGTATTTTATAAAAAGTCAGTTTTCAAGTTAATTGCAGCCTAAACTGATCAGTATTTTCAACATACAAAAATGAGAGCGTGCTTTTCAGGACAACAGGTGCTATTTCCTATACATAAGCTTAATCCCTCCTTGAAACAAAAAATCCCCACACAACACCCCTATGATGAAAATATAGTTTGCTCTTTCATCAGAACACTAAAAAAAAAAAAAAAAAAAAAAAAAAAAAAAAAACCAAAACAAAACGCTACAACAAGATGGAGGAAAAAAAAAAGAAAAGCAGATAACGTTACTAATCTCTCCTTTAAGGTAAAGGAGAAATAACACAGGGAGCTGAGCAGCCAGTTCTTTTCCTACACATGATAGATGTAAATCTTCAGTTTCCAAAACAGCTACTGTGAACACAAAAGCTCTTGTAAATTATTGTTAATTTATCTTTGAGTAATTTATTGACAGAATTCCAACTCCTCATGAAGGTTATTTATAAAAGAACTTTAAGCTAATGATATTTTAATTTCTTCAGGTAATGGGATACAAATTCCCATTCATTTCCTATAAGTGATCATTTTTGACACCTGCATCTGAACTAGAAGACCAAGGTGTTAACGTTTTCCCTTCACTTTTTTAAGCAGACATGATTCAGAAATTCATTTGCACCTGATAAAGCTCTTGATAGTCTCTCTTCTCTGAAGAAGCAAACACCCTCAGATTTCTCAGCACCCACAGTGCAGAACCAAGCAACCCTGCCCAGCAGCCTCCCTAAGGATTTTCCTACCACTCCAGCAGGTGCAGCGATGGCAGAGGGCATATCCCCTTACTTTATTCCTGGAAGTCTTTCAGGACATGGAGACCTCCACTCCCAGCTGGCTGCACAGGGCACACAGGGTCAGGAGGCAGCATGGCTGAAGAACCCTTATGCCAGGCCACCTTGTGCCCTGCAGAACCCTCTGGAGAGGGCTGTGCAACCACGGGCCAAGGCAGGGAAAAGCAGCAGGGTATGTCTGAGGCCAAAAAGAAGACACACAACCCCACCCGTGGTATGTCTCGAAGCTCACTGAAGTGAGCTTGCTAGAGGAATGGGATCTCTAGGGACTGCCTTGATCCCATCTCTAAAACATTTATAGCATGTCTGGGCCATTTATAAATGCTCCGGTCTCCTTTTTAGAAAGCGTAGGTTCAATCCTGCTCTCAGTCGAGTCAACGGAAAATTTCCCATTAACATTAATGGTCCCGGCTCAAGCCATAAATTCCTCTAGCTCCCTAGCCACTTGTGCTGACCTTTGCTTAAACTTCCTCAGATTTGTTATCATCCTTCTGGAAAGCTAGTTCTTCTACGCTGTTTTTCTCTTCACAAGCATTTCCAAATATCCTGTTTCTCTCTACTATCTGTCCCTTTCATCAATACATTCTCACTCCAACATCACCGGTTATAAAACACCACCACTCCTACAAGGATCCTCATTCTTTCTCTTACACCCAACCTGATGCAAGGCCGCTGCTCATGATACTTAGTTCATGCTCTTTTGCCAATCCACATAAAGACATGATCATCTGTAATGCAGCTGTGGATCTGAAAAACTACCCAGGCTGGTACATTCAACAGAATGGAAACAACATCTTACCAGCACACTTTCTCCAATCAGCAATTTTGAAACCTGATTTGTGAGGTCTGCCTCATATATCTGTCAAGATCTGCTCCTTTTTAGGTTGATAAAACTTATATGCATCCCAAGACATAAGTGTATAGCAGTATGCAAATGCCCTGCAATACCTGACATGCTTCTGCTCCCTGCTCAGAAGCAGAGAAATGCAATTCCTATTTTACAGAGGGGAAGCTACTAACAGTGGCCATGTCTCTCCTCTGAGCTCTGCTCGTGGGCAGGCTGCAATGCACTGCACCAAATGGCTGCAGCCACGTGGCCCAAGGCTTGGACCAGAACCTGTGCCAGTCTGCATTGGCTTCCCTCTACCTAGAAAGCAGCCACAGACAAATCTTAATTGCCTGGCAAAGTCACCCCAGAATGCTGCATGGGGCTCCTCATACCCAAGCACTGCATCGCAAAACAGCTTTGGTCTTGCCTCAGGCCTCACAGGCCAAGTTTCACACTTGGAGCTTAAAAATAAGCTTCCAACTTTGCAGCAGACTTTTGTAAAGCCACTTGAGGTCTGCTCCATTCTTTACAGGCCTAGACAGAGCCGCGGGCTATGGCATGAGAGGGAGACGCCTGCTTCTTACATGCCTTTGGCTCCCCTTGCCTGTTTTAACACTTCACATCGCTCAACCCCAAGAACTAGCTCAGTTTTTTCAAATTTAGGAGAATTCTTACACCTCTGCAGAGGAGCAAGATTTCAGCTGCAATGCAAGATGCATTACCACAACAGAAAGACACATAAGATACATTTTAGAAAAAATTTCTTTATGAAGAGGGTGATCAAACACTGGAATGGGCTGCCCAGGGAAGTAGTGGATTCTCCATCCCTGGAGATATCTAAAAAAGAGACTGGATGTGGCACTCAGTGCCATGGTCTGGTAACTGCAGCGGTAGTGGATCAAGGGTTGGACTTGATCTCAGAGGTCCCTTCCAACCCAGCCAATTCTATGGTTCTATAACACAACAACTTACCTCTCCACAGAGGACCTAGTCCTGTCTTGCTCTTGGTAAGGGCAGTTTCTGGACTGAAGTTACTGGCTTGGCTCAAAGCTCTTGAGAAGTGTTCATCCACTACTGAACCAATGTCTCCCTGGAAGTAAGTGAAAAGGACGCAGCGAGAGTTAAGGTACTCCATTTCAGCAGGCTGGTCTTTCTCATCCTCCTCTTGCTTGCTGGGAAGGGTCACTTCCAGAGACTCCTGCATCTTGTTGTATACAGCTAACTTCTTCTGGGATTAAAAACAAAACAAACAATAGGTGTATCATTGAAGACATTCAGTGCAAGATCAACATCTGGTTTCCTTAAAGAAAAATAACTGAATACACTGAATATTCATTTCATAATTGCTGTTGGCATATTTTGCACTGACATTTCACAAAGAAGAGATCACCAGCACCACTTAGGAGTTTTTATTCCTCACACACAGATGGACCTGCTTCTCAGGCATGTTTCACAACCCTGGTCTAACAGCAGCGGCTTTTACCCAACATCTTCAAAAGAATACAGACAGGCTCAAACAACTGACTGCCACCTGGAAAGAATATTCCCATCAGGAAAGGCTACAGAGGTCAAGTCCAGCCTGGCAGAAGGGTGCCCAGATACACAAGGGCTGCATTTCACCCGTCCAGCTGAACAAGTACCAGGTTTTGTGGGATGTGCACCCCAAGTTGCGAGTACACACAACCCTCTAGACTTCCACATCTATTCGTTGCTGAAGGTGTAAAGATGGGAGAATTTGGTGCTTTCAGAAAAATTTTCCACTTCAGGATCAAAGTGCACAAAATACACATTCTCTCACTGCCAAGAGACTTCTAATCATAGGAATTATTAGGATGATTACGATTATTCCTTTTAATCATAGGAATGACCTTAGGGCAGTGAGTGGGGTGGGAGGGGACATTGAGGGTTTTTTCTTGGTTTGTTAGTTTGGGGTGTTTTTTTGTTATTTTGCAGTTGTGGTGGTGGGGGGTTTTGTGTTCTTTTGTTTGTTTGTTTTTTCCTTTTTATTTTTTAAAACATCAAATTCTGGAAAAAGAGGAGAAAAATTCAAGTTATAAGCAATTAAATATGTGATCTGGGGGAAAAAGGGGACTGACAAGTCTGCAAACACTTGCAAAAAGAATTCATCCCACACCGACAACACAGAGAAGGGTATAAAATAATAAAAGCTGCACAAACCATCTGTGAATAGCTATTTCAGAGTCTTGTCTCTCTTTCTCTCAAATCAAACCTAAATGTCAAAATAAATGTGTGGCAAGATCCATTTTGCATGGAACATATTTTTCAGATGTTCCACTTTACAACTGTTTTCACAGAAAAAAGTCTCCCCACAACAGTCAAGCTGCAGGAATCATAGCTTTTAGCTAGCTAGCCACATCCACAGCTGACTTTACACACAAGCAGCTCCAGGAAGGCAAAAACAACTACAGAACATATGTAGAAGTATTTCATAGTTTTTCTGTGGAATTACAGTTTTACTTATCTTTTATGGTTTGCTTGGCAACACCTTAGAGTCATCAGAATCTCAAATTTATGGGTTTTTTCCCTTTATCCAAAGTTGTTCTAAAGAAAAAGTTAAGCAACCAGACAGTCTATAAAGTTACATTTATATAATAAATAGCCTTGTCCGGCTTAGAAATAATTGAAAGTAATGTTCCAGTCTTGTATACTATCAATTTATTTACATTTAGTGCTTTCTAAAATCCTATAAGCAAATACTAATTCTCTCATCGTGACACAAAATAGTTGTGTCACTATTACTCTGGGGCAAATTCTAAATTATTAATGGCTATGAAAAAAATTCATTGTAAGAAAGAGCTATTGACAAGTGGAACTAAAACCTATAATACTAAAAGCTCATGGAAATTAAGCAATGCATCTGACATTACAGTAGCCTATTGCAGTAGCCTAACTGATAAACACAGAACAGCTCAGTTTCACCTTTAATTCTGATGCTGTTACACAAATTGCAGTAAGAGGCTAGTTTGGAATATCTAGACAATGGTCTGGAATTCAAGCAAATCTGTTCTTTAGAAAGCAAGTTATACCACATCTCTGCTTAGCACAATATTACTTATTTAGACATACGGTTTTATCCCAAAGTTCTAAAATATAGAAAGAAATACTGCGGGGTTCACTTTAAGAAAAGAAAGAACCAAAGATGGAAATAGAAAATTAAAACCATTTTACTAGAGACTAATAGCTAAAAGGAAACACAGTCTGAGGCTTTGGATCAAATTTTCTCAAATACAGACTTGGGGGTGACTTATATTTTATGTAAATGCTTTGTGCCTTCTGTAAACAAAGAAGAAGTCCCCCAATATTTGTTCATGAAATAGTTACTAAAATATCACTCACAGTGAGCTTCATAGTTTTGCACAAGTAATCACAGATTGATGAGACCTTAGTTCATAACAGCACTGCATATACAGGAGATGTATACATCAGAAATCTGTAACACATCTACCTCAGCAACTTGATTTTTCTTAAAGCTGTACCATAACCCAGATAATCTCAAAAATGCAAGTGGTGGGCAAGGTGTTGTTGGTTTTTTTGTTTGGTTGGTTTTTGTTTTTTAGTTTTTGTTTTGGTTATGTTTTGGTTTTCATGCACAAAGAAGATCCTTTATAAAAATCTAAATAGTCATTGGTATATTACAATCCTTTATAAAAATCTAAATATTCATTGGTATATTACAACATCTCAGGCACAGTGTTTGAGCTCTATCTTGAATGCATGCAACATGTTGAAAAATTGAACTTCTATCATTATGGGCAAGCTATTTCTATTTATGATGTGAGTACACAAATACATACATAAGCACACAGTTACATACAGAAACACATCATTTAATATAGCTCATGGATTGACTTGGTTATGAGGAAGGAAGTTTTTCAGTGTTCCTATATAGAGACTAGAGCTCAGGAAATTAAAACTTATCTTGAGTTGCTTCTCTGTGCAGGAATGTTCCCCCTTCCACAGCCTAAGAATCTGATTCATTTTCCACTTCAAGTCTACTCCCTCCCCAACAAACCAATATTTGTTGGTTTTTAAAACACCAAATCTGATTTTTTTTTTTTTTTTTTTAGTGTTAAAAAAGATGGTGTACTTTTGAGTACGGAGTGAAGTTATTTATGATGAAATTTGTGTTTTATGGCAAGTTTTTGGCAAAGGATGAGAGTTCTAAATTAAAAGATTTTTGAAAAATGCATCAAACCTGTGATCAGATACACATCTACACAGGACTCTTACTTAAAGAGACTATAGAAAGGTGAAGTGATTCAAGAAGTTTTTCTTTTATAAAATGTATTTAAATTCTTTCCACTGCATACCTCCCTATAATGATGTTTTTTCTCTACCTATCAGCTTCCTAAAATACCCTGCCTGCACACAAAATCTGGTTTACTTGTTCTAACAATAAAAGTAATCTTCTCATAGCATTTCCGACTACACTTGTGTGAGTGAAAAAGCAGACAAGATGATCACCTGCTAAATTGTCCCCCCATGACAGGGTAGGGGGAATAAAACAGAACAAATGAGCTAGGTATCTGATAACTAACTTGGGCTAGCCCTGCTTCATTTGTACTTACTTCATATCAACAGTTCTGACATATACTTAAGCAATGAACAGAATCTATAATGTCTTTCAAAGAATATTTTCAAACCAAAAAGAATGTTATTTTTTCCTTATGTTCAGACCTCAAATGCTTCCATTTATTACTAAATTCCACCTCGCTCTTCCTTAAAAATCTGACACTGACATTAACCAAGCTGTGAAAAATAAAACAAAACAAACACCTGAAATCTCATCTTGGCCAAGATCCAGATTACAGAATTGAGACATCTTAGCATACTGGGAAATAGTAAAATCCAGTGTCTGTAGCACCTGTTGACAGCTTAGATAATAGACCCAAGTTCATGGTTGAAGGATGAATAGTACAGTCTTTGGGTAAATAATTCTGTACAGCATAGGCTTGAATTCAGCTTAAACCAACATTATTTTTGCTATTTCATACATTCACAATCAAGCCCTTCCAAAGAGAATTTAAACTCTTACTTCAAGTTTTCTAACAAAAGGAAACTAAAGGTCAGTAACAAATCACCATTAATATGACAATATTAAAGAGAAGGCTTATGCTGGGTAAGCATCATCTTGTCTTTTCAGGGAAGAATGACCACCTTTAGACCAAGAAGGCATGTGGTTCAAAATCTCACAAAGAAACCCAAAACCTTCTTGAAGATGCTTGTTTTTTTCTGAAATAACCTATCCAGAACCAAGAAAGTGGTTCTCATGCAATGAAACTCTGGCCACATAAAAGCCAATGGCAAAAGTCCAGCTGACTTCAAGGGTCCCAAACCTCATTCAGGGTCTCTGGTAAAAATGTCAGAACATTCCTCTTTAGAAATTGAAAAAAAATTCACTGAAAACAGCTAGTAGGCAGCAAAACAGGAAAACAACTGACCACAGTTGAGAATTGAGCAAGTTTTAGTTTATCCAAGTTTCAGTAGGAAATTGAGGCCAGCTCTTTTCTGATATATAAGCTGGTTGCCTGTTCCTACAACTTACTGTCTCCATACATGCTGTCATCCAGCATATGGTCCTTTCTGTTCACAAGCATGAAAGTCTGGTGTGCCTGTGGCCACCTGTTCCAGATTTTCCATTATGAGAGAAAGAACAGGAACCAAAAATAAAGAATAACTACACTGAAGAAACACTATATGACTCTGTCCTGAGAAAAAGGCTGTCATTTGACATAAGCTTCTGAGAAGGAATTTCAGCAACAAACTTGAGGCAAATCATGGACAGTCCTCCATTTGTGGAGCTGTCTGCCAAGTAGGCTCCTATTGATAACACAGAAAGTATTCAAGGAAGACGACAATTTCAAGCAATCAGAGTATGGAATGCTGGGCCTGAAAGCAGTGTTTAATGCATGCCCTGAAAACATGAAATAGTAACTTCTACCCTCGCAAATGAGCAAGCTGAGAGCAAGGCCACAGACTTGCTTTCTCAGGTGAGCCACTGGATTTCCAGCAGTACAGCCTGGAGCTCCTGCTGTGCTCTTCTGATGGAGGGAAGCAGCAGAAAAATAATGAATTTACACATCTTTTGATGTACATTTAAACAGAGTTATACATTTAAGGTCTAAAAGTCTAGTGTTATGTAGATACACAAAGGTCAAATAGAATTCATTCCCAAACAGCATGACAAAATAAAGCAAGCCAATTTTTTTAAAATCAGCAGTGCCTCAAGGGCTTAAACAAAACAAAACCACATAACACCACACACCAAAAGCTCCTATACAGGGTAAGACTTAAACTAGGTTTTACATCATGTAATTCTGAGACTAGCTTTTAAGGGTGACTTATATAGGTCTGATTAAATTTCCAATGAAGTCAGTCAGTAGGGCAACCACCAGGCTTCAGACCAAGCCTTGAGAAAGAAACCTAAGTTGAAAAACTAAACATGAGGCTGTCTTTTGCTATGTTATCTGCTGTGTTAGATGCTGTGGACTGCCATGCACACACAGCTTTAGTAACATAAGCCTGTCCTCAAAGTTGTGTGCACGTGCTAGAAAGAAGCCTAGTGAAAAACTAATGTACATTACATGAATTAGAGTTTAGCTACGGCCAGCTGATATGTTGAATACAAGTCATCCTTGTCTGCAATGTTGTTATTTTGGAAGGAAGAGTTGAATTAGTGACCTAATTTGCTTGATGGAGACAACCCCTTATCTGTAAAAAGGCTGTCTACAGCATTGCCAGCAGTAAGTCTGACTTAAGCATATCACAACTCTTTATGCAAGACTTGATTTAGCAAGGATGGTGTTGGCTTCGCTTTCTACATCTACATACCATGGAGAAATTCCAAAACTACCATTTACTGTAACTTCCTGTTTCAAAGGTCTTAAACTCAGCTGTTGGTGAGCCTACCTTAGCCTCAGCTCTGCAGCCTGCTGTACCTAGATTGACAGGGCACAGCAAGCTGCCACCGCCTTTCTGGTGCTCCAAGAACACAACAGGATTCTTTACTGATTATGTGTTCCCAGAGTTGCTTTGAATGAGCAGCACTGTTACACCCAGTTTTCTCCTAGGCCACAGAAAAGCCAAAACTTAACTAAGTAGAGCTGCACAGACTCTCAGGAAAGGGCACAATGAAGAGCATTTCAATTTCACCATCCTGCAGGGCTTTAGCCCCACAGAGGCACAGCTCCTTACCACGCACAGGAAATGTTTGTATTGTAACATCAGCATACACTGTCTCTGGTTTTAGGCAGGAGTATGGAACCCCCAATTTTTCTGTAGAATTAGGGCCATACCCCATTTTCATCAGTTCCTTCAGGCATCATATGAGCATAATCCACTTCCTTCCTTTCAGCAAACACCCTGGGCTTCAGCAGTCTCAAAGATCTAAGGTGCTAAGCCTCCACTCACAGGAACATCTGACAGGAATTCAGGCTTCAGTCCACCAAGCACTTAAGAAAAAAAAAGTCTCATCTAAATTAATTTGCCAGTAACTCTTCTCTTGGCTGTGGATCGATGAAAGCTAAGCTTCCAGAAATTACACATTTCTATGCCAGGCAAAAATCAGTTCTGGGACAATTTTTAGCAAGCAAAAAAGCTATGGATGCAGAAATGTGGAACTAACTTTAAAATGAGGGAATTTAAAAAAAGCGTAATGGACTGTCCCTTAAAAAGTTAACTTTTCCACAACCCAGCTGCATGCTAGTCCACCATTTAAAAACAACCCAAGATCTGCTATTTAAAAAAACAAAACACCAAAACAAAACCTCCCCAACAAAACAAAACAATGAAAAACAACCTACCAAAAAAACCCAAAACCCAAAAAGCCCCGCCATTCATACCACTCTCACTGCAGAGCACTGCCACAATGCCAGCCACTTGCTGGAGACACTTGTCCTGACCTGTGTATGCAGCACAGGACCTATAGACACATGATGAGATTAGCTCTCCAGGGAGATGATGTGGCTCAGAACTTAAGCTGTTACATCTAGAACTGCACACCCGCAGCTAAGAAGCTTGCTTTTTTCTTTGAAGGCTACAGAACTGGCACAGAAAGCTGGCATAACCAATTGTGTTTTTGACATATTTATTAAAAAGACCTCAGAAGATGCACAAACTTTTGTTAAAATAACACATCTAAATCTCCTTGCACTGAGAATTTAAGGAAAGTCAACAGAAGCACATTAGGAAGAGCTTTCTTTCTCAGAAGACAAAGCATTTCCCCAGGTACCATAAGACTCCAGAGTGATACACTGACACTGGAAATGTTTCAATGGAGTCCTCAGATATTTCAACAGCAAGCTCCACTTTATCAGTTCCAATACAGAGATTTATTTTTAAGTTATGTCCCTAATTCATCTTCCCTCACTGTTATTTTTAAACCACAGTTTTAAATCCAGCAAAGAAGAACATTCTTTAAAATGGTCATGATCATCACAAAGAGTGCCGGAGCTTTTTATATGCTGAACACATGTGTGAGAAGAAATAAAAACCTGGCAACAGATTCTTCATCTTCTTTATCATGCTCTTTACCAGCTGATTAAATGTCCCTGACAGGAAAATTCTAAAGAAAAAGAGACTTGAAAAATTTAATCCAAGCAATAAATCTTTCCACTATGACTAGAGATGCACAAGGAGTTAATTCTTTGTTTGCTTTGTTTACTTTAAAAGCCTTGGATTCAGAGAAAAATACATAAAATGCTCTGAAGTTTCCAGCTGCTAGAATTTGCGGGTGCAACATTCTTAGTTCAGCAACAATTCCAGTCTGACATTTGACTAGCTTGTCAAGATCAAATACTAAAGAAAATTTGACACAAGCCAGATTCACCGAAACAAATTATCAATAACATGTAGGACAGCAAGGTTTAGAAAGTTGTTTTGTGGTAATGGGATATATTATACTGGCCACAACACATGGGCTGTTCTGGCTCAACAGAGCTATCTAAGTTTCTTGCCTTACATATCTATCTCCACTTCTCTTGAGTACTATAACCCACAAGAACTAAGTTTATTTAAAATGAAATTTCAAGAAACTTTGGCACTCATTAAGGTGCTTCTGGGACATTTCATACATGGCACTGCTTACAGCTGATGGAGAAACTTCACGATTCTGTTTAAAAAATTAAAGCAATTTAAAGCAATTGCACTTGAGTGTGACACAGCTGCTAATGATCATTTAATAGATTTTCATTTACTATGTATTATACACTCCAGATCTGGAAGAGAAATGTACCTAATTACCTACAGAATTAAATTCCAAAAAGTACACTGACATTTCAGTTGCCGTTTTCTGCTTCCAGGTCTCTTAGTCAAAGAGTCAAATTATTTGGGATTATTTACTTATTTTCTCTTCAAATGCAGGCTAACAACCAGAGCTCCAAATATTCACATACAAAGTTTGTAACTAAAATTACTGAATAGATGGAAGGTTCTGAAAGCTATGACCTAGATTAGAGAACTGCAACTGACAAAACTCACAAGTTTTCCAGAGCTCGCACTTAAAGTGAACAACATGAAGAACCTGAAAAAGTTCACCAGGGTATCATTTCTGCCAACGGGCTCTCTCTCTCCCAACAATAAAGAAAAAAAGCCAATAACATGCAATAGGAATTTTAATGTTTTAGACCATATTTGTGTCTCCCAGGCAAGTTGATATAAGGGGTCACTTCCCATGTACGGAGAAAACAATCTTCATGGATAATAATGATAAAACCTTATGGAATGCAGCAACAACCAAAAAATGTATTCTCAGATGACTACATTAGGGCCAAGTCAATATTAGTCCCACTTCACCCACGCACTGCATAGTCTAAAAATGCTGTCAGCGTGATAAGAATTTCCTGATTCATATAAAAAAAATAATAAATAAATAAATAAAAAATTACAACAGATCACCAAACTCAGCTGGAAGCCAATCTTCCAGGAGAGCTGGGCTGAGTAGCACAGCGCGGCGCGCCCCACCCGGGGGGGAGCAGCGCGAATTCCTCCCGCCGGCTGGCGGAGGTTCCACCCGTGTCTGCGGCCGCGGATCGGACCGCACCAGTGGACGGCAAAGGCACGGCTTCTGGCCGGCAAAGCTGGCGACCGGGGAGGCTCCTCAACTAAGGACGGACAGCGGAGACAAGGCGGGAGTTGGGGGGAGGAAAGGCGGCAAGAACTAACTTTCTCCCCCCTCTCTACTCCAGTGGAGTAAGCCAACACCCACCCCCCAAATACAAGAATTTGGGAAAAAAAAAAATTTCCTGTTTAGAAAAGGTCTTACCAGGCTCCGCTGCTCTGGGGCACCCTCACCAGCTCCCCGCATCTCCAAATCAGGCCGGGGGCTGCATAGCGCATCGCTGGCTGGCCGGGAGGTCTCCGCCCCGGCCAGCCAGCGATGCGCTATGCAGCCCACTAAAGGGGGGGCCTCCCCAAAAATGCTCTCCCACCCCGTAGTCTGCTCCAGCGCCACGACTTGCACGGTACCCCGCGCAACCCTTCCCTCCCTACTGCTCACCTGCGGGTAGCCCGCCGCGGGTGCGGCCAGATAGCGGGGCTCCCCGCACGCCGCCGAGGCGGGCTGCTGCATAGCCACGTCCGAGCAGCTCATAGCCTCCTCGGTCGCGGCCGCTCCGCGCCACTTCCCCCTTCTTCCTTCTTCTTCTTCTCCGCCGCCTCCTCCTCCTTCTTCTTAGCTCTCTCCTCCGCACAGGGCGGCCGCGGCGAGGCGCCGCGCAGCCCCGGCTGCCAGCGCATCTTCGGCAGCCGCCGCACCCCGCGCCCGCACTTATAGAGCGGCGGCGGCAGCGCGGGGCGCCCCGGTGGCGGCGGCGGCAGCGGCGACGGCCGCGGGGGCGGGGATCAGGACCGCGCCCCAGCCCCTCCCGCACCCCTCGCGGTGGCTCCGCGGGCGCGCAGCACCTGCGCCTCCCCCCTACCCGTCCCGCTGAAGGGCCGGGCAGAGGGTCCGGCGGCTGGGCTGGGCTGTGGGGCAGGTTTGGCCGCCATGAATATTCATTTATTCGCTTCCGATGCGAGTCCCTATCGCTTCGGTACCGGGTTTCGGTCCATGAGAAGCCCGGCTAAGCTTAAGCAGCATGGACTCTCCACAGTCAAGCGTTCCTGCAGCCATGCTTCACCTCCGAGGGACTGGTCCTGGAAATTCATCGGGAAGGAAGGAGGAACCCACTTGTCCCATAGAAGCTGACAGGTTGGATGCGTTTTCAACTAGCCCGGGAGTTCTCTTTCCACATTTGGTCCACAATGTTTTATAAATAATAATAATAATAATTAAAAAAAAAAATCTATTCAGTTCATCTCCGTACTCAAAAAAAATATGTGGAAAGTCAGGATCTCGTGGTAATGGCTCCAGTCCTGCTCAAATATATTCACAGCTTACCCCTGTATGCACATTTTTGCCTGCAAGGCACCCCACTGCAGTCCCTCACTTGAAGTCTTTCGATGCCATTCCTCACATGGAAAAGGCTACACGTGTGGTTTGTTAGCATTATCCTGGCTTATGATCCTGGAAATGACTGCACTCATTTACTGTCATTTTCTTCTCATTTGGCCTAAGAAGAATTATTTCAAGTTTATTGAAAAAAAAATGTTTTAAAGTTTATCTTCATTTAATAGTAGGAGAAAATGTAGCCTTCAATCAAAAATTCTAAATTTATGCTCTTTTCTCTGTAGTTACACACACACACAAACACACATCTCCTTGGCCAGAACAGTTAGACTAATACAGAAGGTTAAAATATCATTGTTTGACTCAATAGTATTCCCTGTTTACAGAAAGCATTTCTCCAAAACACTCAACTGCAATACGTAAAAAAAAAAATCCAATTTCCTGCAGGCACATTTAATTTTTTAAATCATTTTAATTCTTTTTTAAAGTTTTAAGCATACAGATTTTAAGGTACTTTTAAAAATAGGACTCTGGTAACTGCTTCCTGTTGCATTTTGTATATCTGCCTGAATGGATTCAAACTTAAATATTAACCTTTGAGCCAGTCAGAAGTTTCTGCAAGGGTACAATACACATCCAGCTTACACTTTGCTATACCAACTCTATGGGCTTCTAAATGGTTTCTCTGGGGAAACAGAAAAGCCAAGTTCTAGTTGCTATCTGGTCAATTTGGGCTCTGTTAGTTGCAGAAATCTGTTTTCCCTTGTTTCCTACTGCAAAAATAAACCTAAGGCAGAATATTATCCCGACAGCAAAGTTTGCAGGAGCCCGAGGCCATCAATCGGCAGTAACAAGTACCACCTTCTCAAGTCTGCTGTTCCTGGACACCCGCCTGATCCTGACCTGGAGGTTTTTACCCGAGCTCAGGGCCAGGCTGCCTCCAGGCATTCCTCCGGCCGCTCCGTCTCCTGGCACCCGGCCTCCTCACATTTGGACGACTGGCTGCTATCCTGCTATCCACCCTCGCAGATCCTCTCAGGGAAGCTGTCCTGGTTGCCGCAGAGGATTGTGAAACATGTTTCCTGTCACCATTCTGTGAGAGGTAAAACGATTTCAGATGCAAAGGCAGTAAGACTCGATGCTAGTCCATCAAACAAACAAACAAACCAAAACCTACTCTATCCCCCCCCAAAAAAAAACCCCAAAAAAACCCAAACCCAACAATCAAACAAACAAAACCAAGCACCCTTCTACACTTACATAAAGAGTAACAAAACAAGTCTGTAAAATCATGAACAGGAACAAGTTCTTTCAATACCAACCGTGTTTGGTTTTTTAGGAGAAAATGTACAATTGGTCCTCAAAGCAAAATCAGACAAAAATAGAAAATGATTTATCAATTACTGTGCTGATCCTCTATATTCAGGGGGATATACATGAGCAATCACTGCATACCCATGTGTGTGAAACACTTGCAAAAGATTTATAGATGTGCTACCATAGATATCACTGTTTTCCACAGGATGCCAAAATGCAGGGATATTCAATTAGCACTCGCTCCTTATTATCAGACCCTGCCACAATTCTTATCGGTTCCCTTTGGGCACAATACAGCAGCATGATTCATCATGTCAAAAAAGCAGAATGGGACCATTATCAGGCAGATGTTTGACATGATGCATCATGTCAGTCAGCCAGTGGCATGCAGCCATCACTGAAAAGGATTTTGTCATGATACAGTGTGCCAATGCTGTAGCACAAAACTAGCATGTTCCAAAAATAGGGACAAATTCACCTCTGGCATAAGTAGAAGTAACTGCAGTGACTTCATTAGATAAGCATCTGCTTATGTCAACACAGAGTTTGGCCCATAATCTGGAATTCATAGAAAAGAGCGGTAAGTGGCTGCATTTTCAGATATTTTTTGTATTGCTTTCTGCTCTCAGTATTCAAGTATCATGAGACACTTGGGGTAAAACTGGCCCTTTTTCAACTCTTTCCTCTCCACCTCACAAGAATCTGCATGTAGTTTCAATTTTCAGAACCAAAACAATACCTGGGAGTACATAGAGGGTTACTTTTTTCAGAAGCATAGAAAGTTGGGAATTTCACAAGGAAGCTGCTAATTTTCACAACTAGAGTAGTAGTAAAAGAAAGCATGAAAGAGCAGACAGGATGAAATGTGAGATCTGATAAGATTTGGAGATTTGTTAGAAGACATTGTAATATATTGTTGTCCCCTTTCATCACTCTGGAATGAAAAGCACAGCTTGCTGATGCAGATGCATCACACTGACAAAAGGAGAGACAGGCTAAGGTATGACTGAGGTGAGATCTTCACAGAAGAGAAACACTCCAGCTTTTTGCCACAGTCTTTCTGCAATGAAAAAAGGAAACGGCTGGCTGTATTTTAATTAAAGTTCATCCATCTTTGGTCTGTATTCTAGCTTCTCAAATCCAGCAGGCTACACTGATTCTTGGACTAGCTGAACTTCCAAGATGCTAAGGGCAACCATGGAAATAAAGACCAGAAAATCTTCACAGAGCAGTTAAGTAAGCACTACAACCAAAAAGTTGGTGCAGCAGCTCTTCAGGTTTTAACATCAATTGAATAGGAGTTGTCTGGTACACTGTAGCTCTGGAGGACAGAAGAAGAGTGCAACAACGTTGCAGAAGCAAACCTTCCACAGGCTCTTCAGGAATTCGTTTGTTTGTTTCAGTTGTAATGATCTTACTCTATTGGAGTTGAGGGTGCTCACCACATCCACAGATCAGAAAATTTATGTAGAAGTTTAAATAAATGCTGGAAAGCAGTTACAGGCCTTTCAAACCTTTTTAACAATAACAAGAAGAAGCGAGGGTCCTCCTCCCTTCTCATCACTATGAAATTATTTTCAAATATTTATTTGAGGACACAACTCAGTAGACTCAGCAGTTCCACAGAGATTAAAATAAACAAGTGCTCTCCTTTATTTCCCCACCCCCCCACCTTGTCTCACTCTCTTCTGGCATTATGTAAATATTTAAATCATTGGAAACCACACCCTTAATAGCTGTGGCTACTATTTACAGACAAAGCCCCTTGGCTTTGCTGTTAGTGTTTGCTCAACAGCCAAAAATTTAACATGTTATTTTTTCTTAAAAGAAGAGATCAAACCTGAAGATATGCACTGCATCCTGGGGAAATAAACACCATGCATTATCTATGCCTTGTATAGAAAGGGTAAAAATAATGTTTTTTCACAACTGGCTGGCAATTCTCTGATGAGATGGATCAAAAAAACAACAACAAAAAAACCTGAATTTTGATGAAACAGCATTTTAGAGGAGATGACTCAGTTTTGACAAACGCCTTCTATAGCAAGTAAGGTTTCTGGTGGAATTTGTCACACAGATAATTCTAAAGGTTTCACACCAGCTTACATGATGTTGGGTAGCCCAGCCAAGGATTCTAGCTTGACCTAGGGACCTACAAGGGCTGCTAGGTATGTGTTTCTGTAAAGCTGTAGCACCCTCACCACTGTGCTCTGCACTCCCAGCTGATACAGTGCAAGTTCCAGAAGCATAGGAGGCAACAGAGACCCCAAAACTCCTGGGTTGAGCTCAGAGTCTCCCCACCTTCTAGGTAAGATGCACAAGATGGAGGCAGGCAGGCACTAACTTTCATTCCTGAAGAAAAGGAATGGCAACAGACTACCCCAGACATTTGGGCAGAGAGGGAGAAGTGAGAGATACCTCCTTTTCTGAGGACAAAGTTTCTCTCTGTACATACTTACCTTACTCCAATTTGAAACAATATGGAAACTGAAGGGTTGGGTGTTTGGGAAAAAAATAGGTGTTCCAGTTATTCAATGCCATTTTCACTCAAGGCAGCTTGGGACTACAGATAACAGGCTTGACATTTCCATTATACATGTAGCAATTACACACTCACCACTGAGGTTTCGACTCCTCTGGAATCAGAGGCAGCAGCTTGTGTGGATGCAAGTGTCACCCCAAGATTTTAGAAATCACTTGGATTCAAAGGGTGGTGAAATGCAGCAAATTACTGGCTAAAGTCACAATTGGGAGTTATTCCATAGCAACCTCTCCATATAATGTGAGGATCTGGACAACTCTCTAGTCATCTCTTTCATATTTTGTAATAGAAGCAAAGCTGCAGTGTCAATTACAGCAAATATCCTTCTTCAAGCCACTAACAGCTTTCACATCTCGTGCCTGTAATCTACAGCAAAAAAGATCAAGGACTGTTATTCATTTTAATGCCTAAAGGCATTATATTTATTCTTGTTATAATATTTTCTGTTACCACAGAAATATTTGGCTCCCAAAGAAAAAGAGGGAATAGCGTCAAAAGTCCAAATTCTTCCTTGAAATGGGAACAGTTTTAATGGCTTTAATGGAAGATATGCATTGGAATCCCAGGGCACAATCTGGCACTAAAATCCTCAATCTATACTGGAATTTTTCACCATGTCTTTTTCATAATATATTATTAGACATGTTTCCATCCCTGCAGTTGAATTTTGGGGCCCTGTTGAATCTGTGAGGGAAGTGCAAAACAGCTGAGGAATAACTGTAAGAAAGCAGCATAAAACTGATTGAAACCTTCAGATGCTGGATGATGCCTTTTTCTTCCATCCTCCTCCTCCTAGGAAAAAAGCACATTGCAGTCTTCTGTCGAGCTTGCAGCTGGTACAGTAGCTGTCCCAAAACAGGGGTGCTTCAACATTGCTCCCAGTTACCCTGAAGGTCGCTTTGGTCCCTAACTGGCCGCAGATTGTTCACTGACTCACTCCTTGCTCCCTCTGCCAAACTCTGGGGCTGCAGCAAAAGCAAAGAATATGAAGCAATTGAGGACAAAGCCCTGTGGCTCCTGATGACTGAAAAGCCTGGGAGAATATGAGTTTATTATTCTGCCCACTGAAGACCACTGACCAGTTCATCAATGCTGACTGACACTTTGCTTGGAACTGAGTTCTGTTGTCATCAGCATAGCCACTCACAGAACACTACAGTGGTCCTCCAGCCTTTGATACACCACCTGTAACTGCTGAATGGCATGCATTCCGACACTTTTTTTGATGAATTAGCCAGAATAAGATACAGAGTGTCTGCCAGTTTCAGGCAGCTGTGGGCAAGCTGACAATGCCTGGCCTGGCATGAAGCCCATAGCAAAACATTAGCCCAGCAGCACATCTAGAACAAATCTGAACCAACAAAGTGAGTTTGTAGCAGAGCATGTTTGCATCAGCTAACTGCAAAGGTTTTGAAGCAGTCCAGCAGTCCCTAAGGTAGGGCTACAGCTTTTGATGACAAGCCATTATTGCTATTTAAAAAACAAACAAACAAACAAACAAAAAACCCCAAACCTAAACAAAAAACCCAAATGTCTCCTTGCTTACCTTTGCTATCCCTCATGTCAGCACAGACACATGTATCTATATGGTTAATAGGACAGAGACAACAATCCAAGCTAGGTCTAACTCAGTAAAATAATGATCATAACATTTCTGCCCCCCTCGCCCCCTCAAGTCTTGTAGTCAGCTAATGCAATCTGCAGGAGAACAGGAATGATTTTACATGTTAAAAGGATCCTGCCTTATCCTCAGACCTCTATTGCAACCATACAGTTTTGTCATCAGACATAGCAAATCTATCCTTTCCAGGTAGGCTACTTCAGGTAAGTCCTCATGAAACAAAGTAATTGCAATACTACATCCAGCTCACCTGAGGTTTCTTCTCCTTTCTCGCTGCTTAAAATAAGTGGTTTCTATAATAATTCAAGCAGTAACCCTCCTTATGTTTTACTGGGTATGATTAGTGACTATAGGAGCGTTGGGTGAACAATGTTGTTTGAAGTAGAGCAACACAAATCCTTTCTTTGCCCCAAATGAAAGCATTTACTGCCATGTTTTTAATACCACACACCATTTCCCAACTCTAAATATATCTGTTAAATACAAATGAAAAGTTGTTTTGCTCCTGCAACACACAGTTCAACAACAGATTGGGTCTTATTTCAGTCTTTTTACCAAGAATGTCTGTTAGAGTAACAACGCAATTTGCTCAAGATAACCTCAAGATTACGAGGTTACTATTATTAGATTACTGTATTGATCTAATAATAATCTAATTACGGGATTACTATAGATTAACTAGATTACTATATTAACCAAGACTGCCAGCATTTCAGTTTCTTTTTCATATTGCTCCTGTGATATCATTATCATAGGCTTTTCATTAGCTTTTCTTTGCTCAACTAAAGAACGCATGCTTCTGGTGAATGAAATACCTGAAAAAATACTTTGATTATTGCCAGTCTCTTGATAAATAAAATGCCACTACCAGTAACACTTAACAAGCTCTTCTCTGTCACCTGTGGAATCATTCCTTTCCAATCACAAAAGAAGGAAACTCTGTATGAGTGGGAAAGCAAGTAATTAATTTTTAGGGAATTATTATTTTGCATAGTAAATGTGTAAAATATTTATACACAAGTAGACAAATTTCCACAATGACTATTTGAACTATCACAACTATTTTGGTTCGTTTGTTTGTTTGTTTTTTTAGAGATGGAGATACAGAGTCTGTGGACTTCATCGGCTCAAGACCCTGGCTACCAGTTCTGCTGTTCAGGCATGGGTTTAGGTCATGAAGCTTTTTTGGTCTCCCATAAGGAGAAAGATTCATTGGCATGATTAATCCATACTCCATGAAAATCTCTATACTACAGGTTGTGATTACCTTAACAAGAAAGCAGGTCTTCAAGTAAGAAAATCCAGCATCTCAAAACTGTCTGGAAAAGGCAACTTAAAAGGGGAAGTATATTGCTCATAGTGACAAATCTCAACTTCCCAGAAAGCCAAAGGATGGGTGGAAATAATGTAGAATGTATTTTGCTTGCAGCAAAGCTAGAGCAAGTTACTGAATAAAAGTAATATTCCCAAAGTTGGGGATAAGAGACCTGATGATTAAGTTCTATTTATTTCCCCTATAATGGAATTTTTCTAACATATGTAATAGTCCTTAACCCTATTCATATACATGCATCAACCTTAGCATCTAAAAGGAAATAGTGTTCTTCTGTACATACAACATATAATGAATTTCATTTTTTTTTGGAGGAGGTGGGTCCAACGGAACAATACCTGGTGTTTTATTGCATTAACTTTAGTTTTTATATGTAAAAATGTAAGTGTAAATTCACCTTTCACATGGCAAAGTGAGACAGAGAATTATCACCTTCACAAGGTACATCTGAGGTAAACAAACCAGAAGGGCTAAGAGCCTACTACAGCAGAGCATGAATAAACACCTTCATTCTCCAAGTATTTCAGCTCCATAATTTCCATTAGTACCATCAGTTTTGGTGAGAGTTTCCAGTTTGGGGATTTTTCTAAGCTTGCAGCAGTAAATTAGATAGACAGAAATTAGTTAACAACACTGATAAAAATCCAGGGCACTTGAATGGCACAGGGTTGGTTTATTTCAGAAGTACCTACAATTTCAGTAGAGCATACTGGGAAGGCTTTTTGGAGAAGTGCAGTCTTGAAGCCTTTAAATTTGTGAAGAAATACTAACTGCCTTCCAAATAAGAGAAGGCTGCACCACAAGAGAATGAGCCACACTCTTTTACTGTAAACAGCTTATTCCTTGCAGGCCTCTCTCCAAGGTATTAAACACCAACATTTTTGTTTGCTATTGCCCTCATATCCCAGCCCAAACAAGCAAGTAGCAAAAAGAAGTGGCTCACCTGTTCCTGAAATTCTTGCAGAGAAACCCCAAGAAGTAACACTAGCAGGATACACAGCCAGTGATGGAGAAACATTTCCTTTCCTGGGCAAGGAAGCACAGCAACACCCCTCACTGATAGGTTTTTCCCTGGAAGGAGAATAGAAGCCTGTTTGTCTCATCTGTCCTTACTCTCTAACCCCTGGGGTCCAAGTCTATTGCCATAAGGCCAAGTTAGAGGTGGTGAAGTCCTTTCACTCTGACTAAAGGCAACTCTTTCTTTCACCAACAGCATCTGCATATTCCCAATCAGGGAATGCTTTAACAAGCAGCAGCATCTGAGAAAGGTGGGCTGCAGAGTACTAATTAAATGGCAACTGACATATTGCTTTTCAAGCTAAACATCCAACTGGGATGCTCAATCTAATGCCCATGGTTTGTAAACAACTGAACAGAGCTCTCCATAGAGCAGCCCCACATGCTTCTACCATGAAATGCTGCAGAGACTCCCTTCACCCTTGTAACAAATGACCTAACGATTCTCTGGAGGAGGAAATGAGGCTGATTTGTAGCTCTCTTCAATAAGCTAAGCCAGTTAAGTAAGACTCCTTTATTGCCAGTTCTTTATTATTTAATGCATAAGAAAGTTAAAAAAAAATCCTTAGGTTCAGATCCCAAAAAGGTACTTAGGTACCTCAGCAGGCAGCTAAGCAGAACTCAGCTGCAATTACAAACAGCGATTCTAAAAACCTCTGCTCAACTGCTGCCCAGCTCTGAAGGCTCTTAAACCAACCTAGGTACCTATTTCAATTTTAAAGTTCTCCAGGTGCCCAGTATTCAGCTTCTGCACGTGCCAAGAAACACCTCATTCCTGACAGTGCTGAGGAGGCTCCTGTCAGCCCCGTCCTGAGGCAGTCAAGAGCCAGGAGAAAGCTGAGAAGTGTCAGCTGCAATGCCTGCCTGGTGGAGGGAAGCATCTGAAAGCCTACCTGTATCTCTTGAATGGGTTATAAATAGGGTCAGACTAGTTACAAATTATAACGTGGCAAGCAAGCAGGCTCTTTCCAAGGTGTATCAACACTTGCACAATGGGAAGCAATACATCAGAGAGGCAGTCCTAGTGCTCTCAGAAACGCTCAGAGCTGCGAATTATGAAAGACAAATGAGGCAGGTGCCTCACCCATACTAAGGAACAAAACATTGTTTAAAATGCAGCATCTTACCCCTTCAAACCAAAGTATGAAAATTAATACTTTAAATGAGCTGGCTCAAAGGCAGACTAATGTTTGTATCTCATAAGCTGTGGTTTCTGAAAGCATGGATGCAGCCCCTTCAGCCTTGCCCTGCTTAGGGTCTGACCAGGAATAAGGATGAGAGAGATAGGGATGAGGGTGGGAGCACTATGTCCATTTGACTCATACATCCCATCAGTGGTTTTATACCTAGATCATCTGAAAAATCTCACTTACCCAGAGAATGACATTTGCACCATGCAATTTAAATATCACCATTCTGAAAAAGTTAGCTGTTCATGCTGCAAATTGTCTTATTCTCATTGATATCTGCTTGAGAGGGATAGGGCTCTCTTAGGAGAGCATTTTGGACTGACCTATTTTTCACATATAACATCTAATAAGATTTATTGCCATATTTCACTCGTTTGCTGTGAATTCAGGTAGTGCATTAATGGAACAATGAGATAGACCCTTGACTTGGTAAATACAGAATCAGAAGAAAAAAAAGATTTATGTAAGAGCCTATAAAAACAAGATAGTTCAGAAATCATGCAGCTGCTCTATTCCTGATTCTCTTCATTGTGTCTCAAGATGGACAGATATCAGACAGCCAGATATCTTACATTATTAAATTTTGTAAAGTTTGGGCATAAGGGAGAAAAATGGCCAAGATTAAATGGCAGTGTTAACTTTACTGTTTGTCTCCAGACACTAAATCACTTAATGTGACACAGCACTCCCGGGAGTTTGAATAGTTCTAAAATTAATGCTGTTTAAGAAAAAAGTATCCTTTAGGCATATTGCAATATTTATAACGGTAGTTGCTCTTTTCTCAGAATATTTAACCTTGGCAGAGACATTCCTCTTGTTCTAAATAGCATCTATATAGTAAAACAATATCAAAATAGATCCTAAGTAGTTCTGAGGAGTAGTTCTGATCTCTGTTTTGCTTTCTGCCATGGTCAGAGCCTGGAGCTCACTCCAGGGTATACATTGGAAAGACTGCCTAATGCTCCATACTGAAAACTATCTGGAAAAAAAGAACTGTTTGGCATGAGATTTCTGCCTCTCCAAACTGAGGGCAGGTCTTCCAGAGCTTTAGAGCAAAGGTGACACAAATCTTTACAGAAGACAGAACTTTCTGTTGATAAAAAGGGAACAGCCTCCCCCAGATAACTGGGTATCCAATGAGCCTGATCCAAATACTTGCAGGAGGAAAAGGGCGTGCACAGCAGGACATTCAGTGGTCAGAGGCCATGAAAGCAAGACTTGCAACCACTTTCTAGATGCACAGTAGTCACCAACCTTGTGTTAAACAACTGAAGTAAATGACCACTGTGTTGGCTGGGATTCAGAGACATGGATCTACAAGTTCCTTGCTTCATTCAGGCAGCATGGGTGAAGAAAGGCTCCAGGGAGAGCAGGAGACTGAAACATATAGGCAGCAAGAGAGCTACTCTTTCATTTTGACATTGGGGGGGTCAATGTGAAATGCAGAAGGACTCTCATTTCTGGCAGTCAAACACTTTGATTTGGTATCACAAAACAGTTTTTAATAATTTTGATTAGATGGTCTCAAAATCACACATTTTCAAAATGGCTTTGTCATTTGTTTCTTGTTCCCTGACCTATGATTAGTTCCATGGGCTATGGAAGGCAAGATGATGAGAGACTTAGAATACTCTCAATTATTCTTCATCAATAAAATTGATACAAAAACCTGTTTGTTAATCATACTAATTCAGGACTTCACTTTTCTGTTTCACAGAGTTCCTATTTTTAACCACAGTTCAGGTACACTGCGCTATTACATATGCCAGCTCTACATCTCCTAGGCAGCAAGATCTAGTGCACACAAATAAGAGGATTCATTTAATTCTCTCCAGAGTCTTCCTAGTGTAGTATCTCCTGAAGAAAATGGAGAGATTGCAGAAGCGAGCTTTTAACTCATTTATACAGTTCAGATCTCTCATCTACTGATCAATCACTCTTATCCAAAATTTCCACTTTTTCTCTTCTGGTAAATTTATCATCAGGAGACCAGTCAAAGTCCAGACTTGAAAGAAAGACCAGCACCCTTGTCAGAATGTAGGTAAGAATCTGAAAACAAAATGAGAACCTCTTCATCAAGAACAATGGGCTTAATGAGGAAAGCAGACCATCAGAGAAACCCTTGCAGGCTTCAAGCATTTGCAAATAAACCTATCTCCTTTAAAAAAAACCAAATCATGTTTGTACATGTAGAGAATGCCACTGTTATATCAAGTTATGTCCACTAGATGGACGTCATTTTTAAGAAGTTGAGAGATTTGAGTCTGCACAGGCTGTGTGGCTCAATTTAACAATTCCCTGCATTGCACTTTCTTTTCTGTGTAACAACAGAGACTTGGGTAGCAAGAACTGAATATAATCGTCTCCACAGATGATCTGATATGTCCAGTCTTATGTTGCTATTGCCTAGGCAAACACAGGCACTGACTGTCACTCTTGCTGAGAGTTTGCCCCACAAGGTAAGAACTGCTGGTTATTTTCTCCATTTTAATAACTCACTTCAAATTAGGCACTACTTTTGGTCTAGTACAATCAAAACTCATGATTCAGTGTGCCTCTAAAATCATAACTCAAAATCAGTTTTCAAAAATTATCTTTAAAAATTAGTTCATTTGGATTTCCTACTAGAACCTGGGTTCCTGAGCTTTTGGGTTCCTTCTGGTTTTACCCTGGACTGGGTGTTTTTTGGTATGGACTGTTTGGAAAACACCATTTCAGTATTTTCTCAGTAACTGTGAGAACAGAATTTGTTTTGCATTTTAAATGAAAGGTAAGGAATGTAAAAAATAATAATTGTGTGACTCACATACTAGATATGTAAACCCAGAAAATACAGTGTGGTTTGCAACAAGAATACAAGTTGTGGCAAAACTGGAAGAAATAAGTTTCTTTTTCTGACTCTTTTAGGCTGACATTTGCATTATACACTCAGGCACTTTGGTAAACACATGCAAACATGTGGTCCTGCTTGAAACCATGAATATTTTTAAGCAAAGACTTGAACTATACAAGCCCCTTTTGAACAACCTGCAAAATAAGCCTAACTACTTCTGGATCAGAATGGCACCTGGGCTCAAAAACAGAACTAAACTTATCAATGGATTTCTCCAAGATATCCTGAAACACTGAACCTCTGAGAGAGGCATTATGCAACAGAAGCATGGAAATGCAGAGCAGGCTCAAAGTAAGAGTGTATTAGTATTGTAAACCATAGAAATCTGCAGGATCAGAGATGTGATAAATTCAGTTTATGAGATCACCCAAAAGTTTTTTACATTACTGCTACTTCTACCTTAAGGATTGGTTCTGGTTTACTTGAACAAAGTGCTTATTTTAGCCAGAGTACACATGATTTTGTCAGTCAAAGATCTGGCTGGCAGTATAAGCTACCACTGGGTATGTATTAGATGAATATCCTGCTAATTGATACTTGAGAATTTACAATTTCTAGCAAGGCAGTCTGGGGCCAGGCAGCTTGCAGGTATTTATGCCACTGGTTCAGCTGGTAACCTTGAGAATGAAGGTAGGGCCTGTAGCAAGACCTCTTGGTTTGGGGGGGCAAGAGAAGGAGCACAGGGGAGCAAGTGGTCTGATGGTATTACATGGCAGGTAACAGGAAAGATCTAGTGGGAAAGGTAAAGGATATAGGGCATAGACCTGTATATACTAACTTCATTATCCTAAGGATCACGGAAAAATTTACTAGTGGACCAATCTATATCTAGCATAGTTTTAATAAAAAATAAAGTTAAAAAAACTTTATTTAAAAGCTGTTTGTATAGCATGCAGAGGAAATACAGATTCAGAGAATGTAAATTAATATTTCTAGAATTCTGCTATACAAACAGGTGTTTAAATCACCAAGCTTCTGAAAGATAAATATACACTTAAAAATTAATGAAAATATTCACTTAAAAATTAATGAAAAATTATGATCTTACACAGATGAAGAACAACTGCTCTAAAACCTGTGAAATTAAATTGCTTTTATATACCCTTGTTCTTTCTATAGCCTTACCGTGGAATAATATTTTCATTTCAATTGAATCAGCAGGTTCGTATTGTTCTTCAGAGTAAATCTTTCATATCTCAGGGTAGCCATGAGTAATTGAGTCTCTCAAATGAAAAATCAAAACTGGGGCAATTTTAGCTGGGTAATATGGCCACTGTTCCTCAATGAAAATAAAAATACTGTTCCTAACTGTAGTCATACTGAATGATGCCTCTCCGTGCTGGATGAGAGGAAGTAGAAGACATTTACATGGTGACCCTAACCCATGGCATTCAGTAGAGCTGTAGAGGAACTGATACTGACTCCTCAGGTACCACACCAGCAGTCTCCCAACTGCATA
Organism: Heliangelus exortis; assembly: GCF_036169615.1. Classification (NCBI taxonomy): domain Eukaryota; kingdom Metazoa; phylum Chordata; class Aves; order Apodiformes; family Trochilidae; genus Heliangelus; species Heliangelus exortis. The sequence goes on from NC_092422.1 coordinate 103,491,370, forward strand.
TTTTGGGGAGCACAGGAACAACAAGCATCACAGAAAGGGAAGATAGTATAGTATCCCTCTTTGAACACCTGCAGGAAAAAAATGAAAATTGCCTGATTTAAGACTTGCTGGGACAGCCTGAATTGCAGGAGGAACCAGGCCTCAAGAATGAGGCTGTGCCTTCTTGGATGTAGGTAGATAAAACTACTTCAAATAAAATAGGTTTAACTTCCTGATAAAAGCCATCAAATGTGATCATAAAACAGTTCCACAAAGTATCAAAACTGTAAGTTTTATTCTGCATTGCAATAATATTGCTTGTTTGATTGGTTTTTTGTTTCATTTGTTTTAATGGGGATACCTTTATTACCATAATGGGCCTAAATCATTTTGGATCACGTTCATGTAAATTGAAAGAAAACCCAGGACAAGAGCAAGTGCTGAAGAAAATCTCTGATTAAAAGTGAGTAATACAGATGTGCCATATTGCTGGGGAGTAGTTGCCACAGGATAGTCAGTGATATGGTATCAATCAAGGGCACAGCAGAGAAATTCATAGTGATGACTTACCAGTGGAAAGCCAGGGGAAAATATCAAGTCTCTTCTAGGCATGTATAATATGGATATATAAGTACAAAATGAAATGCAAACAACCCAAGCTAGCTGAACTGTATTCAATCATACCTTCCATTTATTTATCTACTTCTTTTAAGCATATTAATCTATCATTTTCATATTCATTCTGTAACTTGAAGCAAGGTATCCTTTGAATGATGATTTCATTAGGATTTGTTCTGCCAGACAGCGATGCCTCGAGAGTTATATATCACATTAATTCTGTCACATCTTTGCTTTACATCTATATTTATTTCACACAGATTATGAAAAAAAATCTATTTGATGGTAAGTAAAGGATGCTATTTTCATGTGTTTCTCATGATTTAGATGAAAGTTGAACCTTCAAAACAAAACACAGTTCACAAAATAGGACTGTCTACAATGCTTACTGAATGACACTGTCACTTATTAGAAAATTATTACAAAAGACAAGAATCACCTTATTTTGAGACAAAAGGCAACAATACTTTGAATTAAAATATCACTAAATAAGACACAGATTGGATGAACAGTTGGTGATAATAATGTTTTATTTTCTTCTCTTGGATGATAATCTGATTTGGAAAAATATCCATACCTTACAATGCTTTCTTTCCATTGGAATGTCAGCTTGAATCTGCCATGGGGATGAGTCCAGACACTGAAAAAAAATAGTTTTGTTCCTATTATTTGTGACATCATCTTATGAAGTCTCCAAGTTTGAAAACAATCAGAGCAAACACACTGGCTATCACACAGTATGCAACTAGAATCTAAAGGTGTTAATGACAGCTTATGTGAACACATACAAGTTGCTTTTTGTACTAGTTACACTGGGCACCACCAACATCATCACTACAATAAGATTAAGTTCATTGGAAGTTGCAAAACTTGCTTTTCTGTCTGAATTTCTGTCAAGGAACCTTCATTCAGTGTACATATTCAAACAGTAGATTATGCTGAGTTCTGTGCTATCACCTTACCATGTGGTTTTCAGCTGTATGTCTAGGTAAGGCTGAAGACCACCTTGACAGCTAGAGAGCAGGCAAATATATGCAATGACCAATTTTTGTCATAGCTTAGACCATCCTCCCACTCCACTTGTTAAATCTTCAAGTAAACCCTCACTACCTTTAGAAGCTCTTGGAAAAGTTAACACTTTCAAAATACCCATTAGCACAAACTTTACATGCTTCTTACCACAACCCAGTCATTCCTGAAGTTATATTAAGCTGCTCTCTCCATAATACAAAAGCTATGAGAAAGGTCATAACTGTCTTACGTCAGCGCAGTGGTGTTTTGGAAGAGAGGGGAGTCATAGGGGCGGCTCCTGTGAGAAGCTGCTGGAAGCTCCCCCGGTTCCAATCGATCCCCCACCTCTGTCCAAGGCTGAGCAGATATGGGGAGCTGGAAGTGCCTCTGTGAGTAACATATTCAAGAAATGGGAAAATGAAACCGCAGAAATATAAGAAAAGGACCTGCCGAGCAGAACAGGGGATTAATTGAGAGAGCAATGTCAGAGAAAAGACACCGAGGTCAATGAAGGAGAGGGAAAGGTGCCCAAGCAGAGATTTCCCCACAGCCCGTGGTGAGATGGCAGCTCTGCCCCTGCAGCCCGTGGAGGAGCGCGGTGGAGCAGTCTCTGAAGAAGCACGGTGGGGTAAATGTGGATTTGTAGCCCCTGGGCAGATGTGAAGCAGCAGCCTGTGCAGGATCATGGAGAGGGTCAGATGTGGCTCTGCAGCCATGTAGGATCCCGTGTGAGAGGAGGTGACTGCTCCCGCAGCAGCCGTGACTCTGTGTGCAGCCCAGGCGGGAGCAGTCTGTGCCTGAGGGACTGCACCTGTGGGAGGGACTCGTGTCCCAGGGGTTCCTGAAGGACTCTCCCGGGAGAGGGACCCCGCGTTGGAGCAGGGGAAGAACGTGAGGAGTCCTCCCCCTGAAGAGGAAGGAGCGGCAGAAACTCCGTGTGGGGAACTGACCCTAAACCCCTCCTGCCCCTGCCCTGTGCCCTGAGGGGGAGGCAGCAGGGAAGGGATCCGGGACCGGGAAGATGGGAGGGGTGGGGCTGGAAGGTGTTAAGATCTGGACATGTTTCCTCTTTCTCCTTGTATATTAAATTTTTTTTTCCTTCCTAAATTGAACCCGTTTTTTTCCTGTTACTGTAATTGGGGAATGAAAACCTCCATGACCTTGTCTCAAATACCAAACCTTACGGTGGATTTTGTCCTCTCTGTCCCATGGTGGGAGGGAGGTGAGTGGGTGGAAGTCTGGTTGACACCAGCTAGGCCTAAACTGTGACAGTGATAAATCAAATAGTCACCAGAATGCTAAGTAATAGTAACAAACTCAATTTATCTGTTCTGTTGTGGGGTCCTTCCATTTGAAAGGGAGATGGAATGGAATACATTCAGTTTGAGGACTCTGTACTCAAAACAGGCAAGAACATTTGCATTAGTCCAGTGTGAAGAGCCATTCACCATCCAAAACTGAAAGTGAATTAGATCCTAGAAGTATCTCTACTCCAGTAGACAAATTCTGTCAGTTCAGTTAGAATGAGAATATATATTAATTTTCCTGTAGGGACCCTTTGGAACTTGACAATGGAGGCTGCAGGAAAAAAATGTGATGAATTAGCCTATTCTTTCCTATAATACAACCTTTCCCTCACCAAAAGTATCTAGGAAAAAAGGCATAATATGGGAGGGAACAGAACGGGCAATTCATCATTTCTCAATCCTTTGAGGCTTTCACCAGCATCATTTGCTGTCATCGATCTCTTCCAGAGAAAATGGGTCCTTGCCACCTGGTTTAAACAGTAGCTGTCAGTATACTACAGTGCTGAGCTAAACCCATCTGCTTAAAAAAACATTTCATGTTCCTGCATCAAGGACACTGAAGAGAGCTCTATTAAAAAAAAAAAATATATATTATTATGAAGAAAGATGCGCTTGGTTTTAAATTAGTAACTATGGTATAATAGATTAAATTTGAAATAGGAAACACTGATGATGGAATAACTAAAAGTCTGTTGAAAACAGGTAAAGAGTTTGTGGTTTGCCTAGTAGTTACCAGGATACCTTAGGTGCCCAGCACACTGGTTCAAATTTTGGGCTGTGCTAAATACTGATTAACAGCTTTTCACCTCCACTAGCACAAAATGTTGACTTTGTTCTAAGCACACAACATATCAAGATTATAGTGACATGGAGGTGCATCACAGGCCCTACAACTCACTGTTCCCAGTCTCTGTATTTTCCCCACGTAACGGATACATTAATTTATATTTCAGATTCAGTCCCTAAGAGAGTGCCGCATTCAGTTCAAAAGATAGGGCTCTGCACATGCAGTAGAAGATCTTGATGTTGTGGTACATGGAAGACCTTCCATATACTAAAAATGTAAAGCTTTAATGGACCACAGAGGCTCATTCCAACTTTGTGCCATGAAGCCTGTAGGGTAGGTATCATCCTGGGACTTTGCTGCTTCTGATTCACAGGCATGGAGTAGGACCCTGCAACCTGTGAAAAACCACATACAGTGGCTCCTCACCAACACACATTCACAAAACTGTTCAAGACCTTGAGTGCAGAAAGCCTATGAGGAAATTACTGCACCTTGCCTGCTTGAACACTGCAGGAACAGGCCCCAGCTACTTGTTTTTCTCAGGTTCTGCCACAGCAAGGTTTGTTGCTAGCTAGGGACTTCTGTTAGTTTCAAAATAAACCTTTCTTTTGTTCAAAGTCCTCAAGCTTACCTCAGGTGGAAAAAAGCCTCAAACTTTGCACTCAGTGTAGCATTTCTTTAAGAACAGAAAAGGCAGTAAATTGATGCAAGTCTAGAAATTGCTGCATTAAGTCTGCTATACACAACCCACACACAACAACATAAGGGTAATGTAAAAACATGCATTAGGGAGGAAGAATATTAGATCCATCTCTATTCCTATGAAAAGATGAGCTGAGAGCTGATGGTGGGTGAGTACTGTTAGCAAAGCAGACACTTCACTATCTGTGGGTGAACATTTCATGCATGCTCTTTATTATAAAGCCCACTGAAAACTTAAAGCTGCTTTTCTGAAGGAGCTGTTGTGTAACTATGACATCCGGGGTTTTCAGTTGCTGCCCTGTTTGAACTGGTTATGGAACATTAAACCCACAAGGGTCCACTTCAGCTGTTTACAAACCCTCTCCACACTCCTCCACCATCCAAGCTTTGTCAAAAGGCTCCAGTTTAGTGCTGGGGCTGGAGGCTCAAGCCTGACTTTCTTGGATAAGCACGTCAATGCCACAATGGGCTGCAGCAGGAAGGAACTCTCATTTAAAACACAGAATATTCTCAAGGACCTGGCAGAATCAGAACTGTTGTTTTCAGAAGTTTAATCCACTTCTGTACATTTGGAAACACCCAAACAAGCTGGGCCCATAAAAAGGACTTTTGATTCCACATACATGTAAACCTATATATGCCTATAGCTGTGCAAATTATATAACTTGCTGGTATATTTGGAAACCTACACCAAACTTTCTTCTACTTGTGTTTCATTATTAATATAGTCATGTGTTTGATTATAATATACTTCCATGATTAATATAATAGGAATCATGAAGTTGGTCCATGCATGTCATGCTTTACTAAAAAATTCAAATTAATAAATCAAAACAAAGCATTCCCTTCTTCTGTTCACATCTCATAAACACACTTTGATTTTGCTATTGAATATAACAATGGGTTTATCTACACAGTTACACACATAGATAAGGCACTCTCAACTCAGTGCAGCTGCTAGAACTTAGAGTTCCTATGGAGGGAATATGCTGTCACAAAGTGTTTTGGGTGCCCAGACTGTAGGGAGTAAAAAAGCAATTAGATAATTCAAGTGAAAGAAAAATCCAGCAAGGTCTTATTAAACTAGTTCTGGATCTGGACCACCATTTTTGGATCTGGATGCCTTTGAGTTGCAAATGACTGGAAGCTTTGGAAAAGTGCTGGGAAAATAATAGTTTAGGTATTCCTTCTGTTTATGATCTATCTTAAGCATCAAGCCAGTGTTAGAAAAAGAGACTGGATGAAACCCAAGGCTAGCCATATTTTTGACTGACAAACCACTGCCTTTCTTGTGTTCAGTTTCTTATGATATAGATTGAAAATATCTCTGCTCTCCTGATTTCAGGGTTTGTGTAGCTACCCGCCCTCAGTAACAAGTCAAAATATCAATAAATTATATTTATGGCAGAAATTACTTTTCATAAAACACTGAGAAAGCTTGCTTACCTTTCTGCAACCATGGCTTTTTAAGCTGAATTCTTCCCTTCCAGACTCACTGTAGGAGTTTGTGGAAGCAGAGTATCAATAGGTTCAAAAAGCAGATGTATTTATTAATGGACAATAGGTCCATAAATGGATACTAAGATGAAGAGACAGGAATGTTCCCTTGATATTCCTAATCTAAAATGTTTTACTCTGAAGGAGTAAAAAAGGGAATGAACATCAGGATGCAGATGGGCTCATATGTTCTTTCCAAACAGTTGCTCCAATTGCCCCAGCCACAGACACCAAAGAGCTGGGGCAGCAGGAAATTTCTTGAATTCTTATCACCACAACAATTACAAAGAGGGCACCTGGGTAACTCAGCTGTTACTTCTTTCTCTAATGTGCCTTGAATACTGAGTAAAGAGGGCACAATCAAAGAGATGAATATGGAAACAAGCAAGCAATCTCAGCCAGATATGTGCTGCAGGTACTTCTTTGCTGGTTTAGTCAAGGGTCTGTTACTCTCATAGCAGCAGAGGAGAAGTGAGCTGCTTCTATATTTCAAAGCCCTTATGGCTTTGTCATTTCTTCATTCTGTCCAGGATGGAACCATGAGCACTGGAGCTGCAGAGAGGAGGGTATATTGCCAAACCAACATAGCCCGCAGAAAACTGGTTAAAGAGGCAGTGCTTCCAATTAAGGATAATCATGGAAGTCATTACCAGGATATCCAGTGCAGAAACAGCAAGCAGTTCAAATACAGCACAGAACGAACACAGCACCACAGTTCCATGATACAGGCCAACAAAGCCTGTAGAAAAAGGGAAAAAAAAGAATTAAAGCTGGGTGTGCAGGGTAGGTCCAGGGAAACACTTTCAGATGCATTTTTTTGACTCTAACTTTCTGAGAATGATCTATATATTTTTGGCATCTATGAGACTCCATGAAGTGTAAAACAGGCACACGTATTCATTAATACAGTCTTAGCCACCACAAAGGAGAAAGAGTACATAAAAATTATATCAGACTTGACTGATCATTACACAACAAAAATCTTTGTTTAGGGAAGAAAAATTTTATATTTCTAAAAAAATAATACCTGCAAACAGCTGCCACCATATAGTCATCTCATTAATTAAGGCTTATATTAGTGATAAAATGGACAGGTTACAGCTCAAGTAATTGCACAGAAATGTTTGAGCATATAGATAATTTTGTGCTTTGCATGGCGATAATAGACACTTGGACCCGAGACTTCATCTGCCCTGAAAGAAAAGGGTTTTCTGCAGCTTGAGTAACTCTGATCAAACTGAATTAAAATTAAGTAGGTCAGGTACTACCCACAGTTGTGTAGTTACAGCAACATGGGTCTCAGTGCCAACTGATGGGCTGGATAGGTACCAAACCACTCTGGCAGCTGCACTGTATTCTGTGCAGTTGCAGCTATTTTTAGAGGGACCCAAAGAGCTAATTTAAAGCTAATTTGTGAAATGCTACGTGAGCAGCAGTAACAAAGCAGCAGAGTCCCACTACGAGTGATGCTTAGTATTGTTCCATTCATTATGTTTCGGGTCCTGGGTCAGAGGAAATTTGAAACCAAATAAAATTGATGGCCAAAGGCTTGGGGACTACAAGCATCAAAACCACAATGCATTTCTAGACAAGCCCAGGAAGATTAAATAACATTTACCTGCATGATTAATAATGTTTTCAAGACAGTAAAAAACTTTCTGCTTAGCCTACCAGCTCACCTGTGCAACTCTACCGGACCTGACTTTGATTTCTCTTCAGCCCATTTGAAGCAACAAAGTTACGCTGCTAAAAAGTCAAAGCAAGGTCATTATCAGGTGGTTGCTACTGCATTGTTTACATGCTGATAGGATGTTATGAAAGCACAATGTCATTCCAAAATGTTCTACAGCACAATTTCTGGTATCTGAAATACATTCTACAATAGGCTAATCACTGATAAAAGCCTCTAAGATGTTTCTGTTTTTACCTGTACAAAAGCTACTAAGAAGAATAACAAGCTCGACAACTCAGTTCTTAGGTGAGGTGAAGTATGTACAGGTTGATGTGCTTTTGTTACCTAAGCACTAATGGCAATTTCTGAAAAGGAATCCAGGCAAAGTGGCACATAATAGATCAGCTATATAAGTATTAAGTCATGTTAAAAGTCAGGCAAGTGACTAACAGTGACATAAATATAATCCATCATCTGGCTGTGGTTTTAAAGAAATTAGCTAGTACCATTTACTGCATGAAAACAAAGAAGATATCAAATGATTTGGGGGAACAAATAGCATTTAAATATTCAAGATCAAAGTTTATCATGTGTTATCACTCTCGGTTTTACAGAATCCAAGAAATGAAGAGAAGCTTCTGGAAATGTCAACCACAACATCAATTGCAGATTCAAGATTAACTCAGGAATCTTGCCTCAGAGTAACGTACATGTGACTTATTTACCCTATGACAGTGACATAGGGTACCTGTTTGTGAGGAAGAGAGTGCAAGAGTCTGTACCTTGACACATGCAACATAGCCAGCTGCATTTCAATACAACTAATCATAACTTAACCAATGATAGCCTAATTGTAAAAAAAAAAAAAAAAATCCCTTTAAAGGAATGAAGTGTTCCCTGCAATAGGATGTTGAAGTCATACAACCAAATTCCCCATCAGAAGGCAAATTTGCTCATAGCTACCTACAGCATGAAGAAGTGCTGGATTAATCTGTTTTTACTATATGAGCATACTTCAAATTTCAGCTTTGGGAAATTCTACTAAATTTTTAGTAGTCATCTCACAGATGATTTTTCTAATCTAGAAGAACTCAGCTGTCCCTTGGGAATACAGCAACACAGCTGCATTTTTGTACGGTAAGATGTAACCAATAAAGTAAAGTAACCAATACCTCTCGCACATACCTTGCCAACGCAGGGCCACTTAGGACCTTACATGGCTTCATCCATTAAATGTGTCTGCACCTACCATGAAGACTCAACAAATCCTGATTTACTATGGATATACTCAGTGCATGTAATAATTCCATGGGTCTACCTGGCTTATGACTAAAGCAATGATTTGCATCATATGCACAGCAGTTCTGCTGCTAGGTTGCTCCCTGCCTCTGTGACGAGCACCTGAAAAGAAGATGGGAAGGGGCAACTTTCACCAAGCATTTCTCCAGCCAGAGGCTTCCTACAACATACAGGTCCTGTATATCGTGTGTGTCTAATGCTTAGTGATGCCAAGTTGAATGCTGCCTGCCATGCATTAGCTGTTTGGCCAACAGCATGTTTCCTGTTACTTTCCAGTTAATTGTGATTTGATCACCCTCCATGTAAATCCCAGGATGTAAAGACAAAATATTCATGCTCTGTCCCCTATGTCCCCTTATCCTCCTCACTCTGGTGTACTTGCTAACTATCAGTCTTATTACCAAACAGAAATTACCCAGGCATAAAATGAGGATGACACACTTTAAATCCTGTATACCAGTTTCCTACTCACTTGCATAATAATTGTTTTTCATGTAGTTAAAACATATTCCTACCAATGCAACATATTTCAGTCAATCCAGAGACAGAATGTTTTCTAATGCAGTTATAATTCACAAAGATTACCTGACATTTTTTTGTGTGTCCTCCTTATCCCTGCCCCTTTTCAGGTTGGAAAGTAGGGAATTCCACTGCTGCAGGTAGCCTGTTCTTCTGATTTCAAAGGGAAACCTGCAAGAAAAGGACTGTGTAAAGAAGTTGTTTAGGATAAAGAAGATGCAAGAGTGTCAAAAATACAGATTCCTAGAAACTTGATGAAAGCTGAGGTTTTTTCCCTGAATTTATTTTAGGACAAATAGTGAGAGCCCCTGAGCTAAAAGAAACCTTATTTGCTGAAGGTAAGGATGCTATTTCATACATAGACTACATACCAATCATGAAAGAAGTTTTGAGCCATTCAAATAATTGTTTTTTACATTATTTCAGACATTCATTTATGATACTGGTTATATAGCGTGTTGGGTTTCATACTTTACAAATAAAAAGCTTCTCTTTAACTCAAATAAAAATGGACGGGTAGCAATTACTTGAGAAACTTAAGAGAGCCAAAATCTGTATGGTGACCACTAAAAAGCAACTTGCAGGGTACAACTGGTGATATGAGAATTCAGTCAGGGGCAAGAGGAATTGTGATGGAAGAGTCAGCTCTCAGAGCTCTATGAGAGCAGGGAAACTTGCAGAGTGCCAAGCTACACTACATGGGGCATGATTTTGACAAGTGTCATCTGATGACACTTATGATGATGATGATCATATAGATTGGTGGTAGCAGTGGGGATATTAATGAGAAGGTCTGTAAATACCTGTCTGTAAAAACTTTAGTTATGAATATTAACCAGCTACTAAATCATACCAGAAACTCTTATTAGGCACTTCATAAAATCATAAAAACTTCCAAAATGGAAGCATAGCACACATTATATGTAGATTTCATTAATGTCCCTGGTACACAACTTCATAAAATTTTAAATATAAACACATATATTTTCAGCTAATGACAAATGTTAACACAGGAAAACTTTACAAGTGCAATTATTATTGCTAGATTGATACTTTCCAATAACAAATGTACTTCCCACAGCAGATAGTCTCTCTGGTGGAAAAAAAATGACTGGAAAAATGTTAAGGTAGAATATATAATTTCATTGAACAGGTATATATAACTCTATTTTGCCTGGACAAAACTGTAAGATACACATCTGGACAGCACCAATAATAGCTCTATTCTTCCACAACAGTTGTGATGAGCAGGATGTTGCTTTCTTGAAATGCATAGCCTCATGAGGTGGGATGATAGTGGTGGGGTGTACAGCTCACCATTTGTTTAAGGCTCACAATTAATTGAGAGATGAATCATTCAGTTATGATGTAGAAAGAAATTAAAATTGATGATCCTCTCAAGGCCAGGCCATGCAAGTAATGACTGAGCATAATTTTCATCTGTAGGCGCTTTAAATTAGTTTACATGAAAGAAATTGTACTTTTTCCAATGATAGGATGTTGCCATTCCTGAAATCATCACAGCTGGCAATTTCAGTTGAGTTCAAGAATTAAGTTTACATAGATCCCATCTTTATCTGCCTAGAGATACTTGTCTGGGGTCAGGTCCCATATACATCAGAAAGGTAGCATATGGGAACATCTTGTAGTTGTGTATTCTGCAATTCTATGGATGCAGAGAAAATCATGTTTCAGAGCTCATGTTTATTAAAGCTTCTATAATTAGAAAATACATATGTTTTCTTTATGCACATAATGTAAACTCTGTGTAGAGTAAATGAAGTAACAGTGAAGAGAAAGTTTCCAGCACATGATTTCTGCATGTGAATTTTAAGTGTCTGGATACCATTCTGAATAATTAACTAATGTTTTCAAAAATCATCTATAAATATAGCTTAGCAAATTTTCTACAAGCAAACCTGTCTCACTACAGAGAAGTATATCTAATCTTTTTCATGCTGAAAAGATGAACATTTCGTTATATCTACATGCTTGCTGTAAAAGTACTGTATAAATGCTAGAAAGAATCCTGTAGAATTTGTTTTTTTAACTGAGCAAGGTGGCAGAGACCTCTTGATCTCAAAGGTTATGCTTCACTGTGAGTTAACCATTCCCTTGTGAGGGGAATGTTTCCTTCTACTTATTGATCCTGCAGAACACATTAAAGCAGGTTTGGCTCTGTAATAACCACAGATTCATTGACTTCCCAAACAGTGGTGGTTTGCACCCAAGCTGCCCAAAATGTGAGCATCCATACAGGTGTGCTGTAAGAACTCAGCCACCATATGAGGAGGTGTCAATAGCAGAAGAGGACCCTCCCTCTAATGAAACTGAGTTTGAAGCTAGCAGCACAAACATCTGGATTGCACTGTACTATTTCTGCCTTGGTAAGATCTTCCCTCACACAAAAAGGACCATTGCTGCCTGAAGCCACTTGAAGTAGCACAGAGATGTTCAAATCAGCTTTAAACGTAGCAGCTCAGCCACTGTACTGTAGCCACTGCAATGCAGAAATCCCACTTCTCAGTAGGGTAATTTGATCTGTGAGTGCTCTGTGTTGTCATCGCTGTCAAATAGTGATGCCCTGACTATTGCTCTTGAACTTAGTCTCTTTTATATTTATGGATTTCACTGCTTGAGATATTTTAATTGTGTTCTGTTGCCAAAGGCTTTCTAATACCTTGATGATGTTTTATGGAGAAACAGAAGTTTCTGGTTGCTTGCAGGACAAGATGACAACCTGAATAATTGCATAGCTTAGGAAGATGATATCTGAGCATATGCCTAACAATTTCACATTCACATTTGATAACCTCATAATTCATAAGAACAATCTAAAAACACAACAGAAATGCCCCAGTGGCTTTGATATGTTTTTTTAAAGGCAATTAGCATACAGGCTTCCTGATATTCATAGCTATCGAGCCAGCTTTTAATACAAATTAATTAGATGCTGATAAAGAATAAAACAGTTTGATGCACTGGTCTCAGTTGAATTGTCCCTGTCAGGACTATTTTGCTAGGTGAGATTTTTGTATCTGTCAAATCATGGTCAGCCTGTGTCATGGGCAGTATTTGTTGAGGTGACTATTTCAAATCATACCTTTTGCATTTTTTAAGTACAGACAGCCCCTCAATCTCATTCACAGGGCAGTCCCACAAGCAGTTGTGCCAGCATAGTTCGGAAGACAGGGACAAGGTCTGTGGCACAGAAGTTGAACTGGGGAAGCCTGCTGTCTAACATTGACTTATGGCACCTAACATTTAATACTGACAGATTTATGGCTGCATTAGTATGTAATTAGCAAAATTCCTAAGGAAGGAACACATTCAAATGAAAGACTGGAGAGAGAATATCTTTTGCTGCTTTTTTTTTTTTTTTCCAGCTTTTCGATGAAGTTTGATCTGCAACGTGGCCATCTTAATGTTTGGAATAGATGATAAACTGTGGATAATGTTATGCGGAAAATAATAGTTATAGATGAAGAAAGAGGTTTGATTTGTCACTTCCAGTCCTACTAGCACTGTTGAGTAAAATGCACTTTCCCCTCACATATGATGTGGTCACAAATGTGCAGCTGAGCAGCATTCCCATCTAGATCAAGACTTCATCTGGCCCTGATACAACTACTGCTAATTCATGCAATACAGATATTGCTCTCATTGAAACCCATCTCATACATTCATTATGTTTATACTATATGTACAAAGTCAACCACAAAAGCCAAAGGAATGCTGTATGGCAGGCTTGAAATTTTATTATTTACAGAGGTCCTGCCATTATGCATTTTCAGTTTTCACCTCTCTTGATGGTTATTGAAGACATGTACATGAGTATATACATATATATATATATATATACAGGTAAGATCCTCAGATAGTGAAAAACTGAAAGTCTGGCTCAAGTCAGAAATATATCAGTTTACACCACCTCAAGATTTGATCCAGGTTTTGTGTTGCTCAAAAGCTTGCTTGAAGTCAGCATTCACCGTCTGGTTGCCAGAAACAGTGAAGTATGTCTGCTTGAAGGAAATAAGCAGCAGGAGCAGAGGAACCCTTAACCCACAGAAGATCATATATTTCAGGGAAATGTACTTAGTAATAAAAAGCAAATGGAAAGATATGATGAAAACAATGTATTAACAGAACAGGGTGTTTAAAAAATTAAAGAAAAGCTGTTTTTTCTATTATTTACCAGTAATTTTAAACAGAAATTATTTATTTTCAAAATTATATTTAGATTATTATACGAGTTAATGCACATGAGAGTAGATAACACAGCTTAGGTAAAAAAAGATGATTTACCTAGTGACAGAGAAGTGTCAAAAGACTAAAGCCACAATATAAAAATTGACATGATATTAATAATGTGTACAATTAACGTGTAGAGTCTATTATTTTATATTCAGCTAATTACTGCTTCATTTCTTTGTTTCTTCCAACATTCAAACACTACATTACTGTGCATTTGTCTTTTGTTGGCACAAAATAATAATGAAACCATTAAAATGCACACACAAATGAGCCAAAGCTCCCACAGGATTTACTTCATCAATATATCTTAAAGAATTATCTTTAGTCTTGCATTTTAAATAAAGTTGCTGCTGAGCTGTGTTTAGAAATTGGGATGACTTTTGCAATTGCAGAACTTCTTACATCTCTTTGAACTATTTCACTGATATTAATTCTTCCTCTGTGGTTTTTAAGTATTTCAGTATCTCATTATTGGGCTAAAAAGTCTGATGATTTTTAAGCATCTCAGAAAACTATGGCATACATTTTCCTATATCATCTCTATTTTGATATAGAAGTTTCTCGTTTTGAAAAAAGTAATATGAAGCAGGTCAATTATGCTATACTCAGTCACACAGACATCCTGGTGAAGAAGGATTATTTATAGAAATGGGAGGCAGTAATAAATGCATGTGACATATATTTTTGACATTATTTCAGTATAAAAAAAAATTACAGCTACATTTATATATACATTCATATAGAACTTCTCTAAATCATAGGCTAACTTCTCTTCTGCTCTAAAGCAAAAAACTTCACTGAAGCTTCTGTAGATTCATCCAGCAGTTTCAAGAACCATTTACTACTGTGAAAGCCTGTACATTTTATTTTTTTTTTTTTTTGCCACCTTGTGGACTAAATTCTGTTTAAAAACAGCAGTGCAATCAAGTGCAAAGCAGAAGAGGACTTACCTGCTTTGTTTTCTATGAAATTATCAACTGGTAGCAAAAACCTTGTTATTTCAGAAGAGGGTTGAAAAAAGTCAACTTCTAAAAAGTTATTCCAGTCATTTAATAAGCAGATTTATTTTCTAAAGGAAATCAGCCAAACAAATGGTAATTATTAACAACAATTAAGAAAAAAGAAAACTGAATTAGTAAAAAAAATATTAATCCTCCTTGATAGAAAATGTTCATAATCCAATGGAGCTACCAATAAGCTTTAAGGTTTAGAAGAGCAAGTATATGAACTGACCTGTATTTAATCATTAAGGTCTCTCTGTAGAAGGAAATGGACTATATTATAAAAGGCATATGCATCAGACACATATCTATTCATGCCAAATGTTTTACTGTATTATAGAAGTGGAGAAGGGGAAAAAAAGATTCATTTGAAAAGAAAGTTAGTGCTGGATATATGCAACAGGCAGCACATACTACTAGCTTGTTACCACAAAAATACATAATTAAGAACAACTTTCATAACACATGGAGATGCTTAAATTTACAGAATTTTCCTAATGAAATAATATTTTTCCATATGTGACCAGGCCTTTGAATGTCAGTAGTCCACAAACCACTCCTTACCTTGCCAAAGTATCAAAAGAGGGAAGAGAACTGTATTCTATCTCCTGTCTTGATTTATTAATCGTATGTTTTACATTTCTTTACAGAGAAAATGGCCTTCAGCAATATGCACAACAGTTAAAAAATGCCAAGTAAAATCAGATAATTTTGTCATAGGTCCTTAGCTTTGGGTTGTGTCCTTGGCTGAAAAGTTCTTCCACATAACTTGGAAAGAAATAGTGTGGTTTTATTAGCCCCTCTGGAAACTTGAAAATAATTTCCTCTTATTAACAAGGACATTCTTTGTATTTAAATGGATATAATTAATACAATATTCACTGAAAAGTCTTTTTTAGAGAATAGTCAGGACCCGTCCAGAACCATTTGAGGTCTGTGGTCTAATGAAGTGCAAAACCATAATAATCAGAATTCCAAAGGTGTATAAATTAATTCTTAAAAATACAGGCCTCATAAAACACAGGTATTCAAAATTAAAGTTAAAGCAAGACAATGCACACTAAGTTGTGAATTCACTACAATTAATTAAAACCTCAAAATGTAATGTTACATTTAACATGTTAAACAGTCCATATTTGTGCTGAAGATTTAAAGCAGGCCAAGCTGCAGATCAATGGGAGAAGTCATTAAGTAGACTGAAAGACTGTTGAAGCAATATTTCAGTTTTTGGCAGCAGTAGCTCCACTTGCAGGTGTAAAGACTATTCATTCAATTGAATTATTTCAATACCTAGGTCATGCAACATTATGAACTAATTGGGTAATGAATGCAGCAGAACTTACTTCTCTTTTTTACTCTAAGAACTGTGGTAAGATCTTGTAATTCCAAAAAACCCTCCAAATATGGGAAACACAATATTTGTGTTTACTGATTATATGTAATGTCACCCTTGGCCTAGAAGCATAGAAAAAAAGTTGCAACTGAAGAATATTTAAAGTTTTGTTGACTTTATATTATTTTTTAATGTTTTTATATATTTTAATTGAATCTTAGCTTGTAACAAGATCCAAGATCTAATTGGGTGGGAACTAAATAAAGTAAACTCTGTTTCAATGATAAAAACTCTTTTTGGTGAGTATATTACTCACCATTGTCTAATAACATAAAATGCAAAAAAAAAAAATAGACCCCCAAATAATAATTAAACTGTTTTAAATATTTATTAAGTACTTTATTTTAAAAATTCTTAAATTTTCATAATATTTCCCACAGCATAGTTCTACTAGGAAATAAGAGATTTGTACTCACTTGCAATTGACATCTTTGATGGCTGCCAAATACAGTGTCGACTCCTCCTTAGAGAACTGACTATATCAGTGCAAATGCATGACAAGATTAGAACTATTGTTTTGTTTCAGTTGTTCTGATAATACATTGGAATCATAAATAATATTGATGACTTACTCACTTGAGTTATGTTTAATTCTGCAGGCTTCAGTACAATGGAAGCCTTGGTGATTGAGTTGCAACTGAGATATTACACTGCAAAAATGTCATATTTATGACATCTATCCTTAAATCTCAATGCTCAAGAAACTGAAAAGATCATAAGAATGACTGAAAAAAAGAGAATTTTGGATTTGGAGCTACACAGATGACACCATCAACATCTGGGGATGCCAAAGATTCTCAGCCTTCGATGTGATCTTAGTTTTTAAGAGAACCAAACCCATTTGCTTACTTTTTCAGGCAGGATCCACACAGTGAAATGCCCAATGCTGTCACTTACAAGAACATATATCCACCAAATCACTAATTTTAACACACCAGTGTATCAGAGGAAAACATTTCAGTCAGGAACTATGTAAGGATAATCACAGCAGGTGCAGAGCTGCACACTTTAAAGCAAGGAATTACTTAAGTCCTCTCCAAGTTAAGAGTGTTCATTGGTGACATTTCCATGCATGCCACAAACAGTTTTAAAAATAAATACAACTACATAATGACGTATGTCTTCTGTGCCCCCACCCCAGCTCACCAGCTCTTTTCCCTTCCCCATGAGTGGTCTGGTTCCCATAGCAATGAAACCACCTTCATCTGCTGTTTGTACCACCCCCACCCTGACATGCCCCAAACATACTGAATGTGGAAACTCTGGCAAGTTTACTCATATTGTTAAAATTAACAGTCTGGAGGCTAGAGGGATGTAAACTCAAACCTCCTCTCTCCGATGTATATCACTGATAGCCCTCCTGGAGTTTGAACAAACAAACAAATGCATGAAATGCCAACCATGTGTCATGAAGTTACTTCTTCACGTAACCATGGCAAAGTGTAGGCAGATAAGTAAAATTGTGATCACTTTGAATGGTTTAAAATATGTTTATTGTCATCAGAGAGGCCAACTGATGGCAGGACAGAGTTTAGACCAACTATGTGATTCAGGAGTAGAAACCTAAGTGGGGCTTGTATTTCTGCTTGCATTGGACTTTGTCAGAAAGTTTCAGTCTAAAGAGGTAATACAAAATTATATTAATTTTTTAGACATGATGTCTTTCTCTTTATCCCCTTGGCCTAAACCTCTATGCAACCAGGACCATGAAATCATAGTAAAAGGGATACAGTAAAAGTCCGTTTGCCACCTCTTTAAACCCAGTGCAGTAGGCAGCCATCAGTGGCAGCCTGCTGGCTTCCTGGACATTTCTATATAACTAAGCCAATGATACAATAATTTAAGAAAATGTTCCTAGGAAGATTTTTCTAGTTAGCAGCTATTACTGTTATGAAGAGCAACAGCAAACTAACAACATAATATAAATGTAAATTGCTAAGGCTGCTTGGAAATCTCTTCCTAACTCATCTGAGCCATGTATTTTCTCTAGCACTATCCTGTTAATAATCACATCTTCACACTAGTTGACATCTCCCAAAGGAAGACTGACATCCATTTTTTCTCCTTTCTGTGGCAGCCTGACCAAAGTTACTGTAAAACGCTATAATCACTTTTTAAAATCCATCTTACTTAACATAGTTTATTTGTTGCAGCTGTGAAACAGCATCGGTAAAGCAAATACCTATGTAACTTTGTAACCCAGTAGATGGAACTTAAATTGGCATAAGGGTGGTTTAGTTTTTTCTGAAGGAAAGATGACTAAAGCAAACACACGGGTGGCTGTTGCCACCTGGGAAAAGTGTAGTCTTTTTCCTGTCTCTATTGAGTCACACTGAATTGCAGAACACATGGACATTTGGTTGTGTGGGCCTTATTTAACAGTATTCTGGGAAACAAAAATGGTTGAATGGTACCCATATGGTTGACAACTCAATATGCCGTGTAACAAGGTAAATATTTGGCAGCAGAAGAGGGCAAGAAACAGTGTGAATATAATTCTTTCCACTTAGTCATTTAGCAGGAGTAGGTAGTTACCAGCATGCTGCCTGTTATTTGGTGGAGAATAACTACCAATACAGCCCATAATTTTCAGTACAGGAGGTACCTGAATAGTTTGAGACAGGTGCCATGGTAAGATCTACAGCTGGAAAGTAGATATAATGATGTGACTTGCAGTATGTTAAGATGTTAGTAAAAAATATTAGATTGGACTTAGTGAATGATGTCACTGGATCAAAGATCCTAAGTACAAAAAAGCACCCTAAGATTATTCACCTTTTGTTTCTATCAAGAGAGTGTTTCCATAATACGTGGTGAAGTATTTGTATGCACAGCATGTGTCTGTAACTCAGTATCAGATCAATGCCTCTAGCTGCTTCATTCCTGAGGAATCTTAAGCACTCTAAAATCACCCCTGCCTTTTCTTCTCTCTCATAAACACATGCACTTTATCAGCAAATTTTACCTATTTTTTTCTCTCTCAATGATTCCTCACAACTTTTCCTCTCAATACTCTCTGAGGAAACTTGATGTTTATAAAAGACTTAATTAAGGTAACATTTTACTCCCAAGAGGCTATAAAGCATAAAGCAACATAACACTATACCATATTACAGTTTTCAGGTTGTGTAAGTAAAAAATAATAAAAAAAAATATTTTGCACATAGACAGTTTGTGAAGATCCAAAAGCCAATGAAACCTGACCAGAGGATCCTCACTTATTTTAGATCAAATACAGATTTAGCTACCTATATTCCTTTCTACTAATGCCAAAATATCACAAGTGCAAGTATTAAGACATGGGCAGAAACCATATTCTGTACTGTGGTTATTTGAAGGATTTACAAACTGTGCTTCTCAACTGATGCAGCAAATCTTACAACAGCCCCTTTACTCAAGACAACATTCTGGAAAAATGGCAAATAAGTGTGACCAGGAAATGAACCCTCAAGCCAAAACAATCCAGAATTCCTCATTCTTTGCAAGTGTCCATAGCTCCTTCAATTATAACTAAAACTTGTAAACAGCAAAGTGTTTTACAGATGTACTAACTGGCTAATTTTTAAGTCATTGGCTAACCATCCCCTCTTTTCTTTCCTCCCTCCTCTACAAAACCCTGCAACTTAACCAGGCTTTATGAAAAAAAGAGGTGAAATTCTTCAGTGATGCTTGTGATATGGAAATAGTAATAGCACCCATGGGAACAATATTATCTTTATTATTTTATCAGTTCTGGGCTAGGGGCTGATTAACACTAACAATCATTAAAAAAAAAAAAAAAGATGACATGGAAATAATCCACAGAGATGTTACAGAAGAAGTAAAAGTGATATATTCATTCTTTCATCTTATTTGCTTCGTGGAATGCTAGCTTTCCATCTACTATTCCTCTCTCGAAATTTATATACAAATGGAATATGAAAATTAGAATAGCTGACAGAGTGAATTATAATTCCTCTCCCTATAAATCACTCTGTATTAAGGACCTCTCACTGCTAGTGTAACAGTCTTCTTATTCAAAGTACTTTTTTTTTTAAAGGTCTGACTTTCAGCATGAATATTTTGTGATACACAATTTTACAGTGCGAGTAAATGCTGGCATAGCTTTGCTCTACTCAGTAACTCTTTTGAGTCCCATTTTAGAATAATCAGTTGCATTCAAATACTTAAATCTAGGTGACCAGAGATCTGTCCCCAGAACTGTTATTATCTAGCTTATTAGGTAATAATAAAGCTTATTTACCTCCATGGACAACCTATGCCAGTGCTTGGTCACCCTCACAGTAAATAAATGTCTCCTGATATTCCGAAGGAAATCTCTTGTGTTTCAGTTTGTGTTCACAGCAACTTGTCCTGTCACTGCACACTACTGAAAAGAGCCTGGTTTCACCTTATTTACACCCACTTCATATAATAAATATCAGTGAATATCACATGGACGAGATACCCCAGGATGAGATACTCTAGGCTGAACTTCTCCAGCTGTCTCAGACTTTTCTCATACGAGAGATGTTCCAGTCCCTTAATCATTTTCATGGATTTTTACTGGGAAAAAGGACAAGAACATGAAACATGATACAAAAAAGATTTTAAAATATTTTCTATTAAAGAAAAAAAAGTTCTAATGCTATTTTTGGATGAACAGCTTAAGAGAAAGAATTGAGCTTTTAAATCATCCTCTGAATATCAGGTGCTGAAATCAAGATGGTAACCCTGCTACTTCCATTATCATATCTGCTTCCCTTTAATTTGATTGAGTTCATAGCTTACAACATTCAGTGGGCCATCATTACACCAACTTAGGATTCAAAGCCTGCAAATCCTACAGGCACCAGTCAACTACTTCCAGTTTTACCAGAGAACACTTTGCCTTATCTCTGCACTTGTTACAGAAAAGTTTATGATGGGCCCTGCTGAGAGCAACTCAGAGTAAATTGGAGAGGCAGGAGAGTCCAGGTTCTTAATCTTTGGCAAACCAATCCTGCTCCGCAGCCTGTCCTCCCAGAAAACAAGGTTATCAAAAGTCAAACGAGAAGAACGTTGACTGTAACTAATTCCCATTAAAAATACCTCATCAATACCAATGGATAAGGGGAACAGCAGCTAAGGCATATATTCATACTTATTAAGAAAAATTATTAGACTTTTTGGGACATTTATCAGGTTCTTATTATTTTAGACTTCATTCTGTGTCTCCTCATACACCTTATTAAAGACAAAACCTGTTACTTCTGAACCTTCACAAATGAAAATCCAAATCCAGGAAATAAGCACATGTCTCAACCTAATAAAAAGGTCCCCCACAACATTGCACAGGCACACTTCCATGTTTTACACAAGGACCCAAATCAGTCTGTTGGGTTTTTTTCAGATATTAGGTATGGAAGAAGAGTCTTAATAAATTACTTGATGCAACAACTAATTGTTACTAAATGTCCAAGTCCTATACAGACATTATTTCACATCCTTGCATGTTCTCTCAGCACTCGAGTTTTCGCTGATTTGTGCTGTGTATTCTGATTATTCATTAAATCAAAGTATATGATTTTTAGAAGACAAGGCTCTCATTTTTCTGAAGTGCTGGGGTTAGAAAACACAGAACATGTGTAAGTCATCTGCAGTAGTTGAAAAGAATGTTTGAAATTCTCCTTTTTTGTCTTTTAAACAACACATGTAAACTTCTCATTTGCTTTGCTAATCAGATACATGCAACACTTAAATGTGCAACAGTACAAATGTTTTTGGAATTAGTCACTTCTTAAGAAACAGCAGATATTAATTCCAAATACTTTAAGAACATCACATATCCATAAACAGATTTAAAATTAATGCACAGATTTCCATGAGCACAATATATTCCCTAGGAAAATTTTTGAATATTGTTAAGCGCCATGGGAACAAGAGAGTACAGGTGATCCAGACCAAGATTACAAGAAACAGAAGAAGCTGATGTGGCAGTTTTTAACAGCAATGTCCAAATGTGTAGAAATATTTGTCTTCAATGGAGCAGTTTAGTGTAGATATTATCAGTAGTCCATGAGCAAAGGAGTATGCTTGCCAAGCTGGATTTATCAAGCTTATCTTTAACTACAACAAATTGATAGACTTGAAATAATCATGTTTTTTCTAGAAAATGCCCAGTTCCTTCAGACAGCTGCTCTCAGCAGACTCAGATGTAGCTAAAAAAATTCCAAAACAATTAAGGTATCATGGTCAAGGCTAGAAGATATTTGCTTCAGGACCTTAATGAAGATACATATTAACTTCCCACAATAAGTCTAAAATCATCGATGTGCCACAAATATCAATGACTCAGTAGAATTCTTTCAGTGATGTACGTGAATGCTAACATTTCCATTATTGAGATTTTTTTTGTGTGCTTTGCTTTTTTTAAAAGAAAAAAAATATTGAAGGAATGTAAATATTTTTTTTAAAAATCCAACCCACCCCTGAAAAGGTATTTTCTGTTTGGACTTGGTTTTATCCTGAGAAGCATCTGGTAATGCACTGAGATGGCTTTGGGGTGCCTAAGCATAGGAAAATTGTGTACTAGGAAACCATTTTTTTTAAACCCTCTCAAGACTCTCTCTGCTGGAGAAGTCAGTCAGTGGGAGTACACATTGATTCCTATGTAGACTGCATATCTGGAACTCTGTATAGGAAAAGTATATTTAAATATTGAAAATGTCCCTGTAATGGCAAGTCAGGACTACTTATGTTTTTTTATCAGAGAAGGGCATCTTGTAAGGCTGTGCCTTTTCTACTCTACTTCTGTTGTTTTGTTAAAAACCTCATTATTGAACCTGAAGTATATCTAAAAATCTTTGAGATTACAAAGACTGCTCCATTTCCACAAATCTTCTGAGAGTCTTCTGGAAAAAGGAGCCAAAAACTTAAATCACCAACTGTCAGTTTGAATTAATTTTTTAAGTCATTCAATTAAATTAGGCTGCTTTTGTGCCTTTTTTTCTGAGCAAAAGGGAAATGTTTCTCTTCTATTCTGCCTACAGCATGCTTAAAAGAAATTTCAGACAAGGCAAAGGTGCAAGTTCTCTGTGGCTTCTCCTCCTTCTTTTGCTCACTGAGTTGAGCCCATGTGAGAATGTGAAGAGAATAGAAAGAAAAAAAAAGAACAATAAAAATTAATCTCCACATTATAGACCACAAGGGGAATGTTTACACTTGGAGATACTTTCCTAGCACTCTCTTAATCTTTGCTCCTACTATAATGCACAAAGTTCTGAAAAACAATAGATTTGTACATATATCAGAACCAAAGGGGCTGGATTCTCTGAGGATTTGTGGCTCAGTCTAACTGGCTGCTAATGAAATAGGTAATTCCAGTCTTTGTCCTCCTCCCTGCCACTCTTCCCAGCCACCCACTATTTACTTGCTTGCTATAACCATTTGGCCAGTGACAGCAGTCTTATGGCTGTGTGTTCAGCTTGCTTATCTACTTGTGGGTTGTCCAGACCTAGAAATGATTTGTTTTGACCCAGATCAGCAACCAGCCCTGGTGACTGCACAGCCACAGGACTGCTAGGGTAACAAAAGGGAGTAATACATGGACTGTTCTTCCCAGAGACAACCAACCATTTTCTTCAGGTTAAGCTAAGATTGAAACTATAAATATATCTGAAACATATGAGCTTCTGTCAAAATTTATTAACATTGGCCAATAGACTGAAAACACAATGTGGAATCCTCAGACACGATGGTGCATATAAATGTTTAGATTGCAGAGGCTGCAATCAGGCTAGCAATGTTATATGCAAAAAAAAGATGCAAAAGTTTATTCAGCTGTCCCAAAACAATGAGAAAACCTGACTAGAGACTGAAACTGCTCTTCACTGCTAACAGGCATGAGCTTTCAAATAAATCCAACAAGTTTAGAACTATTTCTTAATACATAACTGTTTGAATCAGAAGCCAGCCTAGGACCTTGGGTTTCTTACTGCTTGAAAAGGAAGTCTCTATCACTGAGAAATGCGAAGAGTAATAGATTTTTTTAGTTTCTCAAATTATGATACTATGGCCAAGTGATTGATTTCCCTCAGGACAGAAGGCAGGAGCAAGATCTAAGCTAAGATTTAATGTCTGTAGTTAGCAATACTGAGTACATGAAAAGTCTAAATTTGGAATACTACCAATCACTTGGCAGATAAAGGACAAATGCACATTCATTAAGACTGAAAGTAAAGGCATGGGATTGCATAGAAAACAAGGAATAAATTAATTATTTGGTCAAAAAGGGCTTCTGAATTAGCTTGAGGAGCTTCTAGAGCAGTTCCTTTTTTGCTCACTATAATTAAAACATATTTGTATTTTCAGCAGGTGTCTAGTTTCAAATCTCACTATTTTGAAATTCAAGGAAAAGCAGCAACCCAGCTTCCAAAACTCTTAGGCAATTTTCAGTGTAATGAAATTTGTGATTAATTAGCTTTGGCTTTTTGCTTTTGAAACAACAGCCCCCAGACAGTTCAATATTTTAAGAATTTATCTGCAAAGGCAGTCTGAAGACTTTCTTATGGTATTTAATTTTAATGAAAGCCAGTGTCCTCACTACAATTTATTGATTCCAGTAACAGCCTGTTCAGAAAATATCCAAATCACAAAACCTATGCAAGCTGTCAAAGTTGAAGGGAATTTCTATAGTTGGGGTTTTTTCTTAATACTTGGTCTTAATAAATGTTTCTATGTGAAAAGAGCAAGTACAGGGTAACAGCATCACAGATTTAACAGCATCACAATCACATCACAAGTGACACATTGAACAAATTGCAAAGGCTACCCCAAAATCTGGACTGCATTGGTTATTGTTTATCTCAGTCATTAGAGAAAATTGATCCATGAAACTTCTTTAAAAACCTGCATTGGCGTATGAAATTAAGTCTTCTTTCAGAGTAACCTGAACACCCTTGAAAACATCCTTCCGTATGAGTTCTTTAAGCTGCTAAGTATCTTTTGTAAAGTTACAATTCATAAAGCTAAGATATTAATTACCTTGAATCCAACTGTTTGCAACAGGGAAAGGAAAATGTTATTGTTTTAAAAGACTGAGAAATCTCCTTGCAAGCCCTATGTACTCTTAACTGTCTACTCACTCTAGAAGGCACTCTGTTGGCAAGCTTTGCTTGCCTGACAGGGACCCTGTGCTCCAAAACTCTAATACAGAGATAATGTTAAGTGCACTTATTGTTGGAATCAAGATATGTTTTTTTTTTCCTTTTAGAAGCAATCTCATCACAAGATTTGTCAGGAAAAGTTGTTATAATTAAGAAGGTACTCATGTTTTTCTCCCTCTCTTTCATGACATAACATAAAAATTGTTTGTTTGGTTGGGGTTTTTTGTTTGATTTGTTTTGTTGTTTTGTTTGTTTGTTTTTTAAGTACTACAAAATATACGTAAGTACACATTAGTTAGGCTGGGAAAAGTGGTCTTTGAATTTAGAATTTATCTTAGAGCTTTCTTAAATTTCAGTCTCTCCCAACTGATTTTTCAGGAGTCAAAGGTCATGTTTGAGATTTGCAGGTAAATTTATAATAAAGTTTGTGCATGCTCAGCAAAGCCCTCGTACTAGTTCCAACTAATCACTCTTTGCTGAGTGTAAATTGAAAAATACTGCTACGTTTTCAACAGCCTTTGAACAAAGAATTGGTGCTTGCCTGTATTTAATCCACCAGGCAGCTCAGAGACCAGAATTTAAAAATGTGACGCTAATTGAAACTTTAGCCACCAGAGGGAGCATTTCAAGCTTCCCAAATACCCGACCCAACAAAGACGGACCAGGAGAAATAGCTGTGAATATTAACACATTCTAAAGCAGACAGTTGCAGGGTTCAAAGCGTAATCCAGGTTTTCTTTTAAAATTTCATACATAATCTAAGGTAGGGGGGGAAATTCAGATTTAATTTCCTTTTTTCTTTCCTGTAAAAGTAGAAGGACAGAACATTGAATAATGTGTTTTTTTGGTCAATAATACATCTTTCAGATTTTTGGAAGCAGCACTCTAATGAACGTTCTGTATATGTCAAAAAGCTACAAAGGAAATAACTGAGATTTTCATGGCAACATCTTGGCCTCTGGAATTAACAGAAATTGTAGATAAAATTCTGACAAATCCCAAAAGGGGAGAAGAGATATGCAAAGGTGGCAAAGAGCATCTTGTCTGCCAAAAGAGATCTTGGGACAGCTGGGCACAAAAAGCAACTGAAATGATTACTACACGTACTCATCCCAGCGAAGCAGTTTAATCTCCGCTGAAGGCGTTATTGGCTGATGTTCATGACATTACAGCATAAATGTTAAATGCTGCAATTACATTTTACACTGCTTATAATTCTTCTCTATTGCTTTAGGTTTTCTGTTCTAATCCTCATAACTGGAGCTTCATTTTATTTTTAAAGACGAGGCTATCAGTCACACTTTCACAAATGTTTCAGCTGTTCAAGCTCTTCTTTAGAAGAGCCCTGTACCAAAAAGCATATATAAGTTTCTTGTTGTTCTTTCTGTCTTCCAAGAAAACCCTGTATGTACTAGATAGTAATCCCATGGGGGGGGCTGGGGGGGAGGGGTTTGTTGCTATAAATGAACACAAGATTGATTTTCTGCTTTCCAGAATATTTTCTTTTTGTTGTTGTAGAAGATGTTCTACAAATTCCTTTGATAGTACTAGCAGCTATGCATGCTGCCTGAGGACAGCATGAAACCAACAAGGTTAAAAAAAATCTCTAAGAAATTGGAATGTACCAGTACTGAAGCTGAAGAGACCATAACTATGGGCTAATATTTAAAAGCTTGTTAACACAAGGTTTTTTCCATCAACAAATAAATTAGGAGGCACAGACCAATATAAGTTAACTTTCTGTCAAGCCCGCCAGGAAGCTAGTAAAAAATAATCCCTTACCCATAATAAAAAGGTGAGCAGTACAGATATAGAGCATGAAAGCTCTAAGATCAAAGATTTATCCCTGGGAACAGCAATAAAACTACCCACTGCAATTTAATTATGAAAGGGAAACGTCTTGGACAACAAATTTACAGTGAGGTTCCAGCACACAAATTAAGATACAGTACTTTGTATCTTATAGAATTACCTCTACTCACCATAAATCAACAGAATATGAACCTCATGAAAGCCCAGCAAAGCTAAACAGCTACCACTGTCTTACTGAGGCTGAAAAGCATTTCTTTAAGTCAGAAACTTTCCTTTAGATTTAGAGGAAAAGGAACAGCTGCCCTTTTTTCCCCTACTATGTTCTCAAGTAATAAAGAAGTGCTTATGAGATAACTGTTGGGTTCTTTCCTTTTCAAAAATTGGTATTAAAGTAAATAACTATGACATAAAAGGCAAGGACACTTCAAAAATTCACAACCTATGCTGGAAACTGCATAGAGTGGGAGGTTTTTTAGAATTTAGATAAAGTATTCTTTTTCTGAAGCTTTCACTCTAAACCTTAGTTTTCTTAGTCCACACATAAAAAACCTAAGAAATGTGGTATTTCAGAATTCTGCATAACAATGTGTATTTTTACTCATACCTTTTGGACTTTTTAATAGGTGTTCTCAAGGATAGTAAAATATTAAGATGCATGCACTGAAGGGAATCCGAGGCTTTCTGGGACTCTTCTTAAAATGCAAGGGCCTGATGCTGCTCCCTGTAGACGTATGAAAAAATTCCATTAGCTTCCATCGTGTCTTTGAAATCAGACCTAAAACAAAGAATAATTTGTTTATATATTACTGAGGATTTCCAGTAGCTTAAATGAATAAAAAAGAAAATTATAATTATTATATTAAACCCCACCTTAGCAAAGCATTGATGGAAGAGGTCTAACAAATCCTAGCTTAAAAAAGTAATAATAAATAAATAATAATAAAGTATTAACACATTCTGATTTTGCAGCCTTTCCTTGCACATAACCCTCCCTAATTAGGGTTAAGTACTTCATGTAATCTGACTCGAGCATGTGCTTGAGTAGTGTGCTGACATAGGCCTTGGGGATGTCTAAACAGGATTTATTGTGGAACAATTCATTTATTTAGCATCTGCTGAAGAAGGATTTCTGTCTGCCACGGAACACAACTGTATTACGGTACAGGAGAGGCTTTGGATGTTGGGTTTTTTTTTTGATGCTTGTTGCTTTCCCTCTGTTCACATCCCTACTGGATTTCCATTTTACCAAGTTTTCACATTAAACAGTTCCCTAATACATTTTAAAGTGATATTGTGGCAGTGGACAGCAAGCCAGTGGCTTAAGCACCAAGTGAGATGGGACAAGGCAAGCTGAGTGGCTGTGCAGGATTTAACTGCACCACAACAGACTCATTTTTAGCTACTCTTTATATTCTGTAATTATCTCTTGTGCTATCATTCTAATTACCAAGATAGATGTCCTCTGTTGACAAGCACCTATAATCACACAGCTTAATTAAAACATAACTGAAATACCTGGAGTGATAAAAATACCTCTAGGAAAAAGAAAATACCTTGAGTATAAAGATGCTTACTTAACATTCATTACTAGATCCTATCTCTGCCTCCTTGCACCCTCATAGTAGAGTTTGTCTTGCTGCTTTGCAAGTTAAGCCTATATTTGTACTCAGTCACCACAAGGAATTTGGAATAACACTGCTGTTCTCTTATTAGAAAAAAAAACCTGGTTCCAAACTTTACTGGAATTTTCTTTAGTCACATTCATTTGTTGAAAATTGATCAAAAATTCAGAGCAGTGGCATTTGATGCTTTGTGCAAGGTACATACTGAGCATCCAGGGAGAACAACTGTGGAGATATTGGTCTGGGCTGTCCAAAGTATTCAGGCTGTAAAATGACACACCATGGCTGGTCTTTCACAAAACAGGCTAGATACAACGAGCAGTTAGCACTTTTCAGGCTAAAATAAAGAATATTAACATTCAAAAGCAACCTTTAAATCTTCTTAAAGGGAGATCTTATTGTCCAAGTAGCTCAGATTACTATGAAAGAAAATCAGTGTGCTACCTGTGAACACAGGAATGTGATGCTTCTCCTCAACACTGGTGAGAGCACCTGAGTTATCCAGGTTACTGTGCTCCCCAGTACATGACAGGGACAAACTGGAGCAAGTACAGCAAAGGGCTACAAACCTGTCTAAGGGACTGGACTGGGACTGCTCAGCATGGAGAAGTCTCAAGGGGGAATCATATGAATCTGTTTAAATGGTGTGGGGGGTGTGAGATGATGGAGACAGACACTTCTCAGTGGTGCCTTGTGAAAGGGAAAGGGACAATTGGAAGAGAATCAAAATAAAGGAAATTCAACTGAAACATTAAAAAACCCTAAACTCTTTATCATGGGAGTGGTAGCACACAGCATAGGCTCATCAATCTCTCTTTTCCACAGCAGTTAATCAAAACCAGATATCTATACTGCACAGCATTTACCAGTTAAAAAAAAAATAATGGTTCCTTCAAACTCTAGTGTTCTTTCTTTCCTTCTGACACTATTGTTCTTTTCACTGTATCAAGGCAGGACTTATTCCTGATATTTTCTCAGTCTCATTCTGAAAACCTTATTAGGAATTCAGATAATATAGAAGAACTTAGCTGCTATAATTCATTGCTTCTAGGAGTTGATAGTGTTCATTGATTCACCTTAAAGTTACCAAATACAATCCAAGCTTCATATAAATTAAAGTGTCCAAAAAGTAGTACAGTATACTTTTTACGTAGTTCAGCTTGTTCCATCAATTTTCAAACTCCCTTTTAGCTCTCCACTATTGCATACACCTGTTAAACTGAGAGAATCACATGCAGTACCTTTTTTACTTAACTTATTAAAATTCAGGATTGAATTAGAAAGGCCCTAAATATCAAGAGTCATTTAATACACTAGTAGGAATATTAAAGGTTAAATTTATTAATATGTATCCTTATAATTTTTTTCATTGTACATGTAGGTGTGAACAGATTTTAAGGACTATTACCAGACGTTAGGAATTTAAATGAAATATTACCTAGAAAGAAATTCCTGACTTACAGCAGAGAGATCCAGGCAACAGCTTTGTTTCGAAGCCACAAGAGAAAAGGAGACGGATAGTGCCATCTGTTGGTCATTTTGAAATGGACATCATTTAATGGAAGTTGGTGGTCTGGAGCATTACCTGTTATGTGTGAAGACTATTCAGAGGGTTAATCAGCGAGATTAACCACTAGAACAGCCTTAATAGTGACCCACGACGTACAGTGGTGTGTGCAAAGCACCGTAGGGCCACAATACCCCAGCACAGAGGCAGGAAACGGCACTGTTGACCTTCAAAGACTTAACACCAGATCTTTTTTTTTTTTTTTTTTTTTTTTGATACACCATGTATAGTAAAGCATACACCATGTATGGAAACAGGTTTTTAGAGGTTTTTTTTTTTTTTACCGTAGTGCATTGGAAACAAATCCTCAAATCTTCCCTGTCAACTGCACACAGGTTCAGATTGCTGAGTGGTGCACAAGAACTCAATTGCTATTGATGTGGTCCAGGTGCACACATAGCACACTTCAGTAAATAAGGAACTGAAAAAAGTCTCAAATAATA